>NC_081423.1:78168866-78468866 GCF_949786415.1 Peromyscus eremicus
GAGAACACAGGCAGGCCAGCACAACCTGCAGACACCATCTCTGCACGTGTCCTCTGGGTCCACAGAGGAGGAAAGGGTGCTGCTGTCCTGAGGGGGCACTTCGAGGGGAACAGAAGGGTGGGGGGAGGGGGGAGGAGGAGAGCTCGGTGAGTTTGCAGAGGGCGGTCAGAGGAAGGGTCTGCGGAGGAAGAGGCCTCAGATCCTCAGAAGACAAGCTTAGCAGTAGGCGTGGCCTAAAGACCTGCTGGGTGAATCTCCAGTCTCTGGGCAGCTTTGACCATAAATGTGCTACGTGGAAGATCAAAGCACCATGGGCTCCTGCCCCCATGTAGGTGGGGCTCCAGGGGCCCCTAGGGACAGGTGTCACACCCCCAGCTTCCCCTCCAAGTGGCTGCATTGGAATCCCCCCCCCCCCCCCCCCCGGAATCCTCCGGGCCACAGCGGGGAGATTGGCCACTTGTTGGGGAAGGGAAGAGGAGCATCTGCCAGCAGGAATGCGGAAGCAGAGGAGGAGCTGTCCCCAGGGTGAGGGGAGGAGGGGTGCTGGGGCCCCCGTTAGGGCTTGTAGCTCTGTGCGCCTTGTCCTATCAACCCCCTCCCCCCACACACACACACACAGTGGGTGTTTTCCTGGGCCGCAGCCCTGCTGTGGTCAGAAAACCATGACCAAGCCAGTGGTCTGCATCTCTGGCCTCTGAACTCACCCCTCAGCTATGCCCCCAGGACAATGGGTGTCTTTCTGCACAAGATGGGCACGAGGGGACCCGTCATGGGCTTGTGACCTGAGGGACAGGCCTGCCCTAGGCCATGATTAGCCTTGCTCACACTTGTGGTCATTAGCTGGCCTTAGGCCAGGGTGGAGCAAGGAGAAAGTGGGGGCTCTCCTCACTCTCTCACAAGTCAAGGCCTGGGCATGAGAGGGTTCTACTGGGCATCCTGGAGCCTGGACAGCAGCTGCCAGGGCTGACCTGTGTCTGGTGCCAAGGCCCAGTGCCTCCTGAGTGGACTCCCAGAGAAGGCCTGGGAGGCTGGAGGAAGAACTGAGCGTTGGTAACGTTCCAGGAGAGGCGCTGCCCAGCTCACCTGGAGCAGCAGGCTTGGGGAAAGAGAGCTCCGAACACACCCTCACTGCTTCTCTCCCTGGTCCCCCAGGAGGGAAAGTTCAGTCTGATGAGAGAGGTGCTCACCAAACGGATGTCGGAGGAAGCCAGGGACAAAAGCGAGAGACAGAGAGATCTTATTGAGGGTAAGGGCTCAGAGGAGAAAGAGCCCAACCCGACCCATCAAGAGACGGCCAGGAAGGGCTTCCCAAAGTTGTGGGGGCAGGGGGGACTTGCTCTGGCTGGCGTGGCTTGGGCCTGGAAATATACCAGGAAGGGGCTTACCCGAGGGGGAGTGTGTGGAAAAGACCACGGAGAGGCCAGTCTCAGCCATAACCGCAGCGCAGCACGGAGTGGGGGAAACCCAGGTTTCTGCCTGGACCCCAAAGCCCTTTCCCGTCCCCTCGCAGCCCACACCCTTGGGCAGTGGAGAGATGGGTGGGGGGCAGGAAGCGCGGTTCCCAGACGCCCCTCGCCCTCGGTGGCCGGACAGCTGTTCTGCGCAGCTGCTGGGGACTTGGGGGGGGGGGGAGCCGGGGGCTGCGGCGGATTTGATTTGATTCAGGCCCCAAAATAGCCATTGTAGCAGGAAGCGGCCCCTTCCCCCAGCCCCTCCAGGACACTCCATCCGGGGGCTGCGTTGACACCTTAGAGGTTCTACCCCTTCCCCGCCTCGTCCCTGATCTCCCCAGGCCCGGTCCTTTCTTCCCGGCTCAGCCCGAAGCGCTTCACCTGCTGGCGCTGCGCTCCCTATTGCCCCCCCTGCCACCGCTCCACACCCCTTCCTTCAGGAAGCCCGCCAGGGTCTGGGCCTCCAGCGCCCGCTCTGCCCACACGAGATCCCAGCTCAGCCTCCAGCCCTGAGCGTCTCGGCCGGCCGGGGCCTGTGGCCAGGCACGGGCGGGCTGCGGAGGGCACACAAAGACGCGGGCTGCCCCGGCCTTTGATGAGTAATGGCTATTCCCTGGAGCCACGATTCCACTCGGCCGCTTCGGCGCCCCCTGCCCCTCCCCACTCCAGCTCCTCAAATAAGACTCGTTTTTGTTCGCAGGACACAATGCGAGAAAATGTCACCCAGGGGGCGTGCCCCCTGGCCCCCAGCCCTGACAACCGGAGCTCTTAATCACTCGGCCTCCTTCCTCCCTAGCCTCCCTCCCCAGCAGCTGGTGGAGCTGGGGGAGGGGGCGGCAATCAGGGCAGGGAGGGGGGTGGGCAGGTACCATCTTCTTGCTCTGAATTGTCTTCCAGACGTAGGTTCCCCTCGCCATCTCCTGTATTCAATTGGTTCTTCTCTCTGCGGCGGCATCAAAACCGGCCAAGGCCTGTCTGTACCAGAGAGCCGGGAAGGGACTTCAGAGCGGAGCGCTTTCTAGAGCTTCTCTCCAAGGCTGCAGCAGAAAACTGTACCAAAGCTTTTGAAAAGTGCAACAGCGGAAGCAAAAGCATCCTCGAAAGTGGCAGTGGTGGGCAAGGACGGATGTCTGTCCTCTCTCCAGCCACTGTGTCCAAGCTGGCCTACCCAAGATGACCTTCCAGCTGAGAGCCCCGTGAAGGGAGATGCAGGAAGAGTCTTTCCATGCAAAGGTTCTGTGGCCAGTGGTGGCATTAACGATTGGCTTTTTTTTTTTTTTTTTTTGGTTTTTCGAGACAGAGTTTCTCTGTGTAGCTTTGGTGACTTTCCTGGAACTTACTCTGTAGCCCAGGCTGGCCTCGAACTCACAGAGATCCACCTGCCTCTGCCTCCCGACTGCTGGGATTAAAGGCGTATGCCACACTAGTGCCCGGCTCCTAAACTTCTGTATACACTTCTGGAACCTTCTCTGGGGAGGTCTTTTTCTCTTTTGATCCTATGTCTCGTTTACCAGCCAGGTGCATCATCTCTCCCTCTTGAACCTGGGCCCACCTGTTTCCTTTCTTGGGCTCCTCAGAACCCCCCCATCTGCGCACACCAGCCCCCTCCCTCTGGCCCCCCTGCTTCCACTCCTGTTCCCCTACAATGCATTTGCCGCACAGCAGACAGAGCAATCTTTATAAAATGGAAATCAAATCATGTCACTTCCTCACTTAAAAGCCTCCACAGACTTCTCCTTGCCCAGAGAACGAAACTCAAATTCTGCTGTAAGTGAAGGGGGGGGGGGGGGAGATTGACAAGAAAAAAGTATTTTGACTTTTCGCTGTGTGTGAGGAGGGAGCCCACGACACCCTGCGCCACCAAAATCAGGTGATAATGACACGAAGAGGCTGATGGCCTTACTTTGAGGAATACAATAGACTGGACTGATTCAGCTCCTGTACGGAGATCTCACATGACGAAAGAAGCCACACTCCTTACCCACCTCGTCTCCTGCCGTTCTTCCTTTCTTTGACTCCATGAGATTCAGCAGAGTAAAGGGAGGATTGCTGCCCCGCGTGTGATTTCCTAGACCACTTGTGCAAGCATTTAATCACTCAGCACATGTATTGAATCCCTCCACCAAATCAAACTCCGGTTAGGCATGGCGGTACATAAATAGGGATTATGGCCTAGCAGGGACGGGAGACAGATTACAGGGAAACATAAGATGTGTAACTGGAAGCCTGTCTGGAAACTTGGAGAAGTAATGTAGGGAGGACAGAAGGGTACAAAAGAGACAAATGTTTGTCCTTGAACTCAGCCTTCACAGAGGAGTCAGGGCAGAAGTCCAGGCTGGAATTCTTGGCAGAGAGGCAAAGTCCAGAACCCCCTGAAAGGCTGATCAGAGGTTGGAGAGAAGTGTGGTACAGACAGGTCAAGGAGCATGCTGGGAAATGAGCTTGGGCTGGGAAAGCAAGGGTCAGAGCACGAATGGACTCAGAAGCCTCGTTAGGACTTGGCTTCATCTTCAGACCACAAGGCTACAGAGGAATTGCCGGGACAGAAATGTGCATAATCAGATTTGTGCCTCAGAAAGCACTCTCTGGCAGCAGAGAGATATGATAGACCGGAGAGGGGACAGGCTGGAGTCAGGGAGACAGACTGGTTCCGGAAGAAATGGTGACAGTGGGGGTGGGGACATGTTCAGAGCAAGCCTGTCCAGACTTCGTGAACATGGAGTGGAGAGGGACATGTGAGACCAGAGAGCTTGATGTTAACACCTGGATTTCAAACTTAGGTGATTGGGGGAGGGATAGCCCAGGGTGTGTTGGAGTGCAGATACCTGAGGGACATGCAGGTGGAAACCTGGACACCTAGTCTACACTTGGAGATGAAATGTGCCCTGGGGAGAGGGCCCAGAGGACATGTCAAGAGCATGGACCTCCACAGATGCCCTCTTGGCATTCCAAGGAGGTCGCTGCTTCTCACCTTCCAGAGGAACATCCTCACACTGTGGGCCAGGAACTGGTGTGTACCTGCAGAAACCAGTACCAGCCAGGGGGTAAATGGTGGTTCTGGGAATGACTAGGTTTCAAAACCCCCACAATTGTGCCTTAGAAAACATCTGACTAAGCAAATCCTCACATTTTTTTCAGATGCAGAAATGGAGACTCCATGGGTAGAATGCCTTGCCAAAAAATGTTTACATTGGGGTGGGGAGGTGGAATCTGCATTTACATTTGACCCGTGGACAATCTATTTCCATGGAGCATATGTGTGGCAGGGAGAGGGAGCCAGCGCACAAGGTGGGGGTGGGGTGGGATTCTGGGAGAGGCCTGGAGACCTGGATGGCTCCCCTCTCCACAGTGGATGACTCCCAATCTCTAGAGAATGCCACCCTGTACTCAAGGACACCGGCTCCTCCTAGTGGCTGTTGGGAGCATTGCTTTTGGTCCCCCGTTGTTTGGAGCCGAAATCCCAAGAGCATAGGAATCAGTTCCCTCCGATCCATCCAAACAAGTCCCAGTGACCCTCACCCCAGGCAGACCCTCCACCTCATGGAGGACACAGTCACCCTTAACAAGGCTGAGAGCTGACCCACAGGTGCTTTCCTTCTCAGGGACAGAAATGTTCCCATGACTTCCAGCGAGGGGCAGGGAGACTTAAAGAGTCAGCCCACATCTGGGTCTCTTATGGCTGGCCGGGAGCTCCTGGAGGACCAGAGCCACCCCAAATTCACTGCTGTCTCCTCCAGGCTGAATATAGTGCTTGCAATGCTGGTGTTCAGTGTCCACAAGAGCTAGAAGTCCATTCCACCCATCCACCTCTTGCTCCTGGCTGGAATACCCACACTCATTGAACCGCCACAGTTCAATCCGTGGTGAAATTAGTAGCTTATTTATTTCAGTGCCTGTGATGGAACCCAGAGTCTAGCATGTGATAGCATGTCTAGACAAGGGGTCTGTTCTGAGCCACATACCCAGCCCTTGTCATGTAGGCCTTTACGTAAAACAGTTTCCAGGGCCTGGAGAGATGGCTCAGTTGGTAAAGGGTTTGCCACTCAAACATGAGTACTGGGCAAAAAGTGAAGGGAGGCTGTACATGATTGTGATCTAAAACTAGGAAGTTGGAAACAAGAGGATCCTTGGGGCTTGCTGGTCTGTTGGTCAAGCCGAGTCAGTGAGCTCTAGGCCCAGGGAGAAACCTTGTCAAAAAATAAGATGCCAAGAGCATTATGACACATGCCTTTCATTCCAGCCCTTGGGAGGCAGAGGCAGGCCTGTCTCTATGAGTTCAAGGCCAGTCTGGTCTATATAGTGAGACCCTGTCTCAATAAGGTAGAGATGTGATTGAAGAAGACACCCAAGATCAGCCTCTGGCCTCCAGATGCTATGTGTGTATGTGAGCATGCGTGCGCGCGCGCGCGCGCGCGCGCACACACACACACACACACACACACACACACACACACACACACACGGGGTGGGAGAGAGAGAGAGAGAGAGAGAGAGAGAGAGAGAGAGAGAGAGAGAGAGAGATTGACTGACTCAGGTACCTCTGGTGGCATCAGAGGTGGGCAAAGCACCTTTCTGGGATGCAACTAGTTCTCAGTGAACTAGTGGGGCCTACACGCAGCCTCCAGCTCCTCCCCTGTTCTTCCTCTGGAGTGCACTAAGTAGCAGCTACACCTGGGGTCTCTCAGCACTTCCCCCTGTGGCCAAGAGCTGACGGTTTTTCATGATTGTCTCCCTGGGGAGGAGGTGACTATGCCAGGTTTGTAACTTCACCTCTTTTTCCCAGGATGAATTGGTTGCACGGACATCCACCTAAGGTACTGTGTCTCCTTCTACCAATGGGAGCTGCATTTCTGGGATAACAAAGAGAAAAAGGTCCGGAGTGGGGAGGGCAGCCTGTCCTGGAACAGCCCTTGGCTGTGATCCCAGGACTAGCTGGCATTCGCTCAAGCCCTGAGGTGCTTCTGTGCACCACTTCGGGGTGAGAGGTGTGCTCCACCGCCCCCATTTTGCAGAGGCAGAAACGGGTCAAACATGCTTTTTGTGGTCACAGAACTGGCAAGTGTGATGACTGAGGCGTCCTGACTTGAGTTTGGTGTCCTTTCTCACACCTGCTCCCTCTGCACAGCCCGGAACCCCTGGGAGAGCTTGGCAACCTGGAGAGATGGATTCCCAGGACTGACTCAGACCCGGGTCCACCTCCTTCTCCTTCCTCTCTTTCCGGTCTGTATGTTAGGATCAGTCTAAAGGTCAGGAGGCCCTGGAAGGTAAGAGCTGGGCTTCTGTCATTTCTGAGAATTGGCCCCAGCAAAGGACCTGGCAGGGCACAGCTGGACAGTAGCTATGCTGGAAGAAGGGAGGGGTCAACATCTGCTCCTCTTGGGGAGCCCTCTGTGGCGTTGGACCAAGCTTGGTGCCCTGGAATGATCTGGATGGTCCTTTGCCCTCTGTGAGTGCTGAATAGTGGTGGCCAGGGGTAGAGCAGTGTTACAGTGTCCCTTGAGAGCTAGCAATGTTCAGCCAGTGAGCCACAGCAAGGAAGTCAGCCCAGAGGAAGGGCAATAGGGAGGAAACCCTCCAGCTCACCCTACCACCACCACCAGCGCTAACCATTGACCCAACCTTCCTGGAAGGAGCTGGTAAGTGAGGTCTAAGGGACCGTCCTCTCTGCTCACAGGGCAGGACTGAAAGAGTTGAGATTAACCAAGAGGAAGCTGGCCAGAGTGGTGCACGCACGCCTTTAATCCCAGCTCCCAGGAGGGAGTGCGTCTTGGTGAATCAGAGCCCAGCCTGGTCTACATAGTGAGTTCCAGGACAGCCAGAGCCTGGAGTGAGATTTGGGGCGGCAGGGTTGGGGGCCAGCATTTCCTGGGTCTAGTAGAGTGTCTGATATGTGTGTGGTAGGCAACTGAGAGCCAGATACAGTGAATGAATACAACAGGGGCGGCAATAGAAGACTAAAGGATAAGCAAGGACACTTGCGGAGGACCAGCACCCTTCCGGGAAGTCAACACCTGCCTTCAAGTGGGCCAGCCTGTGTGACTAGATGCAGAAAATCTTCACAAAGCACGTGTTCTTCCCTTCATCTCCTAAATTAATGCTGCTTAATGTAATGTGCCCACAAAGCTGCTACCTGTGCACTGTGTGGTCTTAGCGCAGGACTCCAACGTACACTCTGTGGTGTGGCTCAGGCCTCCAGGAGCCTGGAGCAAGCCAGCAAACACACCAATATACAAGTGTCCCTGTGCCGAGGTGGTTAGGAAGGTGTGTCCTCGTCCTACTGAACAGAAAGGGCAGGGGAGAGGAGAAGAAGCCCGGAATCTGCATACCACTCTTAGAAGGGACCTGGGAGCCATTGTGGAAGAACACCAGGTTGCCAAGGGCAGGAAAGGGAGGGGCCCTGCTCTCTCTCTCTTCCTCCCTCCCTCTCCTCTCTCTCCCCACCATCACCACGAGAAGCCCTGGCTTCAGCGTCTCTATGCCTTACTCTGACTCTCCTGCCTCCCACCATTCCATGCATCTCCAATCCAACCCATCCCCTCCTCCCTCCACAGTGCCCTGGTCCCTTCTCCCTTCCCAGAAGGCTCCTTGTTCCTGGCAGTCTCCTTTGCAGCTTTCCTTGGGGACCTGGAAAAGGTAAGCACTCCTTTGCTTTGTTCGAATTTACTTTTTCTGGTTCCTACGCTTCTTTCTTTGCTTTGGTTTGGTGACGTGGGGCTCAGGTCTTCGACACAGCCGACCAGCCCTCAATTGCCTCCCTTCTTTAATGATTGCCCCGTCTTTTGAAGATCCATTCACTTCCCCCACCTTAGGACTACCTGTTCCTTGACTAACCCAGTGAACCTTCTCACCACCCAAAACATCTCCAGTCCCCAACACCTGCTTCCTGGCAGCCACCTCTGGTCCTTCCTGCCCACTCTCTCAGGTCCCCTTGGCAACTCTTCCTCAAGGGTTCCCAATCTTGTACCATTTTCTACTGCCTGATAGGCCTCCCTAGATTCCAATCTCTCTTGAGGAAGAGCCAGCCACTGCTGCAGAGGATTCCAGGACTGGCTAGCGGCCTTTGTTATTCACACAGGGACGCCTGAACAGCTGTAAGCTGGCCACAAGTCTGCCCTGTCTTGGGCGTCTTGCTTCCTTCCATCTCATGCCTCATGCCTTTCCTGGAACCTGCCCCCCAACTCCCCTCTCTCCCCATTCAACCTTAGCACACCATGAATGGAGACACCATCTGCCATGACTCCATCTCTGCCCACCAGCAGCCGCAAACCCTGCTCCTTGGCCGAGGCTCCCCCTTCTGCTCCCTAGTGCCTCTCCAGAGGCTCTGCCCCTCGTCTGTGCCCTTTTCTGGGCCCATCCTTGCCACACCAGGTAAAACAGCTCCTGGCAGCCTCCACACAGGCTCCAGCACCTCCAGGGTGGGGAAGCCCTTTTCTCACCACATCCTGCAGCCCCCACCTTACTGCCTTTCTCCCGTCCCTAAGGAATCACTGACACATTCAACTGCCACTTCCTTGTGTCCTGTCATGGTCCCCTGTGCTTGCAAAAACATTCAGAGACTAGAGGATTCCCCAGGGAGAATGCCAAGTGAAAGGCGTCATAGGAGGCCAGGTGTTCAGTGGAATCCCAATTATCCACATATTAAAAAAGAGGGAAGGATGCCAACATTCTCACAGGGGCTGTTTCTTAAGGTTCACTAGGTTTCTTAAGGACCAATTTTGGTCATCCAAAACAGAGTGTTATAGAAAAGAAGAGAAAAATGCCTTTAGCTAGATGTCTTGTGTTTATGCCTAAGAAGAACAAGCGTTTTCTTTTGCTGCATAATTATCATGGCGCGTTCTCTGTAATTAATTAATCAATACTGTAAGTAATTATTTTGATATACACATATCATGAAATGATTACTCCAATCAAGCGAGTTTACACATTCTGCTTATTTTTAGCAGTCTAGGAAAACAACTTTGGTTACATTTAGAGGTTTTTTCTTCTCTTTTCTGACACTAGGGTTCCATTTACATAAAGTTCTGTCACTTTTCTTGTCTGTTTTCTTCTTCTTAGCCTCTCTCTCTCCTTCTCCTCCCCCTCCTCCTCCTCCTTCCCCGCCTTCTTCTGTTTTTTGAGACTGGGTCTCGCTACATAACCCAGGCTGTCTCAACCTCATGATCCCCCTGCCTCATCCTGAGTGCTTTGACCATAGGCATGAGCCACCGTGCTTGCTTGGTCCTCTTTCTATTGTCATTGTCGTCAAAGATAAATATGTATATAGTATATTCGTATCTAGAACTGAGTTCCAGCCAACTGTGATGGGACACACCTTTAATCCCGGCACTGGAAAGGCAAAGACACGTGGATCTCTGTGAGTTTGAGGCCAGCCAAGTCTCAACATTTCAAAAAAGGAACTCGGAGTTTCAGAAGGTGGATAAAGAGTGAGGAACACTCTACCTAACTGTTCCCAAAGGTACATATTTTAATTAATTAATTAGTTTATTAGTTAATTAACTAACTAGCTGACTTAGGCTACTTATGTAGCCCAGACTGCCTCTAACTCATCTAACTTCCCCCTGCCACAACCTCTGGAGTGTGGAGAGAGTGTAAACAGAGGCCAGGACTCCCAGCCACTTCCAAGTCTTCATTTGTTTGTATTTTGAGACTTGGTCTTACATAGCCCAGGTTGGCCTTAAACTCAGTGTCTAAGCAAGGAAAACCTTCCTTGGACTCCTGATTCTCCTGTCTCCACCTCCCAAGTGCTGGGATCACAGCTGTGTGCCACCACACCCGGCGCACTCTCTCTCTTTTATTTGTTGGTGTTGGTAACCCCTTTGTGTTTCTGAACACGAATGCACTATTTGCTCCACTTGCACAATCCCCCACTGCTAACACCTACCTACTGCCTTCCATCGGGGAGATGAAGATGGAGGCCATGCACAGCTCCCCTGCTCCCTCTTATCCAGAGCAGCCATCTCATACTTCAGACAGTCTTTGAAGTGCTCACCTCATCACTATGAACACATTCCTCACACAGCCATTTCCTTTGCTCATACCTAGGAATGAAACTTACGTTTCTTTAAAATTCTGACTAGTTTTCTATGCACCTATTGCTGACTAATCCTCATACAGATAGAAGTAAAATCTTCTCATAGTATTTTGTTGCTGTTGTTTTGGTTTTGTTTTTTTTGAGACAGAGTTTCTCTGTATCCTTGGCTGTCCTCAAACTCACTCTTTTAGCAGGCTGGCCTCCAACTCACAGAAATCCACCTGCCTCTGCCTCCAGATTAAAGGCATGCGCCGCCGCCGCCGCTGCCGCCGCCGCCGCCACCGCCACCGCCACCACCACCACCACCTGGCTTCTCACAGTATTTTATTGGTTTTATTTTTGTGTGTGTGCAGGAGACTGGGGAGGTCAGAAGAGATCATCAGATCCCCTGGAACTGGAGTTATAGGAGATTGCAAGCCATCTTATGGGTGCCGGAATGTGAGCCAGGTCTTCTACAAGAACAGCAAGTGGTCCTAAGTCCGGAGCCATCTCTCCAGCCTCTATCTCATTTTCTTTTGAGGCAGGATCTCTCACTGGCCTGGAGCTTACCAATTAAGCTAGGCTGGCCAGTGAGCCTTAGGGATCCTCCTGTCTCTGCTTTCCCAGTGCTGGGATTATAAACTTTGTGTGTATGTGTGTGTATGCATGTGCACATGTGTGTGGAAAACAGACATCAACATGTCAGTCTTTTTCTTAATCGTTCTCCTTATTGGTGTGTGTTTGTATGTGTGTTTGTGCAAAGGTTAATGTTAGGTGTCTTCCTCAATCACCCTCTACCTGTTTTTTTCAGAGAGGGTCTCTCACTGAACCCGGACTGCACCCATTAGGTAGATTGACTAACCAGGGACCCTCCACCTTCACCTCCTGTGCAGCAAGCACTTGCCCGGAAGAGCTACTTCCCCGGCCCCTCTCTGAGTGTCTTCAACCTTTCCCTCTTCACTTGCTCTCTGCTCTCATCTGCTCCCCACCCCCACCCCCACCCCCCGCCCGTTTCTCAGGCTTCTTTCTGCATAACTTCCTTTAACACCATCATCGCAGGCCCCCTCTTCCAGTGTGATGTCTTGTTTGTGATGTTTCTGAACCCCGCCTTTTTCAGCTATCCTCCCTTTTTTCCTCTAGTGCATCCTTAAGTAATTTCTTGAGAAATGCACAAGATATGTGCATGTTTGTGACCTTTTCTTTAGAGTGTGTCTCCTGAAAGGTTTGTCAGGGGACAACCTGGGGGAGTTAGTTCTGTCTTTCTACCATGTAGGTTTCGGGGAATTGAACTCAGGTCACCAATCTTGACGGCAAACACCTTTACCCCCTGTGTCATCTCAACATCCCATAAACATTTTAAAGGTGCATGGAGGCCAGAGATTTATGTTGGGTGTCTTCTCTGCCATCCACTTGATTTACTGAGGCAGGCTATCGTGTTGAACCCAGAGCTCATTGATTCAGATAGTCTAACTAGCCAGCTTCCTTTAGGGAATCTTCCTCCCAAGCTCCGGATTACAGGAAGGTGGCCACGCCCACCCAGCATTTCTGTGGGTTCTGGAGATTCAAACCCTAGTCCTCATGCTTGGAAGTACTCTAGCCACTAAGTCATCCCCCAGGCCCGGGCATCTTCTTTCATTTAAAGAAAACATTTCATTTTTCATTTCTTCCTCTTTTTTCTTAATACTACCTTGTTTTATTTTCATGAATGGCAAACTCTTTCTCTGAATATGCCAATTATAGCAAGTGGTTTGTTTAGATCGTTTGTGCTTCTTGTCTCAGAACATACCAAGCTTCTTGTTTGTGTCATTTTGTTTGGATTAGTTTGTTTTTGTTTTGATTTTCTTCCCTGTTATTGTTTTTCTTGTGTTGAGTTATGTCACTTGTCTGATTGCTCACGAAGAGTAAGACCCCCTAGGGTGACTAATTAGTCCCCAGATCCTTTTTTCCTGTGCATTTGGCTGCCCAGCCACAAACTACATTTCCAAGCCCATTTTGTGACCTCATGAGATCAAGTAACTGATTTTCACCAACAAAACTGGGCAGAAAATGTATGTGCTGTTTCTGCTTCATTTGCCAAAAATAAAATCTCTGTTGTCTGTTTCCTCTGTCTTCTCCTTCCTGCAAATCAGAACACAGATGTACCGTGGCTAAATGAAGATCATCACTTAGGAGGTGATTACACACACACACACACACACACACACACACACACACACACACACACACACACACGGAGAGATGGCTCTGATGCTAAGAGTACCCCGATACCCTTTCAGCTGACCAGAGTTACATTCCCAGCACCCATGAGGTGGCTCACAACCATCTATAACTCCAGTCCCAGGGGATCTGATACCTTCTTCTGGCTTCTGTGGGCACCAGGCAAGCACATGGTGTACAGGTTATACATATAAGCAAAATATTCCTACAGATAAAATAAAAATAATTTTTAAAAAACCCAACACAATAAAAAGAAATTGAGTCTTGAGTGACCTATAGAACAAAAATAAATTGACTTCTGCTAAGCATGGTGGCACACACCTAGAATCCAGTTTCAAAAGAAGTTAATTTCTATCCTATTTTGTGTGAGTGGGGGGGGGTAATATGTGTAGGTATGTGATTTTGTGTGTGCACATGTGAGCGTATATATGTGGAAGCTAGAGGTCATTGTCAGGTGACTTCCTCAATTGCTCCCCATCTTATTTTTTGAGGCAGGGTCTCTCACTCAGCCCAGAGCTTGCTAATTCAACCAGACTGGCTGGCAGTGAGCCCCCATCTCCATCTCCTTAGCACTGGGGTTTATATAGGCTCATGCACCTAAACTGACAGTCTATGTGGGACCAAGTTCAGGTCCTCCAGCTTGTCTTACTAACTGAGCATTGTTGTTGTTGTTGTTTACTCTTTGCTGTTTGGGCTCTTTTGGGGGGCCTGCCATTTAGCTCCCAAATAAATACACAGAGTCTTATTCTTTCCTATGACTGCCCGGCCTTAGCTTGGCTTGTTTCTAGCCGGCTTTTCTTAAATTATCCTGTCTACTTTTTGCCTCTGAGCTTTTATCTTTATCCTATATACCTTGCTTTACTTCTTACTCTGTGGCTTTGCTGTGTAGCTGGGTGGCTGGCCCCAGAGTCCTCCTCCTTCTCTCGCTCCTAGATCTATCTCTCTCCCCCTAGATTTCTCCTCCTATTTATTCTCTCTGCCTGCCAGCCCTGCCTATCCTTTCTCCTGCCTTGCTATTGACCCTTCAGCTCTTTATTAGGCCAATCGGGTGTTTTAGACAGGCAAAGTAACCCAGCTTCAGAGAGTTAAACAAATGCAACATAAAAGAATGCGACACATCTTTGCACCATTAAACAAGTATTCCACAGCATAAACAAATATAACACATCTTAAAATGATATTCCACAACAGAGCATGCCTAGTCTTTCTGTCTTCTTTTGTTGTGCATTTTATTTGTTTTTTGAAATAGTGTCTCATTATTTAGTTCAAATGGGCCTTGAACTTATGATTCTCCTGACTTAACCTCCAGAGTACTGGAATGGTGGGCATATGCCACCACATCTAGCTCACTGTCTTTCTCCTGAGTTTTCCAGAGGCCACTTGACTTATGATGGCCCAGAAGATTAAACGAAGGGACCAAGATTTACAATAATGTGAAACAATGCCACTCTCTACAGCAAAGAGTTTTGACAAACTATCAGTTTTTTTTTTTTTTTTCCGGTTTTTTGAGACAGGGTTTCTCTGTGTAGCTTTGCGCCTTTCCTGGAACTCACTTGGTAGTCCAGGCTGGCCTCGAACTCACAGAGATCCGCCTGCCTCTGCCTCCCGAGTGCTGGGATTAAAGGCGTGCGCCACCACCGCCCGGCCGACAAACTATCAGTTTTTATAAACTGTTTTTTGTTTGCTGTTTTGTTGTTTTGTTTGAGATAGGTTTTTACTATGCCATCCTGACAGGCCTGGAACTTATTATCTAGACTAGGGCAGCCTTGAACTCACAGAGATCTATGTTTTGTGCCTCCTTAACACTGGGATTCGGGGTGTCTCCCACCATGTCCTGCTGTTGTTTGTTTTTAGAGGCAGGATGTTGACATGTAGCCCAGACTGGCCTCCAACTCATGGCCCTCATGCCTCAGGCTCCTGAGTACTGGGATTACTTGTATGTACGACACCTGGCTACTCTGGTTATTTTTAAATGGTTTCAAAGTATTACATTTCTTCTTTTTATTTTGAGTATCTGGAATTCATATCTTAAAACTCTTTGGAGGAAGTTGATAGCTTTAAAAATAGAACAGTGTTCTATAATAAAACAGTTTAAGAATAGCTGGAGTTGTAACTCAGCAGTAGAGTGCTTGCCTAGTATGCTTGGAGTCCCGGGGTCAGATCTTAGCGCTGTGAAAATAAAAACTAAGGGCCAGAGAGAGAGCTCAGTAGTTTAAAGTGATTGCTGCCCTTGGAAGGGACAGAGTTTAGTTCCCAGCACCCACATCAGACGGCTCACAACCACGTATGACTCCAGTTCCACAGAGCTGATGTCTTCTGGCCTCTGCAAGCACACTCGTACAAATGTGTGAGAGTGCACACATACATCTCTCTCACACACAAAAAATAAATAAATAAATAAATATCTTAAAAATTTTAAATTTAAGCTAGGTGGTGGCAGCACACATCTTTAATCCCAACACTCAGGAGGCAGAGGCAGGTGGATCTCTGTAAGTTTGAGGCTAGCCTGGTCTACAGAGCGAGTTCCAGAACAGGCTCCAAAGCTGCACAGAGAAATCCTGTCTCAAAAAAAACCCAAAATTTAAATTTAAAAAACTTTAAAATCTCCAAGAACCGCCAGGTGGTGGTGGTGCACGCCTTTAATCTCAGCACTTGGGGAGGCAGAGGCAGGCCGATCTCTGTGAGTTTGAGGACAGCCTGGTCTACAAAGCGAGTTTCAGGACAGCCAGAGCAATTACACAGGGAATCTCTGTCTCAAAAAACAAAAAACAAAACAAAATAAGATTCAAGAACCACTGAGATAGGGTAATCTGCCTGAGTTCTTTTGTTGGAGAATTCCAAGTGTTAGTATTCATGCATTTTCCCTTGGGTCCACTTTTTTCCTCTAAAAGAATAATCCATTCTAGTACTTCAAAACTTTCCAGGACGCCCCAACACACTTAAAATAAAGCAAAGATTTCCAGCCAAGCCTACAATAACTGGTGCTCCTTTTCCTATTGTAGACTTGGGAGTCACTTTCCTACCCACTCACTACACTCTGGCCACATTCATCTTCATCCAATGTCTTCCGTGGATCAGGCTTGACCTGCCTCAAGTTCTTTGCACTATAGGGAAATAGTTCCACCATGGCAGGCTAGCTATCTAACATATCCACACGTGCAGTCCCCCTAAGGAAGACTGAGAGGAAGCTCAGTGGAATCACACACTTGTTGGAACGACTTCTGGTCCTCCTGAAACACAAGGGAAGCTTGTGGGGTGATGTAGGGCCCTCTCACTCTCACCTGCCTGTCCGCCACACACATTGCCACGAGGCAGCGTCTCATAGCCCATCAACTCTGATGACATCCTAGGTTCATGCCCCGCCCACCAAAGAGACCACTGCCAACAGCAGTATGGCATGGGGTCACCTCCTCAGAAGTGATGTCCTGTTATCATGTCATAGTCATCTATCTGACCTCTGTTGTTGCTGTTCTTGTTTCCAGGCACAGGGGTTAACAGGAAATGGCACCTTGGGTGGCTACTCTTTTCTCACTGTCTTTACCTGCCAGACCAGACTGGTGTCTGCCACACACATACTGGTCCTTCTGACCAAGTACTCTCCACTCCTCTGCCCTACCCGTGCCTCATCTTCTTATAACCTGCTTCCAGTGCTTTCTCCTCATAGAGACTTCCTTGATTAGCTTGTCCCAGATGGACCATTCTGGAGGACACTGTTGGCTCTAATTCCAATATCCAACCTCCCTCCCATCCTTCTTCCTCGCTGGGAAGAATGCCCATTTTGATTTGCTAGGGTCTTGGTGATCATAAGGTTTAGAAGCCAAGTCCTCCTGCCAGAGCTTGCTTCTTGAGTCCTGGAGTCCCAACATGTCAATGATGTGCTTTTTCCAGTAACTGACCTAGAAATGGGCCGGGACACCGTTCTGCCCAGTAACAGAAGCGGATGTCTGATGGGCTTATCCGAAAATCTTTACTTTACTCTTATAAAAAAAGACCCCAAAACATGGCAGCTCTGTTCTTGCCTCCTGGCTTTTGGTTATACTATGAGATTAGGCTTGGACCTCTTACAGCATCTTGTGACCTTGAGATGACAAGTGTAAAAACAAGAGTCAGTACCTAACAATGTCAGGACTGACAGACGGAGGCCTCCATCATCTATGAGACTGGAGGGTATGATGGTAAGTTTTCACTGTCACCTTGCCTGGATATAAACTCACGATAGAAACACACTGAGAAGACCTACCCTGAGTGTGGACGGCCCTGTCCCACACCCACCCTGAGTGTGGATGGCCCTGTCCCACACCCACCCTGAGTGTGGACGGCCCTGTCCCACACCCACCCTGAGTGTGGATGGCCCTGTCCCACAGGCTGTGTCTTGGACTAAATAAAAGGGAGAAAGTGAGTGGAGCGTCAGGGTCGATCTTTGCTTCCTCCCTGTGGATGCAATGGCTGAGCGCCACACTCCCGCCGCCCGGCCGTCCTTCCCTGCCCAACGGACTGTGCCTAAGGTGAGCCCAGACACCCACCCTTCCTTCCTTAAGTCACTTTTTTGGAGGATCTTGTCACAGCAATTAGAAGAGTAATTAATAGTGTGAGAGCCACTGAATAAACCACCCTCAGAACAGCCCCCCCACCTCCCCGGAACTGACTTCCTACACCTTTTCTTATTGCTTAAGACAGTTGAGTAGTTGAGTTCAGGCCGGGCAGTGGTGGCGCACGCCTTTAATCCCAGCACTCAGGAGGCAGAGCCAGGGGGATCTCTGTGAGTTCAAGGCCAGCCTGGTCTACAGAGCGAGATCCAGGACAGGCACCAAAACTACACAGGGAAACCCTGTCTCAAAAAACCAAAAAAAAAAAAAAAAAAAGAGAGACAGTTGGGTTCACATTGCTGATGCCACCCAAACCTTCCCTGCAAAATCCCCACATCCTCCAACTGTTTACTGACATCCTTCATGAAACTACTCAAACCTTCATCTGAGTTTTCATTCCTAATTTATTTTTGTCTAGGCCAGTGGATCTCATGCTGCGACCCTTTAATTCAGTTCCTCATGTTGCAGTGACCACCCTCCAACCATAGAATCATTTTTGTTGCTACTTCATAACTGTAATTTTGCTACCGTTATGAGTCGTCATGTAAATATTTTTGGAGATGGAGGATTTCCAATGAATCGTGACCCACAGGCTGAGAACTGCTGGTCTAGATACTATCCATGCCCACCTCAGAGTGTAAACTCTATGTGGCCAGCGTCCCGTCTTCCTCTAGCTCACCATCCAACATGCCTGGACTAATAAGCTTCTTGTACATGGGCATTAAGTGAATAAAGCAAAAGAGACAGTCTTCTGTGACCGCTTCTTTAATTGCCGTCTTCTCTGTGTGTTGAGTTCAAAATCTAACATTGCTAAGCTGTTACTGACCATGCAGTCTCGCAGCTCAGAAAATTACAGTCTCCAGTACCAATACATCTGCCATCTGTCAGCTGTGTGACTATAGCACGTTTCTTGACTTCTCTGACTGCACTCCACACTAGGGCCAGTAAGATAACTCAGTGGGTTAAGGCACTTGCTGCCGAGACTGGCTGACAACCTGAGTTTGACCCCCAGAACTCACACGGTGGAAGGAGAGCTGTCTTCTGACCTCCACAGGTACAGTGCGGCCACACACATAACCACACTCAAATCAATAAATCCATGTCTGTATTTTTATTTTATGTAGATGGGTGCTTTACCTGTATATATGTCTGTGTACTACTTGTGTGCCTGGTGCCCTCAGAGACCAGAAGAGGGTATCAAACCCCCTGAAACTGGAGTTATAAACAGCTGTGAGCTGCCCTGTAGGTGCTGGGAATTGAACCCAAGTCCTTTGGAAAAGCAGCCAGTGCTCTTAACCCCAAGCCACCTCTCCAGTCCCATAAATGTATTTTTTTAAACTTAATTTTGCTATTTCCAAATGGAGATGTAAAAATGGGGCTAAAAAGACATTTATTTTTAGTAAGTACTCAATAAGTATTTATTGAATAGGTGTAATGACAAATATCTTTAAGCAAAAATTTTCAATACCTTCTAGATTTTTTAAGGTTTATTTGTGTGTGTGTGTGTGTGTGTGTGTGTGTGTGTGTGTGTGTGTGTGTATGTATACTGGTACCCCCCACCCTCCTCACTCCCACCCCTGCCCAGAGGCCAGAAGAGGGCATTGCATCCATCCCCTGTAACTGGAGTTACAAGAAGTCGAGAGTCACCTGCTGTGTGCTGGGAACCAGGCTCAGGTCCTCTGGAAGAGCAACACTGTGATCCTAACCACTAAGCCATCTCTCCAGCCCCCCCCATCCCCCCACCCCCCACCCCCCGCCGAGTTTTGAATGTTTTATAAGTACTTTTTTTTAAAAAACAGTGCTTGTGGTGATATTTTGAACAAATAAAATTTGCCTGAAGATCAGAGGACAGAAAAGTCACTAGATTAAACATAGAGGCCAGGCAGTGGTGGCACACACCTTTAATTCTAGCACTAGGAAGGTTGACACAGGAAGTGATATGGCTGGGCAGAGAAAGGAATATAAGGCAGGAGGAGACAGGAATTTGCTCTCTTTCAGGCTGAGGAGTTGGTGAGGTAAGAGGTGGTGGCTGTGGCTTGCTCTGCTTCTCTGATCTTTCAGCTTTCACCCTGATATCTGGCTCTGGGTTTTTATTAAAGACCATTTAGGATTGTGCATCAAGTGCTGAGGTTTGAACTGAAGAACTAGCACACAATAGGCATGTGCTCTGCCGCTGAGGCACATGTCCATCCTCAGCTGTTTCACATGCGGTGCTCTCCCAGCCTCTGTGAGCCCGACACCCTTTGCGGTTCATTCATTCAGTCGTCTATTAGGAGAGAAGGATCGATTCTTCCTCACTCGGGTTATATAACACCATTCACATTTTTATTTTTTTCTGATGAAATTTATTTTTTTTGTCTTTACAGAGCAACATGTCCACGAGAAATAAACACAGTACTATATTTTAGATTTTATCGAATCGTGGAGAGGATTGCTATAAAAGTCACTATTTGCTCAACTGACGAGTAAGAGGGTGTCCTTGTATTTAGAGAATATAGGAGAGAGAAAAGTGGAGCACAGGGAGAGGAAAGTGGAGGAGAGGAGAGGAGAAGAATAACAACAAATGCTTGTTGACAACAGGTGAACTCGAGAAAAGGCACATGCTCTCCGTCCCATTCTTTCAATTTCTCAAATACAACTTGAAAAAAAAAAAAAAAAGTGCCCAGGAGAGTTAGACCCTAAATCAAGCCGTTTTGCTGGAGTCGTGCAAGACGTGAATGAGTCTCTTCCTCTTCTTTTTAAGCCGTTTCTAAGATCCCGCAGGGGCTCAGGCGATCCAAGTTTCAAGTTCCTGCGGGCCGTCCTTAGCCTCCCTAGAAGTCTCTCAGGCCATCAGTTATTCCACCTCACCTTTTTCCAAAATGCCCACCCACCCCCTTTACTACCCAGTTACTTCCGCCACCAAGTGGAAGCCCACGCCTTTCCGACCCAACCCGCGCCGCTCCTCTACTAGCAATCACCTCCTTACGAACTAGGCACGTGCATTTATTACCAAGGAACTACAACCCCCGAAAGGCTTTGCGGCAACGTCTCATTAATTACCACCAAACAGAAGCAGGTTTCCTGCTCGGGCCCGCTGCTGCATAAGCTTTTGGGAGTTGTAGTTGGCTTTAGAAAAACCACCGGGCCCGTGGAAGACAGCAAACCACGCTTCCCAGAATGCGTTGCGCTTGGTTCTACCAATTGAAGGGACGGATCTTGAAGGGGGGCGGGGGAAAGGGAGGAGCTGCCTGGCGCACGCGCAGTATGCGAGGCTGGGGAATTCATGTGGAGGTCAGAGTGGAAGCAGGTGAGCGTGGTAGGGGTCGTGCAGGCCTCTGTTTTTATGGCCCCGTAGCCTTCCTTTGCTCTCCTATGTGTAGTGGGGGGCATGGCATGCATGTGTGGGTACGCCTAATGGAGAAGGGGGAAAGGCTGAGTCCAGAACGAACCAGGGGTTGTGCAAGGGACTGGATGAGGAAAAATCCAGAAGCTAGTAGAAATAGAAAAGACGGTGTCTTAGTGTCAGGGGCGGAGGATAAATGTGCGTGGAGAAAATGGGATAGGCTCGCAGTTGAGGTCTGGGAAAAGGGAGGGAGGATTTGAAGAGCGCACGGAGGGCGACTCAGGGGCGGGGCATTAAAAAGTTCAAGGCTGAGCGGTTTCTAGTCTGTCAGCTACGTGCTCCCACCCACCCCGCCGCAGCCCCACCTCCAGTCCTTCACTGCTCTGCCTCCCTGCACCCCTGCCCCCTCCCGCTTTCCCATTAACAGGTGTGGGGAGGAGTTTTCCAGTGCCTTCTAGAATTCCGATCTCCTCATTCTAACCCTGGTTCTACTACTCAATAGTGTAACCGCTCTCTGCACCTCACAAGTAGTAATTTTCATAAAGAAACTGAAGGTTAAATAAAACTGTTGGGAGACTGCCTAACTTTTTTTTGTTTGTTTGTTTTGTTTTGTTTTTCAGAGACAGAGTTTCTCTGTGTAGTTTTGGTGCCTGTCCTGGATCTCGCTCTGTAGCCCAGGCTGGCCTCGAACTCACAGAGATCCGCCTGCCTCTGCCTCCCGAGTGCTGGGATAAAAGGCGCGCGCCACCTGGCCTGAAGCTGCCTAACTTAAATGTCAACAGGAATTCTCTTTTGTTGTTGGCGTAATCCTTGTAGTACATTGTTTGAGTTATTTTTCCAAACCCATTTTTCCAAATGGGAGTGTAGTTTTCTGTGGTACGAAGTTCTCTGACACATCCTTCCTATGATGAGCCAAGTGTACCAGACTCTTCTTTGAATGGTTCTAAAGAAAAGAAACATCTGTAAAAACTAACAGTGATGCTACATTTTGCAAGATGTTGAGTGTTATTAGGAGGTGTTCAGTGAGTGAGTTAGAGCTCACCGGAGTAGATGCGTGAAGATTTATCCTGAGAAGTGAAATGTTGGGCCCTGGAGAGGGCCTTCTCTGAGGATTTCGTGTCAAGCTGTTTTATTTTTACCCCTTGTTTAGGTGTGAGTGGGTGCAACAGAAGGAATCATGGCTGCCAAAGTGTTTGAGTCCATCGGAAAGTTCGGCCTGACGCTAGCCGTTGCGGGAGGCGTGGTGAACTCTGCCTTATATAATGGTGAGGTGCTGAGGCGGGTGGTGCTTTCTGGATGATTTCTGTTGATCTGCACAGCCCTTTCGACATTCCTGAGGCTAGCTGCTGTCTGAAGGTGTGTGAGATTCAGGGAGCTCTCCCGCTGCCACCCCACAAACTATACTTGTGTGTTATCAGAGGCCCTGTCTTCACTTAGGCGGTGGTTCTCAACCTCCCGAACGCTGCGACCCTTTAATACAATTCCTCATGTTGTGGTGACCCCCCCCCAACCATAAAATTATTTTCGTTGCTACTTCATAACTGGAATTTTGTTACTGTTATGAATCTACTACTTAATCGTGTAACCTCTATTTACATTTAATAGTATAACAGAATATGTAAATATCTGTGTCATCCGATGGTTTTAGGTGACTCCTGTGAAACGGTCGTGTGACTCCCTCCCAAAGGGGTCGAGACCCACAGGTTGAGAGCGGATGACTTAGAGCCATTGTTCAAGAGGAGCCCTGCTGTCCAGTTGCTGGTTGGATGTTTCTAGTGCTTTAGCCAGTTTGAAGTGGTGCTCTATTACCCAGATGCCTCTGCAGAGTGGCAGGATCTCATTGGTTCTCCTCTGCATGTGGGTGAAATAACTTGGCCAATTCTCTCAGAGAGACCATGTTCTGAGAAAGAAGGCTTTGCTCAGCTAGTTGCAGAGAAAATAATTTTTGAGATGCGTTACTCAGCATTGAGCAGTGCCACAGGGCTTAAGCTAGGTTTTCTTGGACTGTTTTATATGGCCTTAGAGGCAAGTCCCTCCTCCTAGTCCTCTGCTTTCTCAGTGGTCAAACAATGGGACTGAACTAGTTTTTCTCTTAAGATTCCCTCCAATTTTGATGCTCTTCAAAACAAGCAGATTTGATATACTTCCTGTATGATTTGATATACCCCCTGTACGGTTTTTGGTTTGTTTGTTTGTTTTTTGAAACAGGATCTTACCATGTAGCTCTTGAATAGCCTGGAACTCTCTATGTAGATCAGGGTGGTCTAGAACTCAGAGATCCACATGCCTCTGCCTCCCGAGTGCTGGAATTAAAGGTGTGCACCTCTATACCCAGCTCAAGTGTAGTGGCTTTAAGCAACTCAGCCACGTCCTGCTATTTTGTCTTTTAAGACAGTGTCTCCTGTAGCCTTTGAACTCCTGAACCTCTTGCTTCTGGCTATATGACTTTTTGATGAGTATTATTTTCAGAGTGAAAGTTCTTAGACCAATTCTCAATTCAAATAGGAAAAGAGAGAAAGTAGCTACTTCAGCCAGGGTCTGGTGGCATACTCCTGTAACGCCAGTACCCATAAGGCAGAGGAATGAGGATCTTGAGTTCCAGGCCCATCTGGGCTACATAGTGAGATCCTGTCCCACAAAGTCAAAGAGGAGAGGGAAGGACTGAGAGAGAGAGAGAGAGAGAGAGAGAGAGAGAGAGAGAGAGAGAGAGAGAGAGATCTGCTTATCTCATGAGGCACATCTTGATTCCATAGTTCATGTACCTTCATGTGTACATCTGTAGAGCGTTTTTTAAATTTCTCTCTGAGTACACAAGATAGCTGTTAGAAAGATGCTGGACAAGCTGGCCATAGTGACGTTTGCCTTTAGTCTCAACACTCAGGAGGCAGAGGCAGGTAGATCCTCTGAGTTCGAGGCCAGCTTGGTATACATAGTGAGTTCCAGGACAGCCAGAGCTACATAGTGAGAACCTATCTTGGGCGGGGGCAGGGAGACCACAAAAAAACCACAGAGTCATATTCTCCTTATGCTCCCAGAACTGGCGGAGGGAAGGATGAGACAGACTTGTGAGCTCCAGGCTGATCTGAGCTATATCCTGAGACCCTGCCTCCAAAAAAAGGACAGAACAATGGGAACATCTGCATTTCAGGATTCCCGTAGTGGGGCCTGTGCTTCTGGGACCATCAGGTTAAACTGGAGCTTGTACATACATGTTGACAGTGAAGAGCTCTTGAGTTATGGAACTCTTGGGATTGAGTTGGTTGGAGTTGGGGCTGGGGTGGGATGGTTAATTAGAAGTTCAGTGGCCAGTTCTTTAAAGGAGTGCTAAGGAGCGGCCTTGAAGTACCTGGGGAGACTTACGGGACAGGAAGTGATTGCTCAGGTAGACAGTGAGGAAGAGGGGAACCTAACAAATGGGAGGAGGCGGCAAGGGTCTAAACGCTTTGAATATTAATTACGAGGGGAAAAGAGGGCTGGTGAGATGGCTTAGTGGGGAAAGTACGCAGGGCACAAGCCAGGTCACCTGAGTGCTGTCCCTGCAGCTCGTGCAAAGACAGAAGCAGCAAACAGGCCGCATAAAATGGTTCCTGACGTCCACACGTGCATCATGGTATGCGCGTGGCCCCTCCCAATCACAGGAAATTTATTTCTTTAAAAATAAAGATAATGGGCTGGAGAGATGGCTCAGTGGTTAAGAGCACCGACTGCTCTTCCAGAGATCCTGAGTTCAATTCCCAGCAACCAACCACATGGTGGCTCACAACCATCTGTAATGAGATCTGGTGCCCTCTTCTGGCCTGTAGGGACACTATGCAGGCAGAACACTGTATACATAATAAATAAATAAATCTTTAAAAAAATAAAATAAAATAAAGATAAAGATAAAAGCCAGGCGGTGGTGGCGCACGCCTTTAATCCCAGCACTCGGGAGGCAGAGGCAGGCGGATCTCTGTGAGTTTGAGGCCAGCCTGGGCTACAGAGCGAGATCCAGGAAAGGCGCAAAGCTACACAGAGAAACCCTGTCTCGAAAAACAAAAACAAAAAATAAATAAAGATTAAAAAAAGGATTAGCAAGATGGCTCAGTGAGTAGACGCTTGCTGCCAAGCCTGATAACCTGAGTTTACTCCCAGGACCCACTTGTGGAGGGACAGAAGTGACTTCCGCAGTTGTCCTCTGACCTTCACGAGAGCATCACGGCATGCACACACACATAGTAACATGAGGGATTTTTACAAATCTTAAAGAAAGAAGCAAGGATCTTGCAAACAAAGGACCCTTTCTGCTAAAGAGTGACAGGGTTTTTCTGACCTGTCCTTATTATTTCTTCCTAGTGGATGCTGGGCACAGAGCTGTCATCTTTGACCGATTCCGTGGAGTGCAGGACATTGTGGTAGGGGAAGGGACTCACTTTCTCATCCCTTGGGTACAGAAACCCATTATCTTTGACTGCCGCTCGCGACCCCGGAACGTACCAGTCATCACTGGTAGCAAAGGTGAGTGTTGCCTGGAGCTGGTAAAGGAGCTGGGGAGCTGTGCTGTGCTGTGCTGTTCATCCCAGAAACAGCCGTGCGCTGCAGAGATGCAAGAGGTTAAGAATGTCTGTGCCAGGCGGTGGTGGTGCACACCTTTAATCCCAGTGCTGGAGAGGCAGAGGCAGCCAGATCTGTGAGTTCCAGGACTGCCAGGGCTACACGGAGAAACTGTCTCTAAAAACAAAAAAACAAAACAATAAAAAGACAAATTTCTGGTGTGGGAGACCAGGCATGGTGGTGCATGCTTTTAATCCCAGTACTCAGGAGGCAGAGGCAGGTGGATCTCTGTGACTTTAGGCCAGCCTGGTCTACAGAGTGAGTTCCAGGCCAGACAAGACTATGTAGAGAGATCCTGTCTTAAAGAACTTCAAGTGTGGGAGTGGGCAGGGGTACTGGGGGGGGCATTGGAGGAGGGGACACCAAAGCATAATGAGTCAAGAATGAAAATGCCATGTTTGTCTGCGGTGGAGCTCAGTTGGAAGAGTACTTGCCTAGCATGTCCAAGCCCCTGAATTCAGTCCCCAGCACTACACAGACCAGGTGTGGTGGCGCATGCCCGTAATTCCTGCCCTCCATAGCAGGAGAATCAGAAGTTCAAGGTCATCTTTGGCAAAGCTCTGATATATAAGTCCCTGTTTCAGAAGAACTAGAAGGAAAGAAAAGGAAATGTCACAATAAAACCCATTACTTTGCATGCTAACTTAAAAGGTTAGTTTAAGGACTAGAGAGATGCCTGCTGCCAAGCTTGACAACCTGAGTTCAGTCCCCGAGTCCGACATGTCAGGACAAGAGAACTGATTCCGGCAAGTTGTCCTTTGACCTCTTCACACACACCCTGGCATGTGCACACCCACCCACACAATACATAATACATAGATAAATAAATGTTAAAGGTTAACTTAAAAAAAAAAAAAAAAAAAAAGAATTCCGGGCTGGTGAGTTGGGTCAGTGAGTAAAAAGCTCCTGACACCAAGCCTGTGTTTGATCTCTAAAAACCACATTGTGGAAGCAGAGAACAGAGTCCTGCAAGCTGTCTCCTGATCCACGTGTGTACGGTGATGCACCCACACACGTGCACATGGAATAAGTCAGTAAAAAGGACTGTGGAGAATTTGTAGTGTGACTGTCCTGGAGAGGTGTGTGTAGATTTGTAGACTAAAATACCTATTTAAGGTAAACACAGGCAGCAGGAGAAATGCAGGGACAAATATAAAGGCTACCCTAAGAGTTTCATCCTGGGGGCTGGACACATGGCTCAGTGGTTAAGAGCACTTGTTGCTCTTACAGAGAGCCTGGGGTTAGTTCCCAGCACCGATAAGGTGACAGCGCCATCTGTATATAACCCCAGTTCCAGGGGATCCAACAAGCATGCATGTGGTGCTCATGCAGACAAAACATCCATTCTCATAAAATAAAATAAGTCTTAGGAGAAAAAAGTTACATGCTGTCCTAACTTAGAGGAAATCTAAATATGTCTTTTGCTGCTGTGGTTGACCCTTCCCATAAGCTCTTGCTCCTCTCTTTTCCTGCTGTGGTTGACCCTTCCCATCAGCTCTTGCTCCCCAGAGTGACTGTCCAAACCCTTGTGGCTGGCAATTTTCCCTTTGCCTTGCTTTCCATGGTCTCTGCTCCAATGGGGCAGACCTCAGATTGCGCTCTCACAGGCCGGGCCACACGGCGCTGTGCCTGAGATACTCCACTGGGTTTCTAGTTAGCGCCTGAAGTGATGCGCCCTCACCGGTCCCCTCCCCAGTCCGAGTGCAGGCAGCCAGTGGAACTCTTGGGAAGAAGGATCCTGTGGGCTTGGTATGTGGACAGCACTCGGTGCCCTCGGTGCTGTCCCCAGCGGATGTTTGTGCTGTGCCAAGCTTGGTGCTGGCTGGAAGGCTGGAGTACAGGGACGACTAAAAAGAATTATTAAGGACCTCAGTTCTCAAGAAGGCAGATGTGAGAATAAGCAGCTGGAATCATGTGAGGAGAAGATGGCCAGGGGCATGTGGAGCAGAGATCTGCCCAGTCTCCCTGGTGCTGTCTCTTGATTGGAGAACCTGAAGAGTGAGAAGTTAGGAAAGAGAGAGAGGAGGGGAATAGGAAGTCTGCCTGCTGGGACTGGCTTGTGTGCTGCAAAGGAAAGAGAAAAGGTGGGGTTGGGTAATGGCGAAGAATGAGGTTGGATTTAAAATCCCCCTAAACTTCCTGCCTTTGGGCTTCTGTGTCGTCTCACAGTTGTGCTAAGGATGCAGTACGGACCTCCAGTTGTTAAAATTGGGACGGGCCACTCCAGAGATCAGAGGCTGTGTGCATTCAGGGACTTTCCACCCTCTCGGTGCCTGGGGCAGGACCCTACTCATGGGTGGCGCTTGGTGCTGGTGACTTAAG
Source organism: Peromyscus eremicus (assembly GCF_949786415.1). Lineage (NCBI taxonomy): Eukaryota > Metazoa > Chordata > Mammalia > Rodentia > Cricetidae > Peromyscus > Peromyscus eremicus. Next base: position 78,196,368 of record NC_081423.1, read on the forward strand.
CGCAGTGTGGCTCTGCGTTAGCTCTGCACAGGCCGGAATTGCCAGGGAGCGGTAGGGGCTGACTGTCTCCCTGAGTGGGTGTGAATAATGAGCCTTTTGAATTCACCCTGCCAATGCTCAACTGCCTCTGTTTAGACTTTATCAGGGTTCCTTGCACATCAGTGCACTGTGGTGTGATCCGCTGTATATGTGAAGGTGCTCTTCCCACTGATTTCTCCTCCAGCTTCCCCCACCGTTTCTCTCCATTCTCGCAGACTAGTACACTCAGTTTGGCTAAGTCATCAGGCTGCATCGTTAGTAACCATCAGAGTGGTACCACAGCCCAGGTCAGTGGGCTCTGGATGCTGTTTCTACCAGATCCAAGTAACCCAGGCCTGACTCTCCTGACTTGAGCACACACACCAGCCCTTGGAAAGGCCCACTTCAGAATTCTGGGCATTAGCCTGTTTTGTCTTAAGGTGTTCACAGTCCCAAACACTCTTTAGTCCACCATGTGAACTGCGCTCCTCAGAGGACATTCAGGGCGTACTGAAAAGCTAGTACAGCCCCATCCTGCCTGTGGTTCCTGACTCGGCGGTGCTGAGTGATCTGCTGGGCTCTGCTGAGGACCAGACGGAACCAGCCCTCTCCTAGGGTCTTACCGACATTCTGTGTATGGTTTGTAGTAGACCTGGGCTAGGAAGGTCATAGAGAAGTCCAGCTGTGCTTTTGTGTTTAACTCCCATGCATTCCCTACCCTAAGATTTGCAGAATGTCAACATCACACTACGCATCCTCTTCCGGCCGGTGGCCAGCCAGCTTCCTCGTATCTACACCAGCATCGGTGAGGACTATGATGAGCGGGTGCTGCCATCCATCACCACAGAGATCCTCAAGTCAGTAGTGGTGAGTGAGCAGCCCGAGAGGTGGCTAGGTGGCAGGGAGAGCGTGGCCAGGTGGTGGTCGGTGGGTGCAGCTGTCGGTGGGCTGGTTGTTTCTTCTTCCTCGGTAACCTGTGCTCTGTCTGTCTGTCCTTGGGGCCAGGCTCGCTTTGATGCTGGAGAATTGATCACCCAGCGAGAGCTGGTCTCGAGGCAGGTGAGCGATGACCTCACAGAGAGAGCAGCAACGTTTGGGCTCATCCTGGATGACGTGTCCCTGGTAAGATCCTTGGGGAGGCTGAGGGGAGGGGCTTCTTCTCTTGCTTAGGTGACTGGCTTTGTTTCTGGGCACATATGGTTAGATCCTGTGTCCACTTAGCTGGATGTGGGGCTTGAAAATGTGAAAATGGAGACCATCGCCTTGGGTCTGTTTTTCATTGAGCATTCTTTCTGGTCCATCTGTCACACACATTTTTATTATAACCTCTGATTGCCCTGGATGGTCCCTAACCACTGAACTTCCCAGGCTCCCTAGACAGTGATTCCTGACAGTGATTCCTGTTGGCCTCGTCAGGCACAGGGAAAGGCTGACAGGTAGGCCTGGGAACAGCTGAGTCTTCCTCTCTAGAGTAGACCCAGCCAGGCTCCTAGATTCCTCAACACTGAGGGTCCGAAGCTTAGTGAAGGGGTCCTGGGAGCCCCTGGTGAAAGGTGATAGGGTGCAAGTGAGTGGCTGTCCCCCGGGCCTGGTGTGGAGGAGCAGGAGACACCTCGGAGGTGTAGCTTACCTTTTGAGACTTTATATTGTCTGTATTAATGTGATGTTGGGTGTCGTAACTTGGACAGAAAGCAATATAGGCAGTATAGTGTTTCAGACCGAGGTGAGGGGAAGGGGTCGTGTTCCTAGAGTCCCTGGGAAAAGTCTTGGAGTGATTTGTTCAGGTAGCAAGGCAGAGTGCTTCCTGTTCTCCTCTGGCTGGCCTGGGAAAGGCCAAGCTTCCCCTCAGCAGCTGTGCAGCTGTTTAAACAGCCTTCTCTGAACACCCCCTGCTCCCCCAGGCATGGCCTCTCTCCTGTGCCTCCTAGGGGAGAGAAGGGCATGTGGCTCCCTCTGCTGGCAACATGCCAAGCTGCAGCCTTGGGTTCTGCAAAGCGCTGTACCCCAGGCTCTTCCACTGTTAACACAAGCACCTTGGCTGTGAGAATGCATGGAGTAAAAACCTAAGAGAAACTTGGCATCTTTCTAGACTCTGACCACATACTCCATCCTGGGGAAATGTGGGCTGACCACAAGAAACCATAGCTAAGAGGTGTGAGAAGAAAATTAGATTTCCTGGGGAATTTGCTGCCCTCAGCTGGCCCTCTCAGAAAGAAATTTTATTCTTTAATTACACATTTAGCTTTTCAATTCTTAGGATTGTATTTCCCTATTCAGAGTTTGCGCAAGAAGTGGACCAGGCAGAGTCGAGCAGCTGCAGCATAAGACTTAGCTGGACATATTGGCCCGTGCCTGGGATCCCAGCCCTGTCTTGCCATGAATTCCAGCCCACCTGGGCTACAGAGAAAGAGTCTGTCTCAAAAGACAAACCAAAAGGCTTAGGTGTGTAGTGTGAAAAACTCTGGGGCCAGAACTTTCTCTGCTGAACTTGGAGGCTGCATGTATTTTAAAAAGCAGAGGTTGGGGCTGGAGGGAAGTGAAGCAAACTGCATTTGGTGCCTGAACCAACGATTTCTTCATTTTGTGCCCTTTTCAGGTTTTTTCCTCTAGATTTATTTTTTTTAACTCGTGTTTGTATTTTGTCTGCATGTATGTAAGTGTACTACATATATGCATCAAATGCCCTGTAACTGGGGTTACAGATAGTTGTGAGTCACCGTGTGGGTGCTAAGACTCAAACCTGGGTCCTCTACAAGAGTAACGAGTGCTCCTAACCACTGAGCCACCTCTCTAGCCCCTGTGCCTTCTTTTTCAATAAAAAGTTGGCTGCAGCAGGCAGCAGTGGCGCACACCTTTTATCCCAGCACTTGGGAGGCATAGCCAGGGGGATCTCTGTGAGTTCAAGGCCAGCCTGGTCTACAGAGATCCAGGACAGTAACCAAAACTACACAGAAAAACCCTGTCTCAAAAAAAAGAAAAAAAGCTGGCTGTAGTGACGTGCTCTAGGCTAGGCCTTAGGAGCATTGAGATCTGTTCCCTGTTCTGTACTATCATTAGAGACAGTCACTTCAGCCAAAGAGTCCCAGCTATTTATACGATTAGGAAGGTCTGTGGATAGTAGACTTGAGCTCTCACTCTGACCAATGGCTTTACCTGCCTTTCTTTTAAAACCTTTACCAGAACTGCTTGTGTGCTGAGATGCCATGATTTCCACCCCGCCCTCTCTTCTTCCTGTCGAGGGTGGCGGTGCTGTGAGAAGGAAGTGGACTGGTTAATCCATAAGCAGAGAGCATCAGGCTCTTGCATCCCTGGGAACCAGCTGTAGCCCCTGCTCTCAGGGATTCAGTTTTCCATCTGCCTCCCCCGACCCAAGTCTTGGAACGGGGCATCAAAAGATCTTGGAAGAGCAATAGTCAGTCGTGGGGGTCTTGGAACCCACAGGCCTCTTCTAGGGAGGTGATTGATTGATTAGATCCTTTCTAGTGTCCGTGGGCCCCATTAAAAGCCCCAGGTGCCATTTTCTTCATGGGGTGACCCCAGTGAGGGTGACAGAATTCTGTGTAGGCACAATGTGAGCAGCTAAGAATACCGAGGTGTGACTGAGGGGACGGAGATGGGAGAGCATCTCCTGTGCCTCCGGCTGCCGCTGGAGCCATTCCGGGCCTCTTCCTGCCCGTGCGAGCAGCGCTGTCTAAGCAATTACTGCCTCAGCTTGCACTCACTTTCTCCCCACAGACACATCTGACCTTCGGGAAGGAGTTCACAGAGGCAGTGGAAGCCAAACAGGTGGCTCAGCAGGAAGCGGAGAGGGCCAGATTTGTGGTGGAAAAGGTGAGCGCTCAACCAGATGGCAGGAGCAGTTTTCCCTTCTGTGCTCGGCTTCCCCGTCTGCTGGGTGGCCTACAAATTCGTCATCTGTCATCTGTCTGGAGTAACCAGAAGAAGGTTGAGGGAACCTTATTCCTACAATCAGCTACAGAGCCTTTGGGGAGCTGTCAGGAATAAGAGGGTGTGCTCCTAAATCACTGAAGGGTCGGTCGCTTTTTTCCTACTTGCCCACGGTCAAAAAAACCTCCCCTACACATAAAAACGTTACTCCTGCAGCATGTTCGTCTGCACTGAGAAGTTACTTTCACGCCATGGTTACATAGTGAAACTGACAGCGAAGAAGATCAAATGTGCCAGATGTGCTATCGCTTTTTGTTGTTTTTTTTTTTTTTTTCTGTTGCTGAATCCATCCAGATGTTGGAGAGAGTGGTAGAACACAATGTGTATGTGTAGTATCCTGTTTTTCCTGGTGTATGCAAAGGCCATTTGCTATCTGCCTCTCCACACTGCTAGTTTTCCTAATGAAGGATGTTTCATTCTTAAAATCTACAAGAGGGATTTAATTATAGGAAGCAGAAGCCCTGAGTGGGCAGGGGTGTGTTTAGCTTGTGTCTACTGTGGCTCTAGAGCCTGTAAGAGGTCTAGCACTGTGTGGTGATGTTGGATGCATAATAAACATTGGTTGAATAGATAGCTTAACATTTTTTGTTTGTTTTGATTTGTCCAATGACAAGTGGGCATAAAGGGGAAGAGGAGGGCTGGGTAGACAATGCTGACACCATGGTGAGGGAAGGATTCTCCCAGAGTTCCTCGAGGACTCTGTGAGGGTGCCTGCCGTGCAATGCTGTGGTGTAATCCCAGTCTCTCTGCCTCCTCTCCTGTAGGCTGAGCAGCAGAAGAAGGCAGCCATCATCTCTGCTGAGGGTGACTCCAAGGCAGCTGAGCTGATCGCCAACTCCCTGGCCACCGCAGGTGATGGCCTGATCGAGCTGCGCAAGCTGGAGGCTGCTGAGGACATTGCTTACCAGCTCTCCCGCTCTCGGAACATCACCTACCTGCCAGCCGGGCAGTCGGTGCTCCTCCAGCTTCCCCAGTGAGGCCTCCCCTGCTTGCACCTTCTCGGGCCAACCAGGCCAGGGCCTCCGTCATTCTGAATACACTTTTCCTTCTGCCCCACCCCAGAAATCACTGTGAAATTTCATGATTGGCTTAACATGAAGGAAATAAAAGCAAAATCACTCAGATCTTTAATTATCAAATGAAGCTTTTGTTGTTCCACTTTTTTACCCATTTTCATATCCCAAATTGCCAAGTGCTTATGCAGACTGGCTTTGAGCCCTTTGGAGCCTCCTGGCTTCCACCCTAGGCATTGGCAGTCGGCAGAAGAAAGACAGGGCAGTGTGTGTGATCGATGGGGGCACAGCTGGCAGCCTGAGTAGACCCATAGCTTCCATCCTGTCGTATATTAAAGATTTGAGGACAGCGGCACACACACAGTTGAACCAAAAAGGCAAGCCCGCCATCTTTCCAGCCATTTGAACGCAGATGCAGCTGGGGAGGGCCAGAGGAAGTGGTCTATCTTAACCGTAAGGCCCATTCCCCCTAACTGTGACCGGCGGAAGCAGGTGTGTGCGAACAGGGCATGGAGTGAAGAATCTGCCCATCAAGGTGGGTGGGCCTGATTTTGCCGCCCCCACCAGAGTCCTAAAACTGGGATGGACTTGGAATAGTACAAGAGGCCTGGACTGAGATGTGAGTCCTGTTGAAGACTTCCTTTCCACTCCCCACATCCTCTCAGATACCCAATGGGATTCCAACTTGAAGGATTGCATCCTGCCGGGGCTGAGCACACCTGCCAAGGACTTGTGCATCTGCCTTCCCGCTCCCTCTCTAAAAGATTGCCCTTCCTTCCCTGGGGCTACGGGCTCCAAAGGAAGCAATCAAGGGAAGAAAAGACAATGTAAGCTGCTGTCAATAAATGACACCCAGACCTTCCAGCTGCTTCAGGGTTTGTTTTCAATTTGTGCGAGCGAGAGGATCAGAACAGAGTGTCCCAGAAGTTGTGTGTGTGCGTTTGTATCGCCAGATGGGAAGGAATATCCAGCAAGACAGAAAATGTTTGGGTTTTAGAAAATGCCTAGTGATGTGTGGGGGATCCCACCCCATCCTGAAGTGAACTCTGGTACCAAGCCGTGGGTGAGTTCGTCATGAAATGAGTTCATAGGAGGTGAGGCAGGGGGAAGAGGCTAATGGTCTTCTGCATTTTAGTATCACTACAAACAGGCTCGCTCTGGACACTGCTCCCCTGGCAGGAGGGATGCAGTTGGTATCATGCCCACACCCAGATCCCCGCTGTCCTCTCCTTTGGCTTTTAGACATCAGGTGGCTTGACTTTTCTCTGCAGTGGGTTATTCTGCTTCACTTTTGATGGTGGGGTTGGCAGTGCCTTGGCATCTGAAGGATACCAAATGCATGCATTTAGATGATGGGAGAGATCCAGCTGACGTAGAACTGAGAAGTGGAATAAGGTGGAAACCCCTCCTTCCCTTTGACCACCTGGCCTTACAGAGGGGCCCTTAGGAGGGCTCCAAGCTCCTGTCTGATCTGGACCATGCAATTCCTCACCCACAGGGCCAGGCTGAACAGCTGGACAGATTTGGGGTGGAGTTACAGGATGGACTTTCCCAACACTGTGCTCATACACCTTTCCCTAGGCCTGTGCAGAATCTGATCCCTTACCTCCCAAGGAACACAAAGAAGCGCTGGGCTCCTGGCCCTCAAAACTGACACTGAAGCTTCCCTTGCAGCCTCAGACCTCCTATCTCTTCCCGCTTGCTCATTTGCTAATAAGACTGGGGGGACCTGCGAAAGATGAGGTGCCTGCCTTGTGCGCACTGAAGTCTGCAGCAGCAGGAGCCTGATTCCTAATAAGTTCCAGACCAGCATCCACGCTGCAGCCTTCCTCCTTTCCTGCCATTTATTACTTTGGACACCCTTGGGAGGAGGAGGCAGGAGGCCTCCTCTCTCCCGCAGGCCCTTTCAAGGACCCTTGTGTTTCCTGCGTTTGGCAGGAGATTGGGTTTCATCTCCAGGTGTCCAGGAGCCCTGAACTGTAAAGCTGCCTGTTGGTGGTGTCTGGGTCCCTCCTGCCTCAGGTCAGCCCTGGGTGTGGCAGGCGGGCTGGCCCCCTGCTGGCTTGGCTCTTAGCTTCCCTATTGTGGGTGGCAGAGGTGCCTCCCGGTGGCAACCTTAGGGCCTCTCTCCGCCTTCACTTCCACAGAGTTTAATCCTTTCCGCAAATGTTCAAGAGCTGTTAAGTGGCTTCTTAGCCCCGCGATGGCCTCTGGGTCTGTGAGACTGTCACAATGGGCCTTTATCAACTCCATTCTCCCAGCCTGGGATGGAAAGCCATGGCCTGGCCTGGCATGGCCAGGAAAGGGAGAACAGGAAGTGGCTTCCTCTCTGTCGGCTCCATGAAGGATGAATAGTTTCCTTGTTCAGGGCTCAAAGGCTCACATGCTAAGACGGTGGACCCTGGACAGGGAAGGGAATGAAAACCGTCTTTCTCACTTCGGAGAGTTTGACAGGTTCATGGTGGTAGGGTAGTCATTCTTGTCATTCTTGTGTGGGTTTCTGTTAAAAGAGAGAGAGAGAGAGAGAGACTCAAATATTGATTAGCAAATGACATTTGTTATTTTAAAACTATTTATTTGTTTGTTTATTTGGAGGCAGGCTCTCGTGTAGCACAGGCTAGCCTGGATCTTCTGACCCTTCTGCCTCCACCCTGAGTGCTTGGGTTACAGGCACACTGTGCCACCATGCCCAGTTTGCAAATGCTGTGCTGGTCTAATAGGGCCTTCCAGCAACAGCAAGGGGAGCTATGCAGCTAGGACCTCCCCTGACCTTTGCCATCTGCCGCTAATTTTGGGTAAAGCCACCAGCTCCGATGGGAAGTAACCTGGGAAAGAAGGTCGCAGGAGAGGAGGCTGTGGGACATGCCTGCTTTGTCAATAGCTCCTCCCCTGAAAACACACTGACCCTCACCTTCATCTGACCCCCCCCCCCATACCTGGGCTGAACCTCTTCTCACGGCCACCTCCTATTGGACAGCCTGTCCTTCCCTGACGTCACACAGGTCCAGACGACCTGTCCGTTGAATCTTGGTTCAGTTGCTTCTCTAACAACACTTTGGCCCGTGGTCCCCTGTCCCGTGGCCCCACCACCTCTCCCTGGCCTGAACAATGTGTGTTCACATTCCTGGGAGGCACTCAGCATTCCACCCTGGAGTGCAGTTCTGTGTGCATGTTGCGTACACACATACACCTATTCTCTCCTCTACCCTACATTAGGCCAGGGAACCCTCTTCCTCTTCTTGCCCTGGGAGTGACTGGTCCCTACGGGAATTGGTGTTGGTCAAACGAGTGGAAAAAGGAACAGAGCTCAGGAGCTGAGTTAGAAGGGAGAGCTGGAAGCTAAGGCTCTTGCTAGGGTTTTAGTTTGCTTGTGTTTGAGGCAAGGTCTCAGGTATCCCAGGCTGGCCTCAAACTCACAGTGTAGCTGAGGATGACCATGAAGTCATCATCCTTCTGCTGTCATCTCCCAAGTGCTGGAGGTACACGGCAGTGCACCAACCACACTCAGTTACGTCAAGCTGCTCTGCGTTGGTTCCTGAGTCGGGCAGGATACCTGCTAATAGCACCCTTCAGTTCCTGAGAATTACCCTCTCTCCATGTGGTGCCCATGTGAGCAGGGACTGACCCTCTGTGGTCACCTGCCCACCTCTCTGCTACTCTCCTTTGATCCCTGCCCTCTCCCTACCTCGAGCCCAGCCTACAACCCCTGGAACTCCCCCTCTCCCCCGCAGGCTGGCCTCATTGAAGCCTATCTCATATATGATGTCTCCCTTTATAAAGAAGAGCCTGGAGCTCTGGCAACACCAGGGTTGAGACTTAAGCAGAAAAGCTCACCCTGGCTAGTAGATGCTTGGGTACCTTGGCAAAGCCCAGATGAACAGAGTTGGCACAGAGAATGGATGGGGATACACTGGGCCTAGTTTGTAGCTAGAAGAGAACACCCTTGCCTTTGACACTGGGTAGGTGGAGGAAGGAGTTTCTCTACAGTCCCCTCTAGTCCAGCTACTGCTGAAGAGCAGGTGAGCCAGAATGGCAGGACTAACTAGGGGGGAGCATAAGGCCGTTGTCATCCTGGGAGATGAGAAAAACAGCCTGATCAGCTGGAGAAGCCATGAGCTGTGAAAGGCTGGGACCATCTAAGTTTGACTGCAAGATCTGTAAGTCCTTCGGAGTTGGTAAACTGTCGCCTGTAAGCCAATATAACCACGTACAGCTTCCAAGCTAGGATCTGTTTCAATACATTTAAAAGGTTGGAGAGGGGAATCACAGGATAGTATTTTGTGACATGTGAAAATGTCCAAGTTTAATGTCCGTAGCTGAGTTTGTTTGGGGCACAGCTGTCTATGCTCCTCAGTGCTCCAACCGCAGCATTGAAGGGGTGCAGCAGAGCCCTGTGGCCCACAGAGCCTAAAATACTGTCCCTTTCTAGAAAACATGGCTGACCCCTGAGTTGGGAAGAGCTCTGGAGTCTGCGGGCCTCAGGCCCCAGGGGGAGTTGTTAGATACAGTGGATTGTCACCAGGGCCCTTGATTGTGTCCAAGGCTACAGTGATCTGAGGAACAGTTACATGGAGGCTGTGGCATACAGACCTACACCATCTGCTCTTCACTGGTTTGTGCACATGTCCAAGGCACTGGACAGAGAATAGGGAGCAAATAGGGATTAGGAAGGAAGGGGAACCCCATAGTCTCCAGTAGGTCTGAGGAGCTCTAGGTGTGGGTCAAATGCCTTTACTTCCATGGCTCTGTCCTCTGGGAATTATTTGCTGCTGGACCATCTGAGGATGCAAGAAGAAACCACAGCCTAGGATGGAGACAAGGGCAGTGATGAGCTCCCTTTACCCCAAAAGTCAGGGTGAAGCTCTAGCCTCTAGCTAAGGTTATGTCCATCTGAGACAGTCAGAGACCCAAAGAGAACCTGCAGAAGCTCTTTATGGTGGATTGTGCCAAACACAATCTTTTGCAATTTGGGGGAATTTTCCCCTTACCCTCTGCCTTTGTCAAGGTCCTCTCTGGCACGTCTTTCCTCCAAGACTCCTCTCCTATCTAACTGTACTCCACTGACATCCCAGACAGCATGGAACTGAGCAGGGAGCTTTTAGCTCCTTGGGAACCTTTTTCCTTTAGGTGTGGATGCCAGGTCTTGTCTGGCATCCCACAGGATCCGGGTAGCAGAGTCATCGGAGAAGTCCAGATGTCTACACACTGTCTGGTGCTGTTCCTAGCCTCTCAGCTCTCAGCTGTTTCAGTGTTGGGGCATCTTGGCTTGGAAATCCTTTCTTTGCACTCTCGGGTGCTGGCATGACCCTTCCTGCCTCTGGTGAGCACAGTTTTGTCACCAGCTAGACTGGACTGAGCGGGATGCAGAGCAGTAAGTACCTTCTCCTTTGAAGCCTCTTTACGCCAGTGACCTGGAGCCGGGCCTGCTGCCAGAATGAAGATGTCCACTAGGTGGGGATGCCCACATTCTCACTCTGGAAGGCAGCTCCGACTAGAGGGAAAATTGTAGAACTGAAGAGATTTGGGGTGGAATTCTGGCTCTTGGGAGATCTCTGGTCAATTTTATAAATTCTTCATCCTGGGTTTTTTTTTTAATGTGTTTACCCTTTTTATGATTTATTTATTTTATTTTGTTTTTGTTTTTGTTTTTTCAAGACAGGGTTTCTCTGTGTAGCTTTGCTCCTTTCCTGGAACTCACTCTGTAGCCCAGCCTGCCATCAAACTCACAGAGATCTGCCTGCCTCTGCCACCCGAGTGCTGGGATTAAAGGTGTGTGCCACCACCACTAGGCTTGATTTATTTATTTTTATTTTATGTGCATTGGTGTTTTGCCTGCATTGGATCCCCTGGAACTGGAGTTACAGACAGTTCTGAACCACCAGGTGGGTGCTGGAAACTGAACCCGTGTCCTCAGGAAGAGCAGCCAGTGCTCTTAACCACCGAGCCATCTCTCCAGCCCCTGGGTTTTGCTTTTGTTTGTTTTGTTTTTTAATAAATAAAAATAAAACAGAGAAGGCTGGAGATGTAGCTCATGGGGAGAGCATTTGTTTAGCATGCACAAGGCTTGGGGATTCCACCTGCAGTACTGCATATTAAAATCAAAACAAACAACATTATCTACAACAAAAACCCCTGAGGATATGACTGTCATCATTTGGATATAAGAGGCTCCTGCATTGAAGGTTCAGTTCCCAATGCGATGTCCAAAGGTGTGATTTGGGGGAACTGATGGACTTTCTACATAGGCATGAAAGCTTGCGTTCAAATCCCCAGCATCCCTATGAAAAGGCAAGCATCATTACTAGTGCCTGTAACCTTAGCGTGGGCTTGGACAGAGACACAACAATTGCTGGGGTTGTGGGCCACCAGCCTAGCCAAAAAATAACTAACAAATAGCAAGCTCCAGGTTCAGTGAAACACCCTTATCTTAAGGAAATCCAGAGTAATAGAGCAGGACACCAGACTTGAACATACCCCTTTAGTCTCTGCACACAGCCTGGTAGGTGAGTACAACTTTACACACATGTACACAGACAGACACACACAAGGTTAATCCATTAATGGATTCTCAATTTAATGACATTGGGAGACAGTGGAAACTAGGCAGTGAGGCCTCATTGGAGGAAGTCCATCAGTGTGGGCGTGTGTCTGGCTCTCCTCTCCTCTCCTCTCCTCTCCCCCCCAACTCTCCCCAACCGTTATGAGGTGAGTAGCGTCCCTCCACTGTTTTGATGTTTCTGCCTCATCACAGACCTGAAAGCAATGGACCCAGCCAGCCATAGACTGACACCTCAGAAACTCTGAGCCCGAGTAAACCTTTTCTTCCTTAAGCTGATTTTTCTCGGGTATTTTGTTGCAGCAACAAAAAGCTGGCTAACATCTCCGTATTGACGGTGCTGTTGAAGGATGAAGAAGTGGAAGTGCTCGCCACCAGAACATTGCAGAGTGTTTCTACCTCCCAAGGAGGTCTTAGACGCTGCTGTTGTTTGTGGGAAGGTTCTGTGCTGGACCAGCTTGGAATCCAGTGTTTGTTCTCAGAAGTCACCCTCATAAGCGCCAAACCCTGAGCCAGGCATGACTATGGCGTCTCTTCTCCACCAGATGGCAGCAGCGTGACTGCCATTGCGGATTCCAGGCTGGGTGACAGGAACAAGATGTTCAGAAAGACATTCATCTGTTCTGGTCAGCGCTGAAGATAAGCAAATAGGTTGAGGTAACCCTCTGCAGATGACTTCCTGATAGAGAAGCCCCTGGGCATCTGTGGCTGTAAATATACGAAGTGTCCTAACCATGAGCCGAACCGGTGCTACCAGGAAGAACCAAACCTCCAGGCAGCTCTGGTCTCACCCATTTTTAGACCAGTGAGGCTATCAGGGTGCTGATTGCTCAGGTTTTGGTAGCTTGAGGTCAGTTTGAGGGAGCTTATTCAGTTGTTAATGAATTTATAGGACACGGAAGGAACATCAGATTTCTTTCTGAGACACCAGAGTTTTCCTTGTGATTTCCCAAAACACCTGGGAGGAGGGCCACAATTAAATCTGATAGGCCAAGGGCTTAAGGAGGCTTGACCTGCAATCTTGTGGGTGTTTTTATAAATGGATAGACCTGAAAAGGCAAATGCTATATATATACCCACGTATATATGAGTTTGTTTATCCATTCATCCAGCAAGTTCTATGCACACTTACTAGGTGCAGTCCTCATCTAGGTGTTTCAGGGATTGAAAATGCAGACAGGACACAGGTCCTTTCTCAAGAAGCTCAGTCCAGGGGCTGCAGAAAGAGCTCAGCAGTTAAGGGCACTGGCTGCTCTTCCAAAGGATGCACTTTTGGTTCCTAGCACCCACAAGGTGGCTCACAAACATCTGTAACGCCAGTCCCAGGGAAGCAGATGCCAGGTACCAGGCACACGTGGTGCACAGACAGATATACGTGCAGAACCAAACAACAATAAAAACTCACACACATAAATAAATAAATTTTTAAAAAGGCCTAGTCCGCATGGCAGGTGGTCAGGTTGTCTGTATTAAAGGACTTTAGAGTATTGATTCTCTTCTTTTTCCTTCAGGTTTCTGTTCTTTATTATCTGGCTCAGGCCAAAAGTTAAGCTATGAGGAGGTGAAAAGGGGAAGAAACAGAAAGGGAGTGGTTGGAAGGGAGCCAAATGGTTGGAGGGTTTCGACTTCTGCCGTCAGGGATCCACAAAGCAGAATGTGGGATCCCCTCCACCGTGACTAATGTGTTCAGGTCTGAAAGTGAAGTGTTGCTGCTACCTCCTCCCTGCCACGCTCTCAGGGAATCACTGACCCCAGTGCCGCCCTGCTTCATCCTGCAAGTCTAGAAGAATTCCAACAGCTTAATATTCTTGATTCTCAAGAACATGGTGAAATGTAAAATAGAAAACAGAATGGACAGGTGATATTTTACACACACACATCACACACACACACACACACACACACATACCACACATTTCACATACATTACACACATATCACACACACATTACACACACACATAAATCATGATAAATATTTGTTTTTGAAAGGAGACGGATAATCAGATACTATAAATCTATGATCTTTTCTGCAAATAATTACAAAAAGACACACAGAGGCTAAGAGTTATATATACGCACTACTGAGTGATTTTCGTGTGTGTGTGTGTGTGTGTGTGTGTGTGTGTGTGTGTAATTTAAGCAATCAAACAATTTATTTGGGGAGGAACTGTGAGAGAGAAATGGTTGGGAGGACTTTCACTTTTTCTAGTCTTTCTGTGCTATTTACATTACACTGGTGTGTGTGTGTGTGTGAGAGAGAGAGAGAGAGAGAGAGAGAGAGAAACAAAGACAGAGAGAGATGGGGGAGTGTTTGTGCATGCCACAGCCCCCATGTGGAGAACTTTCAAGATTCAGTGCGGTGGTGGAGCACACCTTTAATCTCAGTGCTCTGGAGGCAGAGGCAGGAGGATCTCTGAGTCCCAGGACAGCCAAGGCTGTTACACAGAGAAACCCTGACTCCAAAACCAAAACCAAACCAAACCAGTCAGTTCTCTCACTGTAGGATCTGGGGACTCAAACTCAGGTCCTCTTCTCCTCCTGTGGACTTATGAAGGGTTGGTTGGTTTTTGTTGTCTCTAGTTGGCTTTTACTGTTGCTAAGAAAATCTCACACTTGCTGTCTGGCTCTTAAAAAGACCCCAGGATTGCACCCAGAGTCTCTTCCAGGAAATGACCTTTGGGTTGAGGACGACAGCATTGCTCTGGGCCTCGAGCTTCCCAGTGGCTTAGCATTATGAATCCGTGGCTTTGGCCTCCTCTTTGAGCAAGTTGCTGCCGCCTTCCTGATCTGCAGGCTTAGCCCTCCTGAGTGCCTGCGGCTCTGGGATGCAGTGCTGAGACGCCTAGCTGCGGAGCCGTGCTGGCGGGCAGACAAGCTCCCCGGGACTCTGGGCTCAGACCAGGTTGTTCTGTTTGATTGCTGTACATGGCTGTGCCCCGCAGCTCTGAGAGTCACAAACAAACAGGAAGCCGGTCCACTTCCTCCTTGGTGAGGCTGGCCCCCAGTCTTTATGAGCCAGGCAACCCAGAGAGGAAGGAGCGGCTTAGGATTCAGAAGGCACCTTCCTGGGGGAGGTGACAAGGAATTTGGGTCCCACAGCCAGGACGGGCTCCCTACTACGCGCGCCTGTTTGCTCAGCATTCCGGACAGCGAAGGTCTAGCTCCAATCTGCCCCTGGGAAGGCTTTTCTGACAAACCTAACCCGGCTTGGGTCCCCTTAGCCTGCACTGCTCTGACGTGGGCACCTCTGAACTTTGGTGAGGCCCCTCTCCAGGTGACAGTGCCGCTTCATGAGAATGCGCTGTCCCTAGAGGTAGCACTGACATATTTTCTTGTGCTTTTCTCAGTGTTTGCCCCACACGGCTCTCTCTGTTCCCCGGGACGCTCGATTAATGTTTGCAGACTAAACCAATCGCAAAAGGTGCACCGAACAGAGCCGGCTCCCAACGGGGCCAGAAAGCATGGCTCCGTGGGACTATGGGGCAGCCAGAGGGAGTGGCGAGGACAGTTACAAGAGTGTGAGGCCGAGGTGTGGCCCGGGTGGAGGCTGGAGATGAGAACTGCAGATATTTGGTGCCATCAACAAGTCCCGAACGCCACCAGCCCACGTGGGAGATAGGCTGCCTAACTGAAAAGTCCCTGAGACACCAGACAGAGGGTGAATGTTCAAAAGGAACTACAATTTTTACCAATACCGCCAGAGCGGATGGAGAGATGGCTCATCAGTTAAGAGGGCTTGCTTGCTGCTCTTCCAGCCGACTCTGGTTCTTGTTCCAGCAGCCACGGGTTGGTTAACAATCCTCTGTAACTCCAGTGCTAGGGGATACGATGCTCTCTTCTGGCCTCTGTGGGTATTCACGCACGTGGTGCCCAAACATAGAAGCAGACAAAACAGCCACGCACATAAAATAAATAAATACAATTTAAAAAGCTACTGTCAGACATAAACACAATGTTGAACACATATCTAATCCTTTACAGCGTGACTCAGAGTACAAAGTAGGATACCATAGAGCCCCAGGCAATCTTTATGACTATCAATTACCTTGGAGAACATTAGATGTGGGCCTGGTAGCCTGGGTTGAGTCACTGTCAGTTATAAAAAGAAAGAAAAAGGAGGAAGAGGAGGAGAGGGAGGGGAAAGAAACCTCTCTGCTATCAACCTGTTTAGCTGTTATTGTTTCGTTCTTTAAGAAAACTGGGCCAGGCGGTGGTGGCGCACGCCTTCAATCCCAGCACTCGGGAGGCAGAGGCAGGAGGATCTCTGTGAGTTCGAGGCCAGCCTGGTCTACAGAGCAAGATCCAGGAAAGGCGCAAAGCTACACAGGGAAACCCTGTCTCAAAAAATACCAAGAAAAAAAAAAAAAAGAGAAAGAAAGAAAACTGGATACGGAAAGAAACACACACACACACACACACACACACACACACACACACACTACAAAATTCTAAACACCCAGTCATCTTTTCTTTGTGGTTGTTCGGACTTTGAATAAAAGTTTCTTCATTGAGCACCTGGGTGCAGAGAAGTGAGACAGGTGTGGAAGGGTGAGGAGCTCCACACAGGCGAGGATAGACGGGAGGGAGGATGTGGTAGGAATGACGGACGGGTGTGCCAGGATGGGGCTGAGGGAAGGCAATATGGAAGCAGATGTGTGCGGAGGGGCTAGGAGGGGGCATGGTGCTCTCTGAGCTATGTCACAAAAGACTGAAGCAAGATCTGGAAGTGTGGCTCAGTGCAGGGCCTTGAGCTCAAGGCTCTGGGTTCAATTCCCTAGAACAAAGGGAGGAAGGGAGAGAGGAGGGAGTCCTTGAGGCAGGTGCTCTGAAAGTCCCTAATGGCTTCCATGCTCATAACGAAGATCGGGAAAGTGGACAGAGCTGTTCCAGGGATGCAGGAGCAGGAGGTCCAAGGTGTTCCTTGGCCTTCACGTAGCACATACAGTCTTGACAACACCGAGCTTCTCTGGTATCCTAGGCCGTTTCCAAAGCTCTGCCCCAGAGCCATGGTACAAGCATTCATTTCAAAAGCCAGGGAGAGCTCCGTGCAGAGATCAGGGCAGAGGCTGGGCTCAGCAGTGGTGATTGACCAGCTACTCCCAGCCCTGTCCGCATGCCAGAACCCCCACTCCGCCCAGTCCCCACCAGACAGACAAGAGATAAATGGAAACCTCAGGTTAAAAATACCCAGCCTCGTTGTAAAGAGAAAGAAGCACAGGAAGGAAGTGCGGGGAGGCAGTCTAGAGAAAAATCCCCAAAGACGGAGGTGTTCTTAATGGCTGAGAGTGGATCAGGTGGAGGTTCCCGGGCACTCTCTGCAGGTATCCTTGCGTTCAGGCAGGTTCTCCCAGACAAGTGATTTGGGTCCACTGAGACCCGGATTCAGATCCCCATGAAAAGTCTTGACCCAGATTTGAGATGGACAAGCAGAGACCTTCAGGTCAATGGTCCTTGGAGGCTCGGAGGAGGAGCCTGTCATCCTTGGTATGGTCTCTGGGAAGAGAGAGCCACAGAACTACCAGCCCTTCCACCCTGGGGAGTGTGGGAAGGGTATTTACCTGACCTGGAACCTCACCTGCTCTTCGTGGGTAAGGGGGAGCAGTGAGGCGGATTGCCGAACCGAGGCAGCAGGTCGGGGCTCCTGGATGCAGGAAGCCTGACTCTCCTCTACCAGCTGTATGACCTTGGACGAGTGCCTGACTCTCTCATGCTTCTGTTTCATCTGTGGAAAGTAGATGGCTGTAGGTGGTGGCCTAGTAGAATTGTGGGGAGGATTAAGAGAGCTAATCAAAGCTACTGGTCCCGACAAGACGCTTCTTAAAGCTGGCTATGGTGTGTGTAGAGCAGGGAGGTGTGTCATGGAGGGCAGTGCAGGTGGGAGAGAAGCTCGTTTTAAAAATTTTTTATTTTTTTGTAACTAGATTTTTTTGGGGGGTTGTTTGTTTGTTTGTTTGTTTGTTTTTCGAGACAGGGTTTCTCTGTGTAGTTTCAGAGTTTGAGTGCCTGTCCTGGCTCTCACTCTGTAGACCAGGCTGGCCTCGAACTCACAGAGATCCACCTGGCTCTACCTCCCGAGTGCTGGGATTAAAGGTGTGCGCCACCACCGGCATAAATGGATGTTTTTATATGGATGTTTTGTCTGCATGTACATCTGCACACCAGAAGAGGGCATTGGATCCTATAGGACCACAGTTATAGACAGTTGTGAACTGCCATGTAGGTGCTGGGAATTGAACTCAGACCTCTGGAAGAGCAGCCAGTGTTTCTAACCACTGAGCCATCTCTCCAGCCCAGGAGAGAAGCTCTTAAGACACTAATGCCAACAGGTGACCTTTCACAGAGAACGACAGCCAGGACTATGTAGAGAGACCCTATCTCAAAAGAAAAAAAATCATATATAAAAATAGTTTGCACTTTAGAGGTTAGGGTGTAACTCAAAGCCAGTCCCCTCCCCTAACGCACTTGAGGCCCTGGGTTAAAACTCCAGCACTGTGACAATGACAGCAGCTTTTGTACCTTATAGTACAGGCATGAGGTGAAAGGAGACTTCTGAAGGTGGCACCCGAATCAAACTTGTGTGTTGGACGATTTCACTGTGGAGGGTAAATGAGAGGGGGAGAGGATTGTGACAGGGAAGTCAGCGAGCCAAATGGCCCCAGCTATGGCCAGGCAAGAGACAGAAAAGAAGGCTCTTAGGAAGCAGAGTAACTTGGAAAGATGGCAGGAGAAAGGAGAAATCTCCATGATGTATGGCCCCTCAGCTGGACATGTAGTCGCCTCCTTACTGGAGACGAGAGAGAAAAGGTTACAAAGAATCTTACAGAAAGGCAAGTTTCAGGAGGAGGCTGAGATGGCCAGGCGCCTGGGGGGCTGGGGGTAGGGGATTCGGAGAAGGTGGAAGTAACAGATGTAAAAGATTCCCTTCAGACTTCCGGCAATTGTCACTTTTTTTTTTTTTTTTTTTTTTTTTTTTTTTGGACAGGGTCCTCTACATAGCCCTGGCTGTCCTGGAACTTACTATGTAGACCAGGCTGGCCTCAAACTCACAGAGCTCCACTTGCTTCCTGAGTGCTGGGGTTAAAGGCGTGTACCACCATACCCAGCTAACCATCACTATTTGTAAAGATGAGTTTAATAACTCATAGCTCTACCACTGAGCCCTGTTACTGTTTTAATGAATAGCTGGACGTGAAATCACTGACTTTGTATGGCAGGTGGAGCCTCCTCTGGGAGCAGAGATGGGAGGCACCCCAGAAGGGCCAGGAAGGTTCCCTTGCTCCTGAATTGTAGTCAGAAAGATGGTAAAACATCATAGTTTATGCTGCGTCATAAATGACATATCTATTACTATTGGGCTTGAGCTAAATCAATCTTTGCAAAACAGAAAAATGACTTAAAGAGATTCTTACCAAGAAACTGCAGATAAAGATCACCTAAATTCAGGAAATGCTAGCACACAAGAAAATGGCAAGCCAGGCGTGGTGGTCTTTCCCCACTCGGGAGAAGCAGAGGGGCACCACAAGTTTGAGCCCAGCCTGGTCTACACAGCAAGGTTCAGGCCAGCCAGGGCTATATAATGAGACCCTATTAAAAGGAAGGAAGGAAGCGTATGGGAGGGGAGGGAGGGGAAGAGAAAGAAAGGGTGAGGAGATGTACTAACCATGCAAGTTTGAGGACCTGAATTTGATCTCCAGCACTCATTTAAAAAAAAAAAAAAAAGTCAGGTGTGGCAGCAGGAGCCCATAATCCCAGTACTAACTAAGCAGACACAGGAGAATCCCTGCACTTTCTGGCCGGCTGCGAGTCTAGCTGAACCAGCCAGCTCCAGGCTTAGTGAGAGACCCTGCCCAAAAAGACAGCGGAAGATGACTGAGGAAGACATCCGAAGTCAAACACTGGCCTTCATACAGCCCCTCCACATGCATGTGTACCTGAACACACACAGAAACAGGTACACACAAAAAGAAGAAAGAAAAAAGGCGTGGGTGGGTTGGGGACATAGATGGCTTAGTGGCTAAGAGTGCTTACAACATGGAGCCTTAGAACCTTTCGCCTGTGTAA
Source organism: Peromyscus eremicus (assembly GCF_949786415.1). NCBI lineage: Eukaryota > Metazoa > Chordata > Mammalia > Rodentia > Cricetidae > Peromyscus > Peromyscus eremicus. Next base: position 78,215,966 of record NC_081423.1, read on the forward strand.
AAGACGTAGATGTGGTTGGAGGCTCCTGAAATATTGGTGCTGTGAGGGACCGAGACAGGAGGGCCACTGGAGCTTGCTGGCTGCTAACATAGCTCCAGGTTCAGTGAGGGACCCTGCCTCAAAAGAATAAGGTGGACACCCAGCATCCTCCTTTGGCCTCCAGGTATGCATGCATTGGCACCTGCAGACATGTGCACACACCACACACACACACCCCACAGAAAAAAAACACCTTTTTGTTTTGTTTTGTTTTGTTTTGTTTTTTGAGACAGGGTTTCTCTCTGTAGCTTTGGAGCCTGTCCTGGAACTCACTCTGTAGACCAGGCTGGCCTCGAACTCACAGAGATCCACCTGGCTCTGCCTCCCGTGTGCTGGGATTAAAGGCATGTGCCACCACTGCCTGGCCAAAAAAAAAAAAAAAAAAAAAAACCTTTTTAAAATGAAAGGGGGCGATAAAAAGAAATGAAGAAGAAGAAGAAGAAGAAGAAGAAGAAGAAGAAGAAGAAGAAGGAAAAAACAAAGTTGAACCTCTTCTTCATATGTCTCTGTCAATAGTCCCATTACGATGTTAAAATAGTGACTGTGTAATGAGGTTCAACAGGAAGACAGCCAAAATAATGTTTGCCATTATTAAGGCAACAATTGGAAGTGGACCATTGTTAAAAAATGAGACTCACCTCAAATATATACTACGGCTTGAGGTATTAATGGTAGCAGGCTGTGCGTACAATATAGAAAAAACTGAGCCAGGTGAGATGCACGCCTTGGGAGGGGGAGGCAAGAGGAGCAGGAGGTCTGGGCCAGCCTCCACTGCATAGCAAGTGTAAGGCCAGCCTGGGCTACACGATGCCAGCCTGGGGGAAGTGCATTGGCTTTGAAAGCATAAGGACCTTAGTTTGGAACCCAGAAACTATGTAAAAAGCTGAGTGTGGCTGAGTTCGTGGATCTGTAACCCCAGGGCTGGGGTAGGGGTATGGAGACAGGAGGATCACTGGGACTCGCTACCACCAACCTAGCTCTCCAGGTTCAGTGAGAGAACCTTGTCTCAAGAACAATGGAGAGTGATAAAGCAGGACTCCCGGTGACTTCCTTTAGCCTCTACTAACAAGCACACAGACATATAACTTTTGAACACACACACACACACACACACACACACACACTAATTAAACACAGATTGAGGGAACGTTCAAATGTTATTGCTGATAGCCGAGCATAGTGGTACACCCTCTTGATCCCAATGCTCAGGAGGCAGAGTCAGGTGAATCTCTGTGAGTTCGAAGCCAGCCTGGACTACACAGTGAGTTCCAGGACAGCCAGAGCTACACAGTGAGACCCTGTCTCAAAATAACAACCACCAGATGTAATACCTTGATGTGGGGGACTGTCACCTCACAACTGCTCTAATTTCAGCAAACGTTTTTACATCATGGGTCTTGGGCCTCAGAGAATGCGCTGCCTCTCTACTTCATTAGCACTCACATCTGCAGTACCAAAGACTGTGTTTATCCTGCAGGACAAAGGGTGCTTGTATTCGGGAGTGTGGCTGCAATAGCTCACTTGTCCTTCATCGCCTTGGTCCTTCCCTTCCTTCTGGAGATGAGGGAAAGATTAGTTGAGCTCCCTGGAGAAAAGCATTAGGTAAATACAGGACGTTGCCGAGTTATTGTTACTATTATTAACAACACTAACAGCTGGGGCGTATGTACCCCCAAGGGGTTCGAGTGAACATCTAGGCCAGGGGTCTATAGAACTCCAACTCTTGATCTCTTAACGCCATGTGAATCTAGGGGTCCCTGTGGTATATGAGTCCTAGGGGGCATGGAGGCTGCTGGGGCTGAAAGAGGGAGCTGTCACTCTCTATGGAAGGAAGAGCCTACCTCCTTCTAGACAGAGGCCAATAATGAATTGGGTCAGTGACTGGTCATAGAAAGCATTACATGTGTCAGCCTAGGGGCCAAAGCCCCGGGGATGAAGTCTTCACTGAGGTTTAGGTGTCTGGAGCCCACCTGACAAGAAAGGTAGGGTGGGATTCTTGTTCTTTTCTCTCTCTCCACACCAATTACATTTTGTAGTAAAAATAATTATGCGTTCCATTTAAAAGTACATTTGTGTGAGGAATTTAACAGGGTAGAAATGATTCTCCTCCACAATTTATATCCAACACATCTTCATTGAGCTTATGCCTTGGCTGGGAAGTCTTGTACCAACGAGCATGGAGGAAACACCAGGGCACAGATGACCTGGTGGATAAGTTAAGATGTGAAGATAACTATGGCACAGATGGATAGGGACTTGAGAGGTTCTGGTGAAGAGGAAGCAGAGTGGGGTGGGAGTCAGACAGAGTCATGAGTCAAGACCTGGCCTTGAAGGGTCAGAGAATCTGTTCAAGGAGGGATGGAGGCATTGGCATTCCCAAAGAAGGAACCAACCCCACAAAAGGAGAAGCAGGGGACGCATGCGACACACTGGGTAGTTACTTCAGCCTGGCAAGTGAAGAATATGGGAGAAATGAAGGCTCGCTAATGTGTATCGGAAACGAGAGATATTCCCCCTAATCCAGACCCCTGTTTCTCACTCATGAGCAATACAAGTCTTGGAAAGTTTCTAGGTAAGTAGAAGTCAAGACAAAACTTGTCTAGGGCCTGGCAGTGAGTGACTTGGAAATAGAGATTCAGAACGACACTTGCAAGGCTTCTGGCCTTTGTACTGACCAGACACAGATGGGTCTGTGGGAAAGTGCCCGGGGCCAGGGGCGGGCGGGTAGCTTCTCTGGGAAAGCCTGGAGTTTCCGAGCAGCTGGGCATCCTTCTCTACTGTTGGCTTGGTCTCGTTAAGTCCAATCTTCCCATGGAACCTGGGTGGTGGATGAGGCCGGTGGCTGGACTGAAGCAGTTGGAAACTCGCATGGGTTGGGCTGGGAATGGCAGAGTGTGGGATCGTTGCAATAAAATGCAGGGAAAAGAGCCCTTGCCGTGTCCTGGGGTGTGAGGCACAGGGCGTGGGGCCCTGCATTCCCTGGTGGCTAAGACGCCGCCCGCTGTCACTGTTGATGATTATCATTATTATTCCTGCTCGGGCTTCTTGGAACTTCCATCCTGCAGGACCCTGCCTGGCTGGGCAAGCGTCATCAACTAGCAAGGGGTGGGGCGGGTGGCTCCCAGCAGCAAGGGAGCAGGACATAACTAGGGTTTTCTGGCAGTTCTGAGATCCTTTGTAACCACGGATGCATGGGCAGAGTTTCTCCAGGGGAAACTGAGACACACTAGCAAGGAGTGAGTTGGCCGAGGTCCTTCAGCAGAGACCTCTCCTTCCCTCACCATGCCCTTCATGAGGCCATGCTTATTCTCTCCAAGCTGGGGCTGATTTTGTAGGACTGGAGGAGAGCCAGAGAAGGTGTGGATTCTAGAAGAGAGAACTGGGCTGGGGCCAGGACATCAGAGCTGGTACCTTCTGTGCCAGGTGCTGCGGGCATCATGAGGTCAGGCTCCTGGTTTCAAGTCTCTCTGGAAAATTCTGCCATATGGGTGGATCTTCTGTAAGCCCCCAAGGGAAGGCAAGGCTGGAGACGTGCAAAATGCCCAGCTCTGTCCATCAGAGGCCAGATTCAGCATCCTGGGATAGGAAGAGCCTAGATCTCATAAAGATGGGCCAGGCCCCAGAGCAAAGGGCCAGACAAAGGCTCATAGACTGAGAAAGGTGTGTGTATCCGCGTGCGCTGTGTGAATCCGCGTGTGTTGCGTGCACATTTTGGTAACACCAGCTTCCAGTGATGACGAGTCTCTGCTTGCTGGGATGAGATGAAAGGGTGAAGGGCTGGAGGGAATGTGACTGGAAGACTGATGAGTAGGTAAGGGGTTGAGTGGAATCCTACAAAACACATGGATTCGGGCCCAGTGGGCACCCGCTGGAGAAGGAAGGGAGTGGTCCAATGTGCAGGCTGAGGTCCTGTCTCCTTCTCCACTTGCACATGTCACTTCAAGAGCAGCGGCCCCTGGAAACATCTTCTGGCTTAAAGGAAAACTGGGTCAACAAGTAGGCTACAGAAGCGGGAGGAGAGAAGGTGATAAGCAGCCCCCACAAGCACTCCCAGGACCCACCACTCCCAGAGCCAGCCCTGCCCTGTGTTCACGAAGCTGGCACTTATCAAGCGGCTACTGTGAGCAAGGTGGGCTACTTGGCTCTGCAGTGCAACACAGGAGATATGTTCTCCGCTCTCAGGAGGTTCTCAGGAGAAAGACAAATCTTTCTCTTTGAAGAACTCCTCAGCCGAGTCCGGAGACATCTTCTTCCTCCCTGGCAGGGGTTATGCCAGCTGTACCTTGGCATCAGTCTGCTAACTCTCTGGAGATTCACACAAAAAAATCGATCTCTGTGAGTTCCAGGACAGCCATGGAGGCTACACAGAGAAACCCTGTCTCGGGAAATTAAAAAGAAAATAAATAAATAAATGGGCAAATTTCACTAGAACTCCTGCCAGTGTCTTGACTCCCACGCAGCCAAATTATCCAGTGTTCAGCTACAAAAGCCATCCCTTGAGCTTCCTACTGTGTCAGACCACCATAAGACTCAGTGTGACCCTACCATACATACCAAACCACCATAAGATTTAGTGTGACCCTACCATACCAGACCACCATAAGACTCAGTGTGACCCTACCATACCAGACCACCATAAGACTCAGTGTGACCCTACCATACCAGACCACCATAAGACTCAGTGTGACCCTACCATATCAGACCACCATAAGAGTCAGTGTGACCCTACCATACCAGACCACCATAAGAGTCAGTGTGACCCTACCATACCAGACCACCATAAGACTCATTGTGACCCTACCATACCAGACCACCATAAGACTCAGTGTGACCCTACCATACCAGACCACCATAAGACTCAGTGTGACCCTACCATATCAGACCACCATAAGACTCAGTGTGACCCTACCATATCAGACCACCATAAGACTCAGTGTGACCCTACCATACCAGACCACCATAAGACTCAGTGTGGCTGGGCGGTGGTGGCGCATGCCTTTAATCCCAGCACTCGGGAGGCAGAGCCAAGTGGATCTCTGTGAGTTCGAGGCCAGCCTGGGCTACAAAGTGAGTTCCAGGAAAGGTGCAAAGCTACACAGAGAAACCCTGTCTCAAAAAACCAAAAAAAAAAAAAAAAAAAAAAAAAGACTCAGTGTGACCCTACCATACCAGACCACCATAAGACTCACTGTGACCCTATCATACCAGACCACCATAAGATTCAGTACCAGACCACCATAAGACTCAGTGTGACCCTACCATACCAGACCACCATAAGATTCATTAGATACAATATGAGCTTCTAGGGGTTTTCAGAGCCCCGACACAAATTTCATTCTTACTGCCCAGTAGTGTCCCTTCCCATTCACAGCACACAAATATCAGTAACCCAACTGTCAACATCTGAACAACACCACAAACCTTTTCAAGGGAATCCTTTCCATGTTTATAGCCAATTCATTTGACAAGCATGTACATTCTAGAGGCTATGGACCAGGTCCTGTGATAGTCACAAAGTAGCTCTGTTGATGTTGGGGGAAGGTAGGCCTCCTGCCGCAGAGTGAGGGGCATGCTTGACCAGGGAGGATAGACACTAAGGGAGACAGATGCAGTGAGGGGTCAGACAGAGCAAGCTCACGGCTGCGCTGCCCACTGTGGTCTCACAGAGCTTTCCTTCCTCAGCTCTTCACATCACAAAGTGATGCCTTGCAGGGAGGAACGGAGAGCGTTCTAATGAGATGTTCACATGGCATGACCCTGAAGGCACCACATTGTTCTCCAGTGGAAAATGTTTCTCCATTCCTGAATTCAGCATCCTCTGGAAGTGATACAGGAAATGAGCAGAATTAGAGTCTAAAATTTCTGTGTTTAAAAAAAAAGCCCTTACTGGGCAGTGGTGGCACACACCTTTAATCCCAGCACGTGAGAGGTAGAGGCAGATAGAGGCCAGCCTATCTGGGTCAACAGAGCTAGTTCCAGGACAGCCAGGACTGGACAGAGAAACACTGTCTTGAAAAACCAACCAACCAACCAACTAAACCAACAAACAAAAAACCAAACCCTTGGAGGCTCGGCTTGGATTGTAAAATGCTTGCCAAACAAGCATGAGGACCTGATTCTATCTCCAGCATCCACTGGAGGCCCACATTGTCATCCAGGCACAGCCCCGGAGACTGTCTGGGGTTTGCTGGTCAGCCAGGCTTGCCAAGTCAGCGAGCTCTAGGTTCAAGGGAGAGATCCTGTTTCAAAAACCAAGATGGCAAGCGACCGAGGAAGACATACAGTGTTGATGCCTGACCTCGAGACACATGTGGACACATGAACATGCTCAGCTTGCCCACACACCCTTTAAACAATGGAAGTTATGAAGGGCCCTTACCATTTCGCCCAATTAGGAAATAACAGCTCCCATGCCCTGACCCAGAGGGCAGCCATCTTGTGGGGAAAGAAATCCACTCTCCTTGGCTCTAACTACAGTGGTGGGCGGTTCCCCTGTGTGTGGTGTGAGACTTGTCCGTGAAGGAAGACTCTAACTCCTCCTGTGGTTGTTAGATGTGGGGTGGGTGTTTAACCAGTGTAATCAGAAGAAAAGTCTTCCAACTGTCTCAGTAAGGCAAGACGCTACAAATGACCCCTTCTTGCTTATCTGCCCCAGACAACACGGCTAGTTAGGGAATGTTCTCTACTCTAAATGCACAACTCCTATAAACCAACATAAGCAAGAAGCCTTTGAATCTGTTCAGCCTCATTTCCCTAAGCATCAACATCCCATATGGAGAATTTTGAGAGGGTGTGATAACTGGGAAGCGGATGGGAGCTGGAACATGCTGTGTTAGTCTCTTGATGGTCTTCTAGGGTCCTCTCATACTTGGGGCTCTCCCCCCAACTTTGTGGCTCTGTCTCGAAAGCACCTTGGCCCAGGGTCAAGAAACTGGGATAGCTCTTGAGAATGCTAAGGGAGAAGCTGCTGTGCCCAGGAAAGCAGTCCTTTTTCAGGTTTCCCTGGCAGCAGTGGAAGTGTTTGAGGCTATACAGTGAGACAGGCATGAGAAATAACATGGTCAAAATGCTGTCCCAAGTGTGGAGTTTCCCAAATCAAAGGGCAGGTCACTACAGGGATAAGAATCCTGCTGGGTGGTGGTGGTGCACACTTTTAATCCCAGCACTTGGGAGACAGAGGCAGGTGGATCTCTGTGAGTTCGAATCGAGGCCAGATTGGTCTATAGAGTGAGTTCTAGGCTACACCAAGAAACCTTGTCTCTAAAAAAAAAAAAAAAAAAAAAATGCCCCTCAACAAAAGGGTGGTGGTAAGAGTCCCTTCCTTTCCCTCCTCCCTTCTTTCCTCCCATTCTTCCTCTCTTCTTCTCTCCTTCCCCCTCCCTTTCCTCTTTCTTCCCCAGCCCTCTTTGCCTCCCTCTATCCCTACCTTCTTTCCCTCCCTCCTTCTCTCCATTCCTCTCTCTTCCTTCTTCCCTTTTTTCCTTCCTCTCTCCCCTGCTTCCTCTTTCCTCTTCCCCACCCCAATCCCTTTCCTTTCCGCTTCCCTGTGGAACCTAGCAGTGAGTCCCTACATCAGGCTGCCCTCCAGTTTACTGTCAGTCACACCCTCTTCCCATCGGCCTTTCATTCTACAGCTCCTCAGCTCAGCTTTGTGTCCTTTATACCACCTCCCCCATCTTGTCAAGCCCCGGTTGAACTCTCCTTTCTCTGAATTCTAATTCCATTGCGTAAGGTGTGCTACGTGATATATTTGACTATACCACACCTGATACTGTCTAGCTGCATAACCCACCTGAGTCCTGGTTCCCTGGGCAGGGTGTAAATGTGTAGAGAGCAAGCCCATTTTAGAGTCTCTTAGAGCCCCGAGCATAGGGATGAATTGTTGTAGGACTTGATGGAGCCTTTTTTTTTTCCTTTTGCTTCTCATTAAACCTGGGAGAGTGTGCACTAAAAGGTGGCCACTGGAGTCGTCAAGGTCCACAGCTTGTTTGGGTGGAGAAACATATTGTACAACAGCAATTAAGTTCCTGGTAGACAGAATCCCTGCCTTTAGATGCATCATGGAGAGCCCTGGGAACAGTCTGGAGATTGCAGGACATCTTTCACAATACCTTGAAATGGAGCTCAATTACCTATGGGGAAACCTGTGGTCCCAGTGCTTCCAAATAGCAGTGTGCACCTTAGGAAGAACCCAGGAATCCAAAGAATGTGGGAAAGCCTTCTGCAGGATTGTCACCTGTCAACATGGGAGAACTCACCTGAGACGAAGGAGCAGTGTAAATGCTGCAGATGTGATAAGGAAAGAGCAGGGCAGACATGGCCCTCTGTTGTGAAGCTCCTCTCCAGACTCATGACTCAGTCCAAGAGAGTGAGACTTGAAGAGGAAGCTGTATATGCAGTGGGAACTATCAGATAATTATAATCTCCCCCCCCCCCCCACCTCATCATCATCCACTCCCTCCTCCTTCTCCTTCGAGACAGGCTGTCATGAGTTCTGATCCTCCTGCATCCATTTCCTCAGTGCTGGGCTTACAGGTGTGCACCACCACACTCAGTTCGTACGCTGCTGCTGATCAAACACACGGCTCTGTGTTTGCTAGACGAGCACTCTATCACCTGAGTGGGCTACATTCCAGCCCAGCGCCTTTCCCTCTTAACACGGACACATGGTCTCATTTCCTCTACCCTCATCTCTTGTTTGAAAGAGAGTGGTCGTTTGCCCATGGATTCAGAGTACCACATCACTGGTCCAGGGCATGCTGGTAGTCAAGCAAGAGCTCTAGCCCTTAGCAGCCTTCATTTATGGCTGCTAAAGGATACCAAAGATGAAAGAGGAAACCCTATTCTTCTCAAATAGCTTACACTCCAGGGAGGGACGAGAGAGGTCCTTAAAATTCAGGTACTGTTTTTACCCGAGTGAATACAAAATGCAGTGGACCACAGAGGAAGTGGCCCAAAGCCCTCTGAGGAAGTGTGGAAGGCTTCCCAGAAGAGGCTGCACTTGAGCTGAGATGTAAAGGACAAGGTCTCTGCCTGGTAAACAAGGATGGGGTGTTCCAGGTGGAAGACATGATACGGAGAAAGCTTAGATGAAGGAGCATGGCCTGTGACAGATGCTGGAGACGGTCAACCTGTACAACATGGGGGAGTCAAGGAACAGTGAAGCTGACCCCTGGTTTGGGCAAAGTCCCGGAAAGTCTTACAAAACAGTTCAGGGCTCTGTGGAGAGCTGGATGTATTTCCTGAGGCTGCTCTAGCAAATCACCACAGACTGGGAAGCATAACGCAGCGCAAATGTGTTGCCTTCCGATCTGGAGGCCAGAAGTCTCACTGGCTGCAGCAGACAGCACTGTGTCAGAAATGGGGAGAAATGGGTCCTTGCTTGCCTACTTCTGCTTTTCAGGGCAGCCCACATTCCTCAGCTCACATCCCTTTCCCTCTCCATAGCCAGCATCCCGTGGTTTCAATCCTGCTTCCCTAACTGTGTCTCAGACTCCAACACTTCTGTCTCAGTCTTAGGACTCTTGTGATGGCACTGGGACCCTTAGAATCCAGTACAATCTCCACACTCCTTAATCGAATCACCTTGTAAAGTCCCTCTTGCAATGTAAGGTAACATATTCACGGGTTCAGAAAAGTGGATGTGGGTCTTTTGGGGGGAAAATATCTGAAGAAATCTGAGCTTGGGGTGCTAGGCAGTACAGCACTGTGGCTAAAAGAGCTGGTGTGGGGACTGGAGAGATGCTCAGTGGTCTGCTCTTGCAGAGGACCAGGGTTCAATTCTGAGCACCCATATGGTAAGTCACAACCAGCTATCATTCCATGTCCAGAGGACCTGACAGCCTCTTCCGGGCACTAGGTATGCATATGGTGCATATATATACATGTAGGCACTCACATATCCACACTGAAAAACAATCTTCGGGAAAGAAAATCACAGTTATGGGCTCTGACCGTCCCAGTTCGCTCTCGCCTCTGCTGTGTAAGAACAACGTGACCTACGTCATTTCCTGCTCATGGTCTCTGTACCTTAGTTTTCTTGTGTAAAAGAGGGATACCCACCTCCTCCTTAGTTATTCAGATTATATGGGGTCACAGTGATGAAACTTAGGACAGGATGAGCCATTCAGTAAACTGGAAATATCTTTTTTTGGGTGTGGGGGGTTCAAGGCAGAGTTTCTCTGTGTAGCCCTGGCTGTCCTGGAGCTCACTCTGTAGACTAGGCTGGCCACGAATTCACAGATCTACCTGCCTCTGCCTCTCAGAGTGCTGTGATTAAAGGGGTGGGCCACCACCGCCCAACCAAATATCTTGGTGCTCAGTGCTAAGAACAGAACCTAGGGGGCTGGAGAGATAGCTCAGAGGTTAAGAGCACTGACTGCTCTTCCAGAGGTCCTGAGTTCAATTCCCAGCAACCACATGGTGGCTCACAACCATCTGTAATGAGATCTGGTGCCCTCTTCTGGCCTGCAGGCATACTGTATACATAATAAATAAATCTTAAAAAAAAAAAAAAAAGAACAGAACCTAGCCCACGATGAGGCTCATCAGCACAGGAAGGAAGGAGACAGCTGAGCACCCGGGGTTCTCTGACACGAAGAAAACGTGATACTCCGTGATACTCCGTGATACTCCGTGATACTCCGATTCTCAGGATAGTGCGCGTGATACTCCATGATACTCCGTGATACTCCGATTCTCAGGATAGTGCGCCCCCACTGCCTCTGTTGACATACAGAAACGAAAGACTGGAAGCTGCTGCATCTATCCCCCGTTTCTCCTGAGATTTGTTCTGGGTGTTAAAGAGTAGATGGTGTTTATTTATTTATTCTGGATTTTGGAGAGAAGATCTCACTTTGTACCCAAGGCTTGCCTGGAAATGTAGCCCAGGCTTGCCTCAAGCTCAGGGTGATCCTCCTGCTTCAGCTGGGATTACCAACCTGAGCTGCCACTACCATCTATGATACTTCTTTAATTATTTACCATTTATTTATTTATTTACCACCCCCCTACCCCCGAGATTTCTGCAACACTGTTTAACTTGACGTTCAGCCATTTGAAGACATGGTACTGTCTCAGGCAGGTACCCAGTGTGATGACATGCACCTGACTGGTTTGGGAGTGACCTGCTCTGGGTTCTTAGACGCCATTACACACATTTAACCATCTCCTTTGTCCTCACTTTCTACTAAGGCGCCAACAAGCCCCTGTTCTCTTTCCCTTATTGATTTCTTCTCTAAACACCTCCACAGGTACAGATCTAGCAGTTTGCTGATCAGCAGGGTTGCCCAAATACAACGGAAGTCAGCCAGTGACATTTGGATTTCAGATAAACAGTGAGCAATTTTAATGTAAGTACATTCCAAATATTACTACCTGTCCAAAATAGTGCTTTATTAACCAGTTATTTGATTAACCAGAACATTCCATTCCCTAGTATCACAAAGTAACATTTCACTTTGTCCTCTGGTACAATTTACAAGGTAAATTGGTATTCAATTCCAGAAAGTTCCAGTGTCTTCTTTACAAATAGTTTTATGTGGTAACCAGAGGGGAGAAGGCAGGCAATGGTTCTGGGGAGGATGGTGGTCAGAAGAGTGGACACCGCTGTCTTACGACACAGACCCTCTGCTGCCCAGCTCTGGGTTTCACAAGCACAGACAAGCCCCTCCACTAATGGGGGTGCAGCCTTGTTCCTTGGGATCTAAAGGGCCCTCAGGATACTCATTCTGTTGGAGTATATGGAGATTGGTACCCTGCTTTCTTTTGAAAACGGGTTCTAGATGGACATGGTGGCCCATATGGGTAACCCCACAATTGGGAGGCTGAGGCAGGATTCCATGTTGGAACCCAACCTGAACTGCACAGAAAGACCATCTTTCAAAACTGAATCAATCAATCCAACTGCATATTGTACAAAGCTGTTCTACATTGCAGTCTAGGATAATGTCAGCTCTCACCACCTACGGGATATGCATTAGATTGGTGAGTATGAGCTGTTGTAACCAGCTATGGTTTGTTTCTACAAGGCTGGTCTTTCCATTGACAAGAAAGTTTGCTCAAAGCCTTTCCCCCAAAGATCCATTATAGGTGCCTCATCTAGCATCTTCCTCCCCTGCTGATCCATCATCCCCAATTCCTCATTCTAAATTTCCTTCCACAGTCTGTGGATTAGTTGCCTGAACCACCCCCTTCAATTTTTTCTTTTCTTTCCTCCCCCCCCCCCCCCAGGCAGAGTCTCTCTGTGTAGCCTTACCTGCCCTGGAACTCACTATGCAAAGCAGTTTAGTTTTGAACTCTTAGGGATTTACCTGCCTCTGCTCCCAAGTGCTAGGATTAAAGGGGGTGTACCACCGTGCCTGGCTAGGTTATCATGACTGACCTACAGGGCTTGGCACTGTGCCGGCCAGATCTTTCCCTCCCTGCAGCCCACAACCTTGGCTCCTAGTAGCACTTCTCAGCTCCCCACTCCGAATATGTCTTGGTCTCCTCCCACTGACCTGTCTAGTGCTCTCAGCCAGACATCAGTTTTCACATCAAAGTTGTCCGGGCTTCTTGTGGTATTGGTACCTACATGTCCGCACTCTTTTAAGTATCCTTTCAGAGACTAAACAATGCAAAATACTTTAACAGCTTATGAAATCTTTTTTTAAAAGATTTATTTATTTATTATATACACAGAAGAGGGTGCCAGATCTCATTACAGATGGTTGTGAGCCACCATGTGGGTGTTGGGAATTGAACTCAGGACCTCTGGAAGAGCAGTCGGTGCTCTTAACCTCTGAGCCATCTCTCCAGCCCCCGAAATTTTTTTTTTTTAATTTACTTTTATTTTGTGAGTATGTTGGAGTGTCTGCATGTATGTGTATACGCCACATGAGTGCCTTATATCTGTGGAGGCCAGAAGAGGGTATCAGAAACCATGCAACTGGAATTTGCCAGTGGCTGTGAGCTGCTGTGGGGAGTGGGAACCAAATCCTGGTTCTCTGAAAAATCAGTAAGTGCTCTGAGCAGCTGAGCCAGCCCCTACTCCAGTTCAGCCAAATCTCTCACACACACTGCCCCCCATGAAACCTTGAAAGAAATCCGGGGCTTTTATTCCTGAGAAATGAGCAAAGCCACCTAACCAAAGGCAGTAGGCCTTGAGGGCTGGAAGGGATTCCAGCTGCATCCTCAGGTACCAAAGGACAATAGGTATCCTCAAACCCTTATTTACTTTCTAGGAAATGGGGCCCCGAGGGGCTGGGGGAATTAAAGACTTACTGGTACAACCTCTAAGAAAAACTTGCTCCAGATAAGGTCTCCTGGTCCTTAATTGTTATTGTTATTGTTATTAACCCAACTCCTATGAAAAGCTGCCACAGCTCCGTTAACAACCGCAGGTCTGGGTTTAATTAATACCTCTGAAGGCTGAGTCCTCAGGCAACGTGTTGTCCGCCCCCACAACTCCACAAACAGGCTCCTCCTCCTCCTCTGACTTGGCTCACAAGGTCCTCTTCTTAGGCAGATCCTCCAGCGGTTCCTTTATTCTCACCTCTGCCAATCACTGCTCTTCCAGCCCGTTCCCAGGCTTGGTAATCTCACATATCTCCTTTGACCTTCTTTTTCCTTTTTCCAGCTACCAAGTTACCCAGTAGAGTCTTCAAGAATCAAGCCTCGAGGGCTTTGAAATCTGAGGTGCCCAGAATTCCCTAGCAGCCCCCAATTCTGGCCCTGTTTCCCGGGTCTCCTCTTGAGAACTTCCGGACACTTCTCAGGTGGTACAGCCGGTTGGGTGGGTTGGCTGGTTTAGGGTTACGGAGTTTGGCACTGACTCCAGCCCCTCTCGGCTGCTCTCTTAAATTAATTAATTCCAATTAAAAAAAAAAATCTCAATTGGACCTCAGTGCATGCCTCTGGGGCACATGTCCCATCAATTACAAACAAATTAACCCTACTACCTAACAGAATGAACCTCTTTGAAGATTCACATACAACTGCAGCCTAAGGGTCTTAGAGCCCTGTGCTACAGACAGATTCTGAGGCCAAACCCTAAGGAGGAATTTGGGCCCAGTACACTGAGGCCAGGGTCCCTCTGTGCCTTTCCTTAGTGAGCTAGGGAGTGAAGGTTTGTAGGTGGTAGCCTCATTTCTCTAGAGCAGCAGTTCTCAACCCGTGCATTTCGAATGACCCTTTCACAGGGGTCACCTAAGACCATCAGAAAACACAGATACTTACGTTACGATTCATAACAGTAGCAACATTACAGTTATGAAGTTGTATGGTGGGGTCACAACACGAGGAACTGTATTAAAGGGTCACAGCATTAGGAAGGTTGAGAACCATTGATCTTAGGGCAAGACCAAAGTCTCTCAAATTTAAAAGTCCACCTCTCCATTATGGGAACTGGCCATTAGGCAAAGGTAAGGATGTATCTTGTTTGTTTATTTTATTTTTACTTTGTTTTTGAGACAGCAGTTCTTTGTGTAGTCCTGGCTATCCTGGAACTCACTCTGCAGACTAGGCTGGCCTAGAACTCACAGAGATCTGCCTGCCTCTACCTCTCGAGTGCTGCGGTTAAAGGCGTGAGCCACTACTGCCCAGCAAGGTAAGGATGTGTCTTTACTGTATGTTCCAACACTAAAATGGATATTGAATTGGTTTATCCTTTTGCATCACTATAGACCCAGCATGGAGGGTACCGCTGAAGATGCTACTGACTGGGAGGAGAGAGGGAGGCAGAGATCCATTACCTTTTCTTCCTTTCTTCCTACTTCTTTCCTTTTTATCTATTTATTGTTGTTTTAATCTTTATTGTTTTTGGAGAAAGAGGTCTCACTGTGTAGACCTGGCTGGCCTCAAACCTCAAACTCATAAGAGATCTGCCTGCCTCTGCCTCCCCAGTGCTAGAACTATTAAAGGTGTGGACCACCATGCCTGGCCCTATTTATTTTATATGTTTGAGTGTTTTGCCTGCATGTATGTCTCTACATCATGTGCATGCCTGGTGCCCATGGAAGTCAGAACTAGAGTTACAGATGATTATGAGCTGCCTGGGTTCTGGGAATTGAACCCAGATTCTCTAAAAGAGACCAGGACTCCTAACTGCTGAGCCATCTCTCTACTGCCTACAAATATTTTTCCATCTGTGAAAAATAGGTAGGCAGATTGAGATTAGCCCTAAACCTTGGTTTACTAATACTGTCCTTTTTGCCTGGAGTTAAAAGAGTACTAGTAGACCAGATAAACAGGCTTCTCCTTATCTACTTAACTCATTTATTTATTGGCATGTGTTGACTGTAAATCACTTTGGTCTTTTATGTTTGTCGGCATCCTGGCTGTCCACTTGAGTCCAAACTTTCAGAGGGCAGAGACCAGTTCTGTTAAATTTGCTTTGTATGGTATCCAGCAAAGAGCTACAGGATGGGGTCAGAGATGTCCTGGACTTGGACCCTGGACACCCAGGTTTTAGCTCTGCCCATCTGACTCTTAAAATTAGGACCTTATTTTTATTGGCTGTTAAAAACTTAATCTGGGCTGGGGGGAGTCTAGAGAGATGGCTCAGTGGTTAAGAGAACTGACTGCTCTTCCGGAGGACCCAGGTTCAGTTCCCAGCACCTACATGGCAGCTAACAACTGTCTGTAACTCCAAGATCTGATACCCTCATATAGACATAAATGCAGGCAAAACACCAATGCAAATAAAATAAAAATAAATAAATTATTTAAAGAAAAAAGACTGGGGCCAGGTGTGGTAGTGCACGTTTTTTAATCCCAGCATTCCAGAGGTGGAGGCAGTTGGATCTCTGTGAGTTTGAGGCTAGCCTAGTCTACACTGGAATTCTCAGGCCAACCAGGACCATATAGTGAGACCCTGTTTCCATTAAAGGCAGTGGGGGAGGCCTCAGGGTCAGACATGGTGATGAATGTCTATAACTGCAGTACTTGGGGGGTAGAGATAAAAGGATCAGGACTTCAAGTCACTGTTAGCAACCTAGACTTTCTGAGGCCAGTGTAAGTTACATAAGAAGCTGTCCCAAAAAAGTGGGGTGCATTTCTGTTGGCTTCTACCCACTCTCTTAATGAAAAAAACAAAAAACAAAAAACACACACAAAAAAAAACCAATTAGTGAAGAGTTATCCAAGACCAAGAAACCAGAATAGATGTGTGCTGAAGTCTCCTGTAGTGAGGGACAAGCTTCAGTGTGGCCATTGGATGGAGGTGGGGTGGGGATCCTGCTATTTGTTATTTTCTTGTGATTTGCAGGGTTAGCAGCACTGGGAGGCAACCCCCTGCCTGTGGCGAGTGAAGGGGAAAGAGTAAAAAGAGAAGAGAGGAACAGGGCTCTCTAGCTGGACCTTCTTAGCTAGACCTGAATCCCAAGCAAGAACTTGCAAAACATGGATCTGTAAAAGTTTCTAGAGGCAAGTCCCAGGGCTCAAGAGAAAGAAAGAAGGAAAAAACTATTACAGAAGATACAGAGACAGAGCTAAAGTTAGGATTCCTTTCTACCATACACCAAAGGTACTAGTTTTCACTTATTAAGAATATGTGAGGGGCTGGAGAGATGGCTTAGCAGAAAAGAGCACTGGCTCTTCTTCCAGAGGACCTGGTTCAATTCCCAGCACCCATGTGGCTCACAACTGTCTGGAATTCTAGTTCCAGGGGATCTGGCATCTTCACATAGACAGACATGCAGGCAAAACACCAATGCACATAAAAATAATTTTTTTTTTAATTTTATTTTATTTTATTTTTTTCCGAGAAAGGGAGTCCTGGCTGTCCTGGAACTCTCTCTGTAGACCAGGCTGGCCTCAGACTCACAGAGATCCACCTGCCTCTGTTTCCCAAGCACTGGGATTACAGGCATGTACCACCACCACCTGGCCAATAGATTTTTTTCTTTTTCTTTTTCTTTCTTTCTTTTTTTTTAAAGACTTTGTGATAATTTTTTTTATTATGTATCTATTTATTATGCAGATAGTATTCCATCTGCATATATGCCTGCAGGCGAGAAGAGGGCACCAGATCTCATTACAGATGGTTGTGAGCCACTGTGTGGTTGCTGGGAATCGAACTCAGGACCTTTGGAAGAGCAGCCAGTGCTCTTTTTTTTTATTTTATTTATTTATTTTTTTCGAGACAGGGTTTGTCTGTGTAGCTTTGTGCCTTTCCTGGATCTCTCTCTGTAGACCAGGCTGGCCTCGAACTCACAGAGATCCGCCTGGCTCTGCCTCCTAGTGCTGGGATTAAAGGCGTGCGCCACCACCCTGGCTTGCAGCCAGTGCTCTTAACCTCTGAGCCATCTCTTCAGCCCTCGACAGTTTTTTAGAGTAGGGTTATCAAACCCTCCAGGAGACTAGCACCATGGGAACTAGGGAACCTGGGTCTTAGTTTGACTCTGTTGTCTACTGGGTTGGGTGACTGGCTAAGCCATCAAAACATTCCATGACTTAAATTTCTCTCATTAGGAATAATACCTGTTCGGTCTGCCCTTGCAGCTGTTGGAAGATCTGATGAGATAATGGATATAAAGTCCCCATAGGAACCATAGAATGAGACAAGTGAAATGTCTCATTGGGTAAAACTTCTTGTCCCCAAGTCTGAGGACCTGATTTCAATGCACAGACCATATGGTAGAGAGAACTGACTCCCACAAGCTGTCCTTTGACCTCTATACACAGGAGGTGGTTGACCACACACATATATAATCACAAATGACAAAAATGTAATAGTTAAAAAAGAGAAACCACAAAGCCCAGTTGAAATGGAAAGCTGAATTAATACTGTGATTACTAGGGTCCATCCAAAGAATTGGCCTCTGGATGGAGAGTTGGAACACTTGGAAGGTCACCTCATTCTTTGGCCATCACTCCACACACCCCTCATCCAAACAAGACAGCCTGACCAGCAGAGAGGGTGGAGGAATGGGTCAAGTGTCCAAGAAGACATTCTTTTTTTTTTTTTTTTTTTGGTTTTTCGAGACAGGGTTTCTCTGTGTAGCTTTGCGCCTTTCCTGGAACTCACTTGGTAGCCCTGGCTGGCCTCGAACTCACAGAGATCCGCCTGGCTCTGCCTCCCGAGTGCTGGGATTAAAGGCGTGCGCCACCACCGCCCGGCCCAAGAAGACATTCTGAGTTCATCAGACCTCCAGTTCATTCTTACACTGAATTTAATTTTATTACGTGTGCTTACTTTCTCCAGTTCTGCTTGAAGATATCCTCTCCACCTGTTGAAACATGATATAGATTTTAGTGTTTATCCACTGAAAGCACTCACTATTGAAGAATGTGGACCAAAGTTCCGAAACTCTGATCCCTGGAGCCTGGAGTCTAAAGTATAATAAAATCCAAACATCTGTTTCTAGAAGGGGCCAAAGACAGAGTCAGCTCTTGGACCCTGTATTTATAAAGTTTCAATCTCTTTCTTAACTTTGTCCCAGACTCAGCTCCTTTTCTTCCCTGGGGGACTGGGTGAGTGGAGGTTGTGGCTGATGTACTGGGAGAAAAAGTTAGCCCCATCTATATGGGAATGGTTTTCATGCCGTGGGGGTCAGCTTTAGTGAAAGAACATTAACACTGTCTGTGCTGAATGACAGAAGAAGAAGCCTTGAGAGAAGGCTCAGGAGTTCAGAGCACTTGTTACTCTTGCAGAGGACCTGGATTCAATTCCTAGCATCTACATGGTGGCCTACGACCATCCATAACCCCAGTTCCAGGGGATCTGACAAAGTCACAGGTGCACAGACATGCATGCAGGCAAAGTAAACACACGTACACACAAAATAAAAGAAGTAAATATAAAAATAATGGAAGGAGTACCAACTAAGGTGCGGAGAACTTGAGGAAGTTTTGTTTCTGGTGGGAAGGGTTATCCTGACCTAGGGGACGTAACCTTGGGTCTTCCCTATGGAGCCTTCACCTTGCCACGCCATTTCCTTTCCTAGTACTCTAAGCACTTTCAATTGCAGACACCCTCTTGGCTCTGAGCTTGGATAAATGCTACCTTGTTAGCTAATAGTACCATTAATTATATTAATGATTAATAGCTAATTAGTCATAATGTGGTCATACTTCTTACAGTGGAGCCTTCCTTTCTTGCAGCTGTTCTGGGACTCCAGCACACACACACACACACACACACACACACACACACACACACACACACTTCCCTATTCCTAACCACAGGACAAGCGCAGCAATCCACTTTTTTTGCTGACCATCACGGCAGTTTCTAAATTTCTCTAGTTGTTATCAGCTATCCCATTTATCTGGAGAATGACTACTGCTTCTAAGTCCGTCGCTGCTTTTATTTATGCCGTGTCACTCACCCTTCTAACAAGGTGGTCAGCACTTTTTTAAAAGTTTTTTTTTTTTTTTTTAACGTATTCGGTAAGTCAAAGACACTTACTTCCAAATCTCACGCTGACCCACTTTTTCCACCTTCTCCCCCTTTTCACTTTTATCTTTCCCTAGTTCGTGGGATGCCAAACCCCCCTACCCACAGATCCCTCACCTTCAGCATTCAGGCTTCCTTTTGGCAACCACGCTCCCCCCCCACCCCTTACCCCCCCTCGGGCCCCCCTCCCCCGGTAGCGACGCGCATGCGCTGCCCACGCCTTACCTGGGCGCTCGGCAGTGGGCGGAGTGGGCGAGGGCCGGGGGTGGAGCAGGCAGCCGGCAGTTATCTGCGCGGCTGAGCGCTCACATTGTGGCAGGAGGGAGAAAAGGTGCGCCCGGGCCGAGCCGAGGGCCGCGCATGCGCGCCGACCCCACAGCCGGGGATATGTGTGTGTGTGTGTGTGTGTGTGTGTGTGTGTGTGTGTGTGTGTGTGTGTGTGTGTGCGCGCGTGTGTGTATGTGTGTGTATGGGGGGGAGGTGTCGGGATCCCGAGCGCGCGCGGGGGGCGGGGGGGGGCGCGAGCGCGCGGGGCCGCGGGCGCGCGCGCGCGCTCCCGCCGGCCTCCCTGCCCCCCTCGCGCACACATCCCTACCCCACACCCCCCCCTCCCTCTCTCCCCCCCCGCCGCCCGCCCCGCGCGCCGCCCGCCCCGCGGCCCCGCTCGGCCTCGCGCGCTCGGAAGGGAGTCGCGAGACGTCGGAGCGGCGGCCACGTAGCGCTGCTGCGGCGGCGGCGGCGGCGGCGGCGGCCGAGGCCGGGTCTGAGGAGCGGCCCAGAGCGCAGACGTTGGGGCAGGGGGAGGGGCCGGCCCGGCGGGCGGTGGGGACTGGAGCGACGCGGCGCGGCGACAGGCCCCCGCCGCAGGGATGGGCCGCCGAGGCGGCGGAGGCGGCGGAGGCGGCGGCGGCGGCGGCGGCCCGGGTGAGTAGGGGCCCCCTTCCCCGCGCTCTCGCCCCCCCCGCCGCGGCGGCGGCGGCGGCGGCGGCGCCGTGGCAGCCGCGTTTCCTCTGCGCCTGACCGGGCTGGCGGGGCTGGCGGAGCCTGCGCTGAGGCAGCTGCGTGCGCTAGGCCGGAGCAGCCCCCATCCGGCGGGCAGGCCCCGGGCGCTGCGCGTCTGCGGCTCCCGGCTTAGCCCCGGCTCCCGGCTCCTTACCCCCCGCCCCCTCCCTCCGGGACCCCAGCTTGGCTGCAGTTTTGCAGCGAGTGGGCTCGCTTCGAGGCCTGACGGGGTGGCGGGGGGTGCACGGGTTAGCGGGCGGAGGGGAGCGTTCTCCTGCCCTGCAGCTGGTGGCTTGCACCCACTACCTCCCCCGCCCTGCGGTTGCACCCAGACCTCCAGTCCTCTGGAGTATTGTGGCACCAGGAGATAACACGCATGTGATGTGCACTCGCTACCGGCAGCACCACATTCAGCCCAGTGGGCGATGCAGACCTTTCTCCACCCCCACTTCGTCCTCCCCTCCAATCAGGCTCAACTGAAGAGTCTCAGATCGGAGACCCAAAGAGAGTGACACCCCTGTTACATCTCTAGGAAACATGATCATGGTCGAGGGATGTCTCTGGTAGAAATGATAGATGTCCCTGCCTCGCCCCGAAGTCAGTCTTCAGGATTTAAGATCCCATATGCTGTTCTTTGAAGCTGGCCAGTCTTTTGAGTACATCTAGCTCATCCCTCCCCCCAACAACAACATCACGAACACGCGCGAGCACACACATATATATGCACACGCACACTCATGCACTTCCTGATTACAGAACGGCCCCTGTCATCGCGGATCCATTGTCAGAAATGGCTTGTGCCAATCAAAGGAATGTGCCTTTGGAGGAAGATGTTTTCCACAACCAACCTACAGGATGTTCCTCTGTCAACCAGTCTTTGGTTGCCCCTGGGTCTTACCCATGTTTAAGCATCGTCATAGTGTTTCCCTTACATGCTTCTCCAGCGCATTCTCAGTATCACCTGAGTGATGCTCCCCCGCCCACCCCTATCCCCCAGCTAATTAGATACTTACTGCACACAGTAATTTCATCGATTTTTTTTTTTGTTCTTGTTGCAACGTTTAACATAACAAGGCATAGCCTGTGTAAGTAGTGTAATCTTTTGGAAAGAAGGTCTGTATACTTTTTTCCGGAGGATGGTTGGGTCCGTATTGTTCTGAGAAAGGCAAAGAGCACATGCTTTGTTGACAGCATGTATGTGTGCTTAGGGAAGGAAAGCTGCCGTTGCTCGTTTGTTCGCTGTGGGCTGAAGGCAGTTAGTTATGTTCTCCAGTGGGGCTGGTCTGGGATGGATGTGTTGCCTTGTGTCAACGGCGGCTTGCTTGTTTATATCACCACTGTGCCCATGTGTTCACATAGATACTGTCCTTAGTATAAAAGATTCACCGCTAAATTTTTGTGATCCTGAACTCTTTCCAGGGGCTGTGGAAGTCTTTAGGGCCCTCTTTTCAGTGAAATACATATATAGTTTTGTTTGCAACTAAATAGTCATCTTGAATCTGGTCCTGGAACCTCAAGTTAAGATCTGTGCTATGCAAAAGTGAAAGCAGTTTTGAGTTTGTGTTTTGCTTCTCTTAACCATTAGGTTTACTTTGGCTCTGGACTAAAGAGCAAAGGAGCTTTTGTATGTATCATCGTAGGGTTGTTTTTGTTTTGTTTGTATGCATATTTTATCTGCATCTATGTGTGTGTACCACATGTGTGCCTGGTGCCCACAGAGGTCAGAAGGGGGTGAGAGAGGGTGGTGGAAACCCTGGAACTGGAGTTAAGGATGGTTCTGAGTCACCATGTAGGTGCTGGGAATAGAACCTGGGTCCTTTGTAAGAGCAACAAGTGCTCTTAACTCTTGAGCCATTTCTCCGGATGGCTTATCATTGTGTTTTGTTCTTTGGGTAAGTAGGGGCAGTTAGGAATTACAAGATATTTTTTCTGTGAAAAGGGAGGTAGGTGAGAATCAGAAGAAGTTAAAACTAGAGACAAAATAATCTAGATTTGACCAATTGATCGTTTATCTTCCTGGCATATTCTAAAGGTAGCGAATTTCAACAGTGAAGTGTGTAATGTGTTTTGTGGTGCCGGTATGGGACTAACTATACACCGCTTAAAGACTGAGGCCGATCTCTTTGTTATTCCATGGTAGAGCACCTGTTCAGGGATGAGAATTTTTTCTAGCTTCGCTAAATTTGATTTCATGGTGCCATCAAAACCATCCACTTCAATGGGAAGATTTCGGTTATAATTGGAAATTTTACTCTCCCTATTCAGAATCTAGAGCTGAGGATGAACTTTGCACTATTCTGTTAATAAGCAGTTGATAAATGTCAGTTTTTGTGTGTGTTTAAATTACTCAGCTTTTGTCTTTTGATCATATTTCAACCAAGACACATGTGTTCCAGCTTATGATATTGCTGTGAAAGGTAGTGGTAGTAACCACAGTCCCAGTCTCGAACAGCATACAGTTTCCACTTTAAAAAAAATAATAATTAGGGTTCTGAGAGCTTAAGGAATTCCTGGTATTAACTAGCATTTTGAAAAGCAGGAGAGGCTTGGAATCTTGCACAGAACCTGTTCCACACACCTGGAGAATAGCATTTATTCTAATAATTATTCAGTGTGCTCTGTGATGTTTAAAAGTATGCTGAGGTTGCATATGTTGCATTTTTATTACCTACTATGCATGACTGAAGTGACTTATATTACAGGCTTTATTTTTTTGTTGGTGGCACGCCTGTAGTTTTTATCATCTGAATTACTTGCCTATCCTAAACTCAAAGGACTTCAAAGTTTCAAATGTGTTACTTGTCTTTGTCAGTGATTGTAATGTTGGGGGAGGACCCCTGGAGTCTCAGGGAACAATGTGCTTGCTTGGTTTAGTTTGCAGCACCTATTCTAACCAGTCACTTCCCTAGTTAAACATCCACACACCATGGAGCCGCTGATCAGGTAACACTTAGGGCTCTGAGGACAGCATTCTCTCTCTGCTTGCCAGATTCAGGACGTGGAAACTGGGAAACAGTTGTGCATCATAGCAGTGAGACATTGGAGGAGGAGTGATTGCCAGCAGCTCACCCTCATTAGGACCAACAGCATCGGTTCCCTCAACACTCTTCAGACAGCCTTCCCTTAGGAGGTTTCAGACCAGCAGCTCCTGTCTGCAACTGTTGCCTCAAGATCTGCTTCCAGACACCCGGAGCAGTCTCCATCTGTGCTCTAAGTTTGGGGAGTAAGCTTGTAGTGTGGTAAGAAAATAATTTTCAAGCCTGTAGGATATACATATATATATCTATACATATATATATATCTATATATATATATATATACACACATACATACATACCTGTTTGTGTATGTGTATATATATACAGGTAGAGATACAGATTAGTAGGGTACTGATGTGACTTTTCAGTTTTACATGTCTGAAGCCTATTGAAGAATAAACTATAATGTGAACTATGTATACTTTTCTCTCTTTTCTGGTAGGTTTTTGATGATTACCAAAATTGAGAATCTATGCTTAAGTTTCTTTTCCCTTGTTCGAAAAAGTCAGTTGAAAGATAGCCAGAAAGGGGTGGAGGAAAGAGTGGATTGTCTTGAGTTTGAGCAAACAGTCTTTGAAACTAGTTCTTCTGGAGTAGGTAGCTGCATCTCCTTGGTAACTCCTGGGTTGTGTGCTGCTGTTTTAGGTATGATGTTTTTCTTTGCTTTTGTGTGTGTTGAGTTTGATGGGGATGAACTGATCTTGTATTTGGTGATTTTAGCTAAAGGAAGAGTTCCTTGGAACCAGGCAGACTAGGCTGACATTGTAGTCTTACTGTTTACTGGCCTTATGGCACTGGGCAAATCATCTGATTCTTTCTGCCTCAATTTTCTCGTCAGTACAGTGAGATTTCTTGTGAAGGTTCAAGATAAAGTACGCAAATTCCCAGCACTGGGCCTGCTATATGTACAGGTCAGGACCTCAATAAGTGGTGGGATCCGGAGCTTGTCAGCATGAAGCTAGAGTGGAGTTCGTTGTAACTTAGGACAAGACTTAGAGCTTTGTATTTCTTGGTTTGTGCTGATTTAGGATGAAAAATTGCAAATATTTGACTTCAAGCTGGACTGCGACTTGAAGGTTCAACGTGATTATTAGAAAGTTGATTTGTTAGTATCAAACTTGGTAGAGACAGTAAAACCTAGCTCTAAATTCTGCAACATTACCTCACAGGCTGTGCTTGCTTTTAAGTCTGTTCAGACTTATGTGGTAAAAAGGGTGTTTTAGGACATTAACATACCTCAGTGAGTTCTGTGTCCAGAATCGAATCACATGTGTAAATTCTCGTGGTTAGTGCAAGCCATGAAGTGCTTGGTAGAGTCAGTGGAGATACCAGGTGCTTATTTTATTAATCTGCTTATTTATATGGCAGTTTTGTTTGACTTTAAAAATACTTGTGAATATTTTATGAGTATACTTGTGAGACTTCCTAATGCTCATCTGAATTTTTGATCATGAACTGTCAATAGGACTGTAGATTTGTGTGCACTTTTTGCTTTGGTGGAGGAAGAAATGAAAGGTAAGGTCTTGTACCTGTTAAATTTAATGAACAGTCTGCTTTTGATCTATAGATTGCTTGTGGAGCCTTGCTTATTAGTCAAAAAGGCAGTTTATGGTAAAATGTGGCATCTCTTTTTCTTTTTTTTTGGTTTTTTGAGACAGGGTTTCTCTGTGTAGCTTTGCACCTTTCCTGGAACTCACTTGGTTTCCCAGGCTGGCCTCGAACTCACAAAGATCCGCCTGTCTTTGCCTCCCGAGTGCTGGGATTAAAGGCGTGCGCCACCACCGCCCAGCTCTCTTTTTCTTTTAAAGCTAGAGCTCGACTGCTTTGAAAAATAGGTTCAGCCAGGCAGTGGTGGTGCACACCTTTAATCTCAGTGCTGGGGAGGCAGAGGCAGGTGGATCTCTGAGTTTGAGGCCAGCCTGGTCTACAGGGCAAGTTCCAGGCCAGCCAGGGCTACACAGAGAACCCCTGTCTCAAAAAACAAAAAACAAAAACAAAAAAGGAAAAGGAAAAATAGGTTCAGTTAAGATTATGTATGCAGTATTATTTGGTGCATACAACTTTTAAAATAGAATCACTTTGACTGCTATAGAGTAAATTCACTGTCTTTTCTTTTTTCCAGTAGAGCATTGTGGTCAGTCTGTGAGCCCACAAGAGTTACGTAGAGACTTTCAGATAAGGAAGACACATGTCTGCAATGTGTTAGGCTTGACTCAGGGGAGTCTGCTAACCCTTACTTTCTTTGATTATTGAGCTGCCTAGTGGTGGAATCCGTCACCAACTCTGAATTACGATAAAGAGGGATTGGCGAACGATGGTTGTTGACTTGCTGTAGATTTTGCAGCACACTGAGGAAAAGTTACCCTTGGCCAGAGTATGTCATGGAAATAGCACTAACGCCGTATGTGTCGGGAATGAAAGCGCAAACAACATAGGATCGGGCTACATGCTCTGGTCAGTTTGGCTGAGTAAATTTTTTTCTGGAAGGGATGCTTTCTTTTAACAAACAAACAAACATTACTTTTCCTGAGTCACTAAAATCAAATGGTTTAGCAGAAAGCTAGTCTTTAAGGCCCCGCACCCCTTTCACAAACCTGTGAATGGGTAGTGAGATTTTGGTCTTTACTGTGCATGTGACATCAGAAAGTTAAGCCAAGACATAGTGTCAACCATGCAGAATGTATTTTTAAGTATATCTCTGCCTTTTAGCTTTGGAATTTAGACTCTTCTGGGATGGGCATTGGAACAGAACTCTTTACTTATACTGTGTGACCTACAAAATGAGAAGACCGGAATGGCTTTCCTCTTCGGAGTGTATCATTCTAACACATTTAAAATAGCTGGAGGGGCTGGAGAGGTGGCTTAGGGGTTAAGAGCACTGGCTGCTCTTCCAGAGGATTAGAGTTCAATTCCCAGCAGCCGCATGGTGGCTCACAACCATCCGTATGAGATCTGGTGCCCTCTTCTGGCCTTCAGGGACACATATAGGCAGAACACTGTATACATAATAAATAAATAAATAAATCTTAAAAAAAAGTAAAGTAGCTGGAGAGAGTGTGATCTCAAGTATGTGGATAAATCTGTGTGATTGGGCAACTGGAATGTCTAAGGACTTTTCCTGTTATTAGGACATGATTGGAATTTGAAATTACCTTGCTTGAAGGTTACTCATTGTAGAAAGCCTTATACTTTTCTTTTTAGATATAGAGACATTTAAATTAAAATTAATCAAAAGTTCAGAAACCAGCCAGGAATGATGATGCAGGTCATTAATCCTAACATTCAGAAGGCAAAGGCAGGTGGATCTCTGTGTCTCAGAGTTCAAGGCTAGCTTGGTCTATCTAGCAAGCTCCAGGCAAGCCAGGCTGCATAGAGGCCCTGTTTTAAAAAAAAAAAAAAAAAAAAAAAGATTCAGAAACCATCTCAGTGTCCACCAGTATAGAATTAATTAAATAAATTAGCATATATTTACATAGTAGGATAACATATCTATTGCTGTGGAACACTCACTATTCAGTAATGTTAATTTTGAAAGGCTAGAGGAAAATTAGTGTGGTGGCTTATGCCTGTAATCCCAGTGCTTGGGAGGCTGAGACAGGAGGATCAAGAGTTCAAGGCCAGCTTCAGATACATAGCAAGTTTAACATTCTGGACTACCTGAGACACTGTCTCAAAAAACAGAAACAAAACTAAAAGGCATAGATTAATGTTCTGGGTATGCCACTGTTTGCATTATGGGGATTTTCCTGTGTAAAAGTAAGTTTTAAAAAGTTTAGTAGTTTCCCAAAAAAGCTAATAATACTCGTTGTCTGTTGGGGTTAAATTGAGTGATGGGGAACCTGAATTGAAGGTAAATAGTTCAGTATATGGTTTTTCAAGACAGGGTTTCTCTGTGTAGCTTTGCGCCTTTCCTGGAATTCACTCTGTAGCACAGGCTGGCCTCGAACTCACAGAGATCAACCCGTCTCCCTCGTGCTGGGATTAAAGGCATGCGCGCCACCACCGCCCGGCAGTATATACTCTTTTTTTAAGTAAAATTTTATTAAAGTGCATGCAGAAAAATAGAAAAATCATTACATTACAAAAAGTCCAGTTTAATTTTTTTTTTCTGTGTAATCAGTACCCAGAAGAGGAAGTAGATTTTTTTTTTTTTTTTTTTTTTGAGACAGGGTCTCAGCATGTAGCTCTGACTGGTCTGAGATCCTCCTGCCTCTGACTCCATGTACACCACCACGCCAGGAACAGAAATATATTTTTTTTAAGTAAAAATTATTTTAGATTTGTTTATTTTACATGTATGAATGTTTTGCCTGCATGTATGTAAGTGTACCACATACATTCCTTGTACCATGGAGGTCAGAAGAGGGCATCAGATTTCCTGTAACTGGAGTTATGGATGGCTGTGAGCTACTGTGGATGCTGGGAACCAAACCAGATCCTCTGTAGGAGCAACAAATGCTCTTGATTACTGAGCCTGAGCCATCTCTCCAGCCCTGGAAATTGATGATTTGTTTTATAAGCTCTTACTGTATTGTCCAGGCTGGTTTTGAACTCTTTGAGTTCAAATCTCCTTGCCTCAGCCTCCTGAGTAGCTAGTCCTCCGTGTGCTGCCACTGTGACCCACTGAGAAGCAGATAGATGGTTGACATCTCAGAAGCCTCTCCTCTCTCCCACAGTACTCCCATTAAAGTACTTTTATTCTCAAATGAAGAGGGATCTAATATGGGAACTCGGGAGGCAGAGGCAGGTGGATCTCTGTGAGTTCGAGGTCAGCCTGGTCTGGTCTGTAGCGTGAGTTCCGGACAGCTAGGGCTACACAGAGGAACATTGTCTCCGAAAAAAAAAAAAAACAACCCCAAATGTCAAAAAAGCAGATGAGAAATGTCATTCAAGTAATTACAGCTGAGGCAGCTGTGGAGGTGGACATCTATGTAGTCCAGCTATTGGGGTAGCTGAGGCAGAGGGATTGTTCAAGCCTACTCTGGG
The DNA here is from genome assembly GCF_949786415.1 of Peromyscus eremicus. Classification (NCBI taxonomy): domain Eukaryota; kingdom Metazoa; phylum Chordata; class Mammalia; order Rodentia; family Cricetidae; genus Peromyscus; species Peromyscus eremicus. The sequence continues at coordinate 78,244,409 of NC_081423.1, forward strand.
CAACATAAACCCTGTTTCAAAAAAATAAAAATAAAAAATTACAATGCCTGAAAGGTATCTTTCTGTAATTGCTAAGTATTTCTTTTACTATCTCATTTTATATATCAATATCACAGCTGGACATGGTAGTGCATGCCTACATTCCCGGCTCTTGGGAAATAGAGGCAGGAAGATCAGAAGTTCAAAGTCATCCTTCAGTACCTAGTTTGAGGCCATATTGGGCTTCACGAAGCCCTGTCTCAAAAAAAAAAAAAAGAAAAAAAGTAAAAAAAAAAAGGGCAGCCTCCATACATTCCTCCATTTTTACTTAATGTAAGTTTTATAAATGACCCATGCATGTAAAAGTATATTTTATAGTGCAACAAGTTCTAAATAAATAGCAATATAACAAAACCTTACTTTGAATATTTTAGGATTTGTTAGACTTGTCAACCAGTTGGCTGATGGAATGCAGTTGTCCTAGATACACAGGAGTAAATTTTGAGGTGTTATTGTTCCTATTAAAAACCACATTTGAATACTTACCTGGCAGGGGAGATACCATGATCACGAAGGTGGTTTTCCCAGGGCAAGGCTTATCCATTGCACTCCGGATGTGCTGACCCCTGCGATTTCCCCAAATGCGGGAAACTCGACTGCATAATTTGTGGTAGTGGGGGACTGTGTTCATGCTCTCCCCTGAGAAAATTTAAAAAAAAAAAAAAAACAAACCACATTTGAAAAAAAAAACACATTTGATAGATGTTTTTCCTTTATTGTAGTAATGTTGCCTACCCCTGTCCCTTTGCTCAAACATAGAAACGATGAAAGTCTATAAATCTGTAAAGCAGAGTTTTATTTTGCCTGCAGAGGACATTTGGCAATGTCTGGGAAGGCTTTTTTTTTTTTTTTTTTTTTTGATTTTTTTTTTTTTTCTGGTTTGTTTTAGTTTTGGGGCTGGGGATAGGAATGTGCTCCTGGGTACTGCTAACCCTCCAGGACACAGGACAGCTCACCACAGCCATGAACTAAATGTTTACAGTGCTCAGGCTGAGAAACCAGTGACTAAGCTGACACTAGGAGGCAAGTGACAGTTTTAACTTCAACTTTATTAGATTTAGTTCATGAATGAAACTCATTTAATCTAGTTTAGATAAGAAATAAGGTAGGGCTGAGCGGTGGTGGTGGCGGCACATGCCTTTAATCCCAGCACTCGGGAGGTAGAAGCAGGTGGATCTCTGTGAGTTAGAGGACAGCCTGGGCTACAGAGCGAGTTAAGGCTCCAAAGCTACCCAGAGAAACCCTGTCTCGAAAAACCAAAAAAAAAAAAAAAAAAAAAAGGGGGGGGGAATAAGGTAGGTTGTTTCTAAATAAAAATAGTCTTAAATATGAAGACTTTGGTATAAGGCTTGGTGGACAGGTTTGTTTGGGCTGGTCAGGCAGTTTGGAAAAACTGCTGAGGCTGGGAGAAGGTTGAGAGCTCAGCTGTTAAGAGGACCGGCTGTTCTTTGACAGGACCTGCGTTCAATTCCCAGAACCCATGTGGTGGATCATAACTACCTATAACTCTAGTCCCAGGGGATCTGATGCCCTCTTCTGGCCGCCACAAAGCATACATATACATACATATACATACACAGATATGCATGCAGGCAAAACACCCATCCACATTAAACAAAAATAAAGGTTAAAAAAAAGAAAGAAAGAAAAAGAAAAACCACTGCCCTGTATGTTTCACAAAGAGCAACCTCTTGAAATAGAGTTTCAACTGCTCACTAGATTAAAGGGAGTGGAAAACAAAGTGATAAAATCATTGTATATGTAGACTTGGGAGATGGCTCAGTAGTTGAGAGCATTTACTACTCCTCTAGCAGAAGATCTGAGTTTGGTTCTCAGTGTCCAGATCAGTAGGTCCACAACTGCCTGTAACTCTGGCTCCAGGGGATCCAGTGCCCTCTTCTGGCCCCCTCAGTCTCTTGTATACACCTGTGCTCATAGTACCACATGGACATATATACAAATCATTAAAAATAAATAATTTTAAGAAATGATTATTTGTATGATTTTATCCTACAGAGTAGTAGTTCTTTCAGTACCCGAAATTCCAAAAGGGGTTAAGGTTGAGTGTCATTTTGTATCACATTTAAATTGATGATCTATATATTTAACATTACTTAATATATACACACATCCACACATACATTCACATGCTGGATCCCGTTATGCTGGGTAGAACTGATAGAACTAATGAATATATGGAAAACTTTTTAAAATGGTGTATGTGGACTGGGCGTGCTGCATTGCCTTGTTGCACATACGGAGGTCAGAGAACAACTTGGAGGAGTCTAAGTCAGTTCTCCTTCCACCACGTGGGCTCTGGGAATGCAACTCAAGTCAGCAAGCTTATCGGCAAGCACTTTTACCTGATAAACTATCTTGCTAGCCCCTAGAAGATTTTTTTTAAACTCTCTAGTTTAATCTCCTTTAACACTGGTCCTGTTTAAGCAGCAGTTTACATGTAGAATGGTTATAGAATAAAAACACAACGAGGAACCAGCAGTGAACATTGTTTCTATAGAAATCAGTCAATGAACTTAGATAATATTTCAGAGACAGCTACCAGGCTGGGCAGTGTGATGTACACCTGGAGCCCACACTCAGGAAGCTGAGGCAAGAAAATCAAGCTCACAGTGAACCTAGGTTACATGGAGACCCTGTGATTATAGTAATAATCAGAACCCAGTCTTCAGAGGACAAAGTTCCAAGTTACTTGGTTAGAGTAGTCTTTCATTTTTATACCCAAAATTGTATATACTGTGTATTTATAAATATTTATAAATGTTTATTTAACAAACTTACATAGCATTTACTAGTTAATCATCTTAGAACCTTTTCAAGTATTACTGTATCGTCATATATCAATTATTATCATTCTCATTTGTCCAGCAGGTCAGTTGTTAATGTTCCAAGTTGACTGTTTTTTGTGGTGGTTGTTTTGGTTTTCTGAGACAGGGTTTCCCTGTGTAGCCCTGGCTGTCCTGGAACTCACTCTGTAGACCAGGCTGGCCTGAAGGCAGAGGTCCCCCTGCCTCTGCCTCCTGATTGCTGGGGTTAAAGGCGTGCACTGCCACTACCTGGCTCCAAGTTGGCTTTTTTTGCATTAATAAAAGAACTTTGAAACTATTTTAACTTCACCAGTTGAAAAAGTAATTTAAAGGTTTGAATCCCATAAATATTTCTGGCTTTTAGAAACCTGTGAATGTCAGTACACTTGTGTAGCTATACCACCACAATCAAGGTACAGTATAATTCCCACTCATACCTCCTTCCAGTCCCTTTGAATCATCCCCTCACCTCCCAACCTAATTCCCTATCTCTGTAGCTTTGTCTTCTGGAGAAGATCATAGAGGTAGGATCATACAGTATGTAACCTATAAAGATGACTTCTTGCATGCAATGTCTTTGAGGTGTATCCAAGTTTCTGTGTACATCAGTAGTTGTTGGGTTTTATCTTGAGGTAAGAAGCCCATTGTTGAGTGTACACAAATTGTTTCCCACTCATCATTTGAGGATATTTGGATTAGTTCCAGTTGTTGGTGATTATGACCAGAGCCACTATCCCATTCACAAGCAGGTTGGGGATCGCATGATGGACATGTTAGCCTCCTAACCTGTTGCTAGTGCTGTAATGTTTGTATTTTGGAGCAGCTCTTGTTGTGTAGTCTACTCTGGCTTCGAACTCAGGTTCCTCCTGCTTTAGGTACTGTGATTGTACCACCACACCTGGCTTCCCTGAATTTTTATTTTCTTTTATTTGAGACAGGCTTTAACTATGTAGCATTGGCTAGCCTGGAACTCTAATAAAAAACTGAGCTGGGGGGCTGGAGAGATGGCTCAGGGGTTAAGAACACCGACTGCTCTTCCAGAGGTCCTGAGTTCAATCCCCAGCACCTACATGGTGGCTCACAACCATCTGTAATGATGGCACCCTCTCCTGTATACATAATAAATAAATAAATCTTTAAAAAAAAAAAAAAAAAAAAAAAAAAAACCTGAGCTGGGCTGGAACTCCTGGCTACCCTCCTGCTTTTGCTTCCCCGGAGCTGATGCTGGCATTATAGGTGTGAACCACCATGTCTGTCTCTTGATTTTTTAAATTTTATTTAAATTTAAGTTTAATCATCATTGCATGCATATGATGTCTGTGTGTAAGAGAGAATGTGGTGCTACGGAAGTGGAGACAGGAAGGTCCCAGGGACTCACTGGCTTAGGAGCAGGCTCCAGACTCAGTGAGAGTATGATCATGATGTTGCATAATGGAACTACATGAAACTGATCAAAATAAGCCTAATCCATCTCACAGGGACCCTAATTTGTATCCTCCAAAAGCATGGTTTCCTTCTCATATATTCTGAAATCCCTTTTTTTCACATGGACTTAATCTGGTTCAGTCAGTATATATCTATACCATAAATGCACATGGTTTTGTAACATTTCTATCAGTATGGTCCATTTTTGTTGTTGTTTAAACTTTTTGTTACAATAGATAATGCTGTAAGGACATCCCCCTCACATGTCTTTATACACTGGTAGTGGTGAATTCTTCCCTGTCTGGCTCCAAAAGCAGGCACACCTCAGAATTAGGAAAAGTGCTGAACTGCACTTGGGCAGGTTGTTCCAGATTCACGATGTCATGAGCTGTAGGCAGCAGTGCTGGTTAACGCCAGAAGTCCATCAGGTTATCTTGGCGTTAGTCATTTTGGGACCTTAGCCATAAAACGTATTTGTTCGTGTTTGTACATGGATTCTGGTGAAACCACACCCATTAGCTCATTGATAGTCTTTACCAAATAAACTGAGACTCTGCATTTCCAGTGCAGGGTGGAGGCTGGGAGGGCAGTGGGGCAACAGAAAACCAAGAATGTCTCTTCTGACAGAAGCCAGCAGAGTAGATTCCTCCCCACCCCCCTAGGCTGAGTAAATCTTTTAAGGTGATTGTAATTCAGTATATGCAATTGCAGTAAGTTCTTTTTGATGTCTTTGAAGATTTTATGTTTCAGTAAAGTTGCAAAGAATTACCCACCTGTAATCCCAGCAGTCAGGAGGCTGATGAGTTAGAGGACAGCTTGGGCTACTTAGTGACCCTGTCTCGAGGAGAGAGAGGTGGGGGTGGAGGAAGGGTGGAGGGAGAGCAAAGGAAGGAATAAAAGGTTGGGAAAAGCCACCTGCACTTTATTCAGTTTCTCTATTGATAAAGTCTTATGTAACAGTGTTTCTCAGAATTAAGAAACCGGCTTTATTCCTTTTAACTAGATTTCAGAGTTCAGATTTCCCTAGTTTTCAGCATACATACTTTTTTCCATTTGAAAACAAATTAAACTTTTAAACATTAAATGCTTGAACCTTGTCATAGATTAATTTTTTTTGAACTTTTTTTTTTCAGTGCTGAGGACCAAATCCAGGGCCTTGTGCTTGCTAGGCAAGCACTCTATCACTGAGCTAAATCCCCAACCCCAATTAATTTTATTTATAACATTTATTGTATACATATGCGTGCTATATATAATTATATGGATCTCTGTTTAAACAAATGTTATCTTCAACATCAATATCTCAAAAATTATGTTTTAACATTCATAGACAGTTCTGCTCAGGGCAATTTTAAGGTAGGGCTAAAGAACTTTCTCCACCCTGTGTTCCTGCAGAAACATGATTTATAATCACCTGTGAGTGTGGTTCATGCACAATGCTGCTTTTCCCGGTGTAGGCAGGAGCTCATCTCCAAGAGCACAAGGAAAATAGCCACTTGGGTTTACTAGGAGGTTGACCTGATTGAGAATAGTAGTCAAGAGTCTCTTATATAGGCACTTTCATTGTTAGTTAAGCATTTAAATATCTTGTGGGTTGTTTTGTTCCTAGAGCTAGTGACTGAACCAGGGCCTTGTGCATTCTAGGCAAGTGCCTTTCTCATTCCCGGCCCTCTCTGGTGGTGCTGGCCTTGAGGCAGAATACCCTTGTCTATATTATATATATGAAGCACTTGGTATTTCAATGCATGGAATCCCTGCTGAGGCTCGCTGCTGCTGCTGCTGCTGCTCGTCCAGACTCACTAACTTGATTTGAGTCATTCCATTAAGCAGATGAGTTTATGGCGAGAAGGAAGGAAACGGTAACATCAAGTAGATATGGCACTTTAAAATTATATTTTTATTTGTTTTTTGGGAGTGTGTTTGGAGGCCAGATTACAGTTTGGGGAGTCAGTTCTTTTTCCACCATGTCGTTCTGAAGATCAGGCACAGATTTGTCAGCTTGGTGGCAAAGTACTTTCTAGGCCCTCTGCAAGAGTAACAAGTGTTTTTAACCATGGGGCCAGCTCTCCAGCTTTCAGATATGGACTTTTAAAAATAATTAATTTTGGGGCCGGAGAGATGGCTCAGAGGTTGAGAGCACTGGCTGCTCTTCCAGAGGACCTGGTTCAGTTCCCAGCACCCACATGGCAGCTCACAACTGTCTATAACTCCAGTTCCAGTGGACCTGACACCAGTGTACATAAAATAAAGTTAAATAAATAACATTTTTAAAGTATGAAAAATTTTAAAAATTAATTTTTGTTTTATGTGTGTGGATTATTAATTAATTAATTAATTAATTAATTAATTAATTAATTAATTTGAGACAAGGTCTTACTATGTAGTTCTTGCTGGCCTGTAACTCACTTTGTAGACCAAGCTGGCTTCGAACTCAGAGAACCCCCTGCCTCTGCCTCCCAAATTCTGGGAGATTAAAGGTACTGTATGAGCGGGCTGGAGAGATGGCTCAGTGGTTAAGAGCACTGGTTGTTCTTGCAGAGGTCCTGAGTTCAGTTCCCAGCAACCACATGGTGGTTCACAACCATCTGTAATGAGATCTGATGCCCTCTTCTGGCCTGCAGGCAGAACATAGTATACATAATAAATAAATCTAAAAAAAAAAAAAAAAAAAAAAAAAGGTACTGTATGAGCTGGGTAGTGGTGGCCCACACCTTTAATCCCAGCACTTGGGAGGCAGAGACAGGCGGATTTCTAAGTTCTAGGACAGCCATGGCTACACAGAGAAACCCTGTCTCGAAAAAAAAACAAAACAAATAAAAAAGGGGACTGTATGCATGTTTTGCCTGTGTTGCCTGTATATATGTCTGTATACCACGTGGGTGGCTTTACAGGTGGTTGGGAGCTGCCATATGAGATCTGGGAATCGAACCCATGTCCTCTAGAAGAGCAGCAAGTGCTCTTAACTGCTGAGGATTCACTCCAGCTCCGTTTATTATTTTTAAAAACAGGCTTTCATTTAGCCCAAGTTGGTCTTAACTCCTTGTGTAGCCAAAACTGAGGGTGAACTTCTTATCCTCCTGACCTCACCTCCCCAGCGCTAAGATTACAGGCTGCAGCACTGCTCAGGGTCTTCTGCTTGCTAGGCAAGCGCTCTGCCAACTGAGCTCCAGCGCCAGCCCCACTGTTTTGGGGGAAAAGCTTCTTAAGCATTCTAGGAAACAATAACATAAGGACAACTTTGCAGTCCCATTAAAAATGGTGTGGGGGGGCGGGGGGGGGGGAGATGGACAGTAAATATAAAGTACGTTTTCCATTTTTGGAGTCAAAAAGCAGAAAACAGGTGTGGCGATTGTGACATACATCATTGAGACTAAGGAGCTAAGTGAAGTCCTGGTTTTGTGTGTGTGCTGTGAGTGCCTTGGGCAGAGCATAGCATTGGGTGTCTTGGAGCATGTATTTCCCTTAAAGAATTCACAGTGGGAGAAACCGAGTTAGAGAACATCAGTTGTCATCAAATGCTGAGGTGAGCTCTGTTATAAACACGTAGAGAAGGAGAAGATCTGTCTGTCTGCTCTTTCCAGAAGGCAGGAAGCTCTTCCAGAGTTGGTCATGAAAAGCTTCAAGGAGAAGGTGCTGTGGAGCTGGGATTGGAAGGATGGTTAGGATTTTGTGACAGAGGCGGGGTGGGGAAGGGACTCTCCACAGAAGGAAAGAATGACATGCTCACACACATTACTTTGGGCTTCATTGTAATAAATAGTTTTCCTCTATTATCAAGTTTTAGTGCCCCATATGTTTCTAAATGATGATGTTTGGGGGCTCTCAAATGAAGTAATACTGGCCAGGTGATGGTGGTGGCGTACTCCTTTAAATCCCAACACTCAGGAGGCAGAGGCAGGCGGATCTCTGAGTTCAAGGCCAGCCTGGGCTACAGAGTGAATTCTAGGCCAGCCAGGGCTACACAGAGAAACCCTTTCTCAAAACTGTCATCCCCCTAACCCCCCAAAAAGAGACGTAATACTGCTTGCGGGAATACTTGCTCCCGTAATACTTGCGGGAAAAACATTGTAATCCTAGCACTCAAGAGGCTGAGGCAGGAGGATTGTGACTTTGCTTCAAAAAACAAAACAAAACAAAAACCCCTAAACAACAACAACAACAAAATAAAAACAAGCAAACAGATAAAACAAAGATATAAACTCTTATTACAGAAAAATTCTCAAGTATAAACAAGTAAAGAGAGAAAGGTAAATTTAGACATTGGTAGCTCATGTCTGTAATCCCAGCACTCAGGAGTAGAGGTAGCAACATCCAGAAGATCCCCACAAGTTCAAGGCCAGACTGGAGTAAGGTCATCTCTCTTGTTTTTTTTTTTTGTTTTTTTTTTTGTTTTTTTTGTTTTTCGAGACAGGGTTTCACTGTGTAGCTTTGCGCCTTTCCTGGAACTCACTTGGTAGTCCAGGCTGGCCTTGAACTCACAGAGATCCACCTGGCTCTGCCTCCCGAGTGCTGGGATTAAAGGCGTGCGCCACCACTGCCCGGCCAAGGTCATCTCTCTTAAAAGAATCGGGGGAGGGGAAGGAAGGGAGAAAGGAGTAGACGTAATATGTCCATCTAGCCAGTTTCGGTTTCACTTACCCATATATGGAATGTTTTGCTTATGACTATTCATGTTCATTATACTTCCCGACCTACAGCCCCTATCATTAATTTGGAGCAAATTCAGATATTATTTGTTTAATAACTTAAGAACTCTTTTAAAAAGACAACTACCAGTCTGGGGGTGTAGCTCAGTTGATAGCATGTTTGCCTGGCATGCTGGAAGCCCTGACTTCGATCTTCAGCACCACATGACACTGAGCCTAGGAGCACACATGTAATCCTGGTATTCAGGAAGTAGAGGCAGGAGGATCAGAAGTTCAAGGTCTTCCTTAGATACATAGTGAGCTCTAGGCCATCCTGGGCTGCAGGAGACTCTGACTCCAAAAAACAAATGAAAAAGACAACTACCATTATTGTTAAGCTCAAAAACAAGCTTTCTGATTACCTTTAATCCCAGCAGAATTGGGAGGAAGAAGCAGTCAGATCTCTGAGTTTGAGACCAGTCTGATCTATGTAGAGAGTTCCAGGCCAACAGAGTAACATGGTGATTCTCTGTGTCAAAATAAAAAAGCAGCCCCAGGAGGAGGGGGTGCTGCAGGTGGGTTAATCCATTTAAGTCCCTTTAGGTCTCTAGGCTGGTTGACTCTGGTGCCTCTCCTTACTGCACCTTTATAGTTCTTTGGTTGAAGAATCCAGTCATTTGCTGTTGAGTTTCCTATAGCCTGAATTTCACTGATTACATCCATTTGATGTCATGTGACATACTACTCAATTCTTTTTATGGCCCACAATTTGGTTTTAGCTCTCCATGCTTGATCAGATTACAGTTCAATTCTTGCCTGCCATGGGGGAAGATTATTTACTAGGCAATAACATGCAATTCTAACAGGAAACATTGTTTCTTTCTTGGTATTATTATTCAGCCCTTGATTAACATTGCCTAGGTATTCATTCATCAGGAGTTGCAGAACAATATGCAGTTGTATAATTCATTGATTAGTAGAATACTAACAAATGTCTCCCTTTCTGGCGGTGATGTCCTCCCTACAAGACTATCCTTCTCCAGAAGAGGAGAAAAAGAAACACAAGAAAAGCGCCTGGTGAGAGCCCCAATTCCTGCTTTATGAATGTGAAATGCCCAGGGTGCTGTAAAAACCCCACGGTCTTTAGCCATGCACAGATGGTGGGTGGTCTTGTGTGTTGGCTGCTCCACTGTGCTGTCAGCCCACTGTATGGCTGACAGAAGGATGCTCCTCCAGGAGGAGGCAGCACCAAAAGTGCCTGATGTGAGATGAGTGGGAGCCGTCCCAAGAGACACACTTCGGATTGAAAAAATCCTAGTCAGGTGTACTAGCTCATTCTGTAAGCCCAGCAGAGAAAGGCTGAAACGGGAATACAAGTTTGAGGCCAGCCTGGGCTACATAGCAAGACCTTCTCTCTAAATTAATTGAGGATATTAATTTATTTCCAAACTGCACGTAACAACATCCATTCTGGGTAGTACTTAGAAATTCCATTTCTTAAGAGACGTGCCTGTCTCCAAAAAGAGCTATGTGCCTCAAGGTTTTATGATATGTAAAGTTTTGAGCTTTAAAAGTTATTATACCTAGCCAGGTGGTAGCGGTGCATTCCTTTAATCTCAGCACTTGGGAGGCAGAGGCAAGAGGATCTCTGTTAGTTCCAGGATAGCCTGGCCTACAAGTTCCAAGACAGCCAGGGCTACCTAGAGAAACCCTGTCTCAAAAAAACGAAAAGAAAAGAAAAATAGGTACATTTAGGTATAATAAAAATCAGATTTTATTTATTCACATGGGGAGGTAGAGATTGAATTGTGCTTGCTAATGTGTGTATACATACATGTGGAGGACAGATGTCAACCTTGGGTGTCATTCCTCAGGACCATCTACCTAATATTTTGAGACAGTATCTCACTGGGACCCAGCACTTGTTGATCATTAGGTTAGGCTGGCTGGCCAGTGAGCTCCAGAGACCATCCTGTCTCTGCCTCTTTAGTACTGAAATTATAAACATGCACCAGCTCTTTTTGTTCGTTTATTTTTGTTTTTTGATTTTTCAGACAGGGCTTCTATGTAACAGCTCTGGCTGTCCTGGAACTTGCTCTGTAGCCCAGGCTGGCCTTGAACTCACAGAGATCTACCTGCCTCTGCTTCCCAAGTGCTGGACTAAAGGTGTACACCACTGCCACCAGCTTCTTACACAGGTGCTGGGGATTGAACTCAGGTCTCCATGCTTTATCAACTAAGCTGTCACCTCAGTCCCCACAGACTTGAGTCTTGGTTCTAGCAGAGGTTTGGTTTCATTATGTAATAGGGGTGTGTGTGTGTGTGTGTGTGTGTATGTATGTGTGTGTGTGTATATATATATATACACACACATATAGCGAGTTCTCTAAAATAATGTTTTATATAATTTGAGAGATCTCATACATAATTAGTTGTTCTGTATTGCAGTATTTGCCTAACATGGTCCAGACCCTGGGTTTGTGCCCCAGTACCACATCCATATAGACAGAAAGAAAAGAAAAAGGAAGAGGTGAAAATCTCAAATAAAATAAAAATTGAAGTTAAAGATAAGCATGATAATCCAGCATGGTGCCACATGTTATCCCAGCACTCAAAAGGTGGAGCCAGGTAGATCAAGTTCAAGCCCAGCCTTGACTACATAGTGAGTTCAGAGTCCCCCTTGACTACAAAGAGACCTTATCTAAATAAGGAAATGATAGGTAGGTAGGTAGGTAGGTAGGTAGGTAGGTGAGTAATTATAAGCATGGTGATGCATGTCTGTAATCCCAGAACATGGAAACTGAGGCAGGAAGCTTGTGATTTTGAGGCTAGTCTTGGCCACATAGTAAGTGACGCCAGCTTGGGCTATGAAATAAAAGATTGTCTTTTAATTTTTTTTTTTTTAAAAAAGCTGGAGAATGGCTGAGTGGTTAAGAGCATTTATTGCTCTTGTAGAGGACCCAGGTTCAGTTCTTAATACGAGAATGGTGGCGCACAGCCTATCTGTAACTCTAGTTCCAGAAGATCTGATGCCCTTTTCTGACCTCCTCAGGCACTAAGCATGCATGCGGTGCACATACATGCAGGCTAAACACTCATACACATACAATAAAATCATTCTTTTTTTTCTTTAATTGTTTTTTATTTTTAGTATGCATTGGTGGTTTTTTGTTTTACCTGTGGAAGGGTGTTGGGTCTCCTGGAACTGTAGTTAAGGACAGTTGTGAGCCACCATGTGGGTGCTGGGAATTGAACCCGGGTCCTCTGGAAGAGCAGCCAGTAGTACCCTCAACAGTTGAGCCATCTCTCCAGTCCCCCAATAAAATCATCCCTAAAAAAATTTAAATAAAAATTAAAAAAAAATTAAAACCAGGCATGGTCTGTGCAGCTTTAATCCCAGCACCCAGGAAGCAGTTAGGGAGAGGGATGTGTGTATTCGTGTGCTCGTGTGTGTGTGTGTGTGTGTGTGTGTGTGTGTGAGAGATCTCTGTGAGTTCGAGGCCAACCTATTCTACATCATAAGTTTCAGGCCTGCAAGAACTGCATAGTAGGGGCTGGAGAGAGGGCTCAGAGGTTAAGAGCACTGACTGTTCTTCCAGAGAGTGAGTTCAATTCCCAGCACCTATATGGTGGTGGCTCACAACCATCTGCAATGAGATCTGGTGCCCTCTTCAGGTGTGCAAGCATACATGGAGGCAGAGTGTTGTATACATAATACATAAATAAATCTTTAAAAAAAAAATGTTTGCTGGGCGGTGGTGGCGCATACCTTTAATCCCAGCACTCAGAGACAGAGGCAGGCGGATCTTTGTGAGTTCGAGGCCAGCCTGGTTTACAGAGCGATATCCAGGAAAGGTGCAAAGCTACACAGAGAAACTCTGTCTCGAAAAACCAAAAAAAAAAAAAAAAAAACTGCATAGTGAGTTCCTGTCTTTAAAATAAAAGTAAATAAAAAAGACATTTTTACAAACATAAGTCCCTATAGTAGCGGGTTCGTTTTGTTTTGTTTTGTTTTGTTTTGTTTTGTTTTGTTTTTGTTTTTTTCGAGACAGGGTTTCTCTGTGTAGCCCTGGCTGTCCTGGAACTCACTCTGTAGACCAGGCTGGCCTTGAACTCATAAAGCTCCAACTGCCTCTGTCTCCTGGGTGCTGGAATTAAAGGCGTGCGCCACCATGCCTAGTTATAGTAGCAGTTCTTAACCTTTGAGTTGAGACCCCCTTTGGTGGTTGATTGACCCTTTCACGGGTTGCCTGAGACCATTGGAAAACAGATATTTACATTATGATTCACAATAGTAGCAAAATTACAGTTATGAAGTATCAGCAAAAATAATTTTATGGTTGGAGGTCACCACAACATAAGAAACTGTATTAAAGGGTCACAGCATTAGGAAGCCTGAGAACCACTGCCTTACAGAACAATAGTTTGTTTTTTAAAAGTATTATGTGTGTGTGTGCATGCAACTCAGTGTATGTATGTGCATCATGTGTGCACTAAAGCCCTCAGAAGTAAAAGGAGGTGTCAGATCCCCTGGAACTGGAGTCCAGTGGTTGCTATTTTTAATAAATAGAATAGCTGTGTGATGTCCCCACTGGGAGATGATGTGAGAGGGGCATTATTAACAATTACTGTAGTTGGGTCTAGAGAGATGGCTTAGTGGTTAAGAATACTGGCTGCTCTTGCAGAGGACCTATGTTTGATTCCCAGCAACCACATTAGGTAACTCCAGTTCTAGGGGATCTGCCACTCTCTTCTGGCCTTTGTGGACACTGTACACATGTGGTTCACATACAGACATACAGGCAAACCACCCACATATAGAAAATAAAATAAATCTTGATGGGGGATGGTGAGGCATGCCTTTAATTCCAGCGCCTGGAAGTAGAAGCAGGTGGATTTTTTCTGTGAGTGTGAGGCTAGCCTGGTCTACAGAGCAAGTTCCAGGACAGCCAGGGCTACACAAAGGAACCCTGTCTCAAAAAACAAAAACAAACCAAAAAAAAAAAAAAAAAAAAGGAAGGAAGGAAAAGAAATCTTAACAAACAGTTACTGTGGGAGAAACAGGTATTAACAAGAAGTAGAACAGTGAGGACAAATGGCCAGCTTCTGAGACCAAGGGTCTGGGCTGTTCTGCTCACATTTGTGTCTGTGAGACATCGTACACAATAGGTGCTCAATAGATACATGATAAACATTCATGAAATCACTAATGTTTTAAAGCTTAATAGACATTTTCAGTGGTTGTTAAATTGTATTTGTGTTTTTGCGTTTTATGAACACTTGTATCTAAATGATCTTAGATATTGGATCTGAAGGTTGTGATGAATTCATTTATTTTTTTTAAGGTTGGGATGAGGATGAGTTGTTTTGTTTACTGTAGAAATAATGCCTGTTTGCTGTAAAGAAATGAAAAAAAGAAAAAAGAGAAGGCCAGCCAGAGAGGGCTTAGTGGGAGATGCCGCAAAGCCTTAGAGACCTGAGTTTAATCCCAGAGCCTGTAAAGGAGTAAACCGACTCCACAGACTTGTCCCCTGACATGTACACCCACACATACATTTCTTGAACACACAATAATAATACAATTTTTAAAAGAAATGTGAAAATTGGGGGCTGGAAAGTTATCTCAGCAAATGTGAACATTTTTCTATATAAGCATGAGAATCTGAGTTCAAATTTCCCAGCACCCTTGTAAGAAGCCAAGTGTGTTGGAGCATACCTGTAACCCCAGTGCTGGAGGTGGGGTGGGGCAGGTGGATCCTGGGTTTGCAGGCTTCCAGCCTAACTCCAGGTTATTCTCAAAGGAAGAAGGTGGACAGTAAGGAACAGGACAGCCAACATTTTCTTTTGGCTATCTATCTGTGCACACACACACACATACACCACACATACACCACACACACTACACAAAATTAAATTTAAATGAGAAAATCTAGATACCCTCATCATTACTTCTCACTTCCATTTCTAAAAACAGAAAGGGAAAAAGTCATGTGTGCCTAGTTGGATTTTACCTTCAGGGAGAAGAGGCACCACAGTTACATACAGGACAAGCGCTTGCACTCTCAGAGTCCCCCTGACTCATGTTTTAGCCAGTGGGTCTTCATATCCTTAGTCCATGAAGAATACTTACTTGACAGGAACTTTGTGGAATTTAGGGCAATATATGTGGGCTTTTTGGTTTTTGGTTTCTTGAGACAGGGTCTCTATGTAGTCCTGGCCGTCCTGGAACTCACTGTGTAGACCAGGCTGGCCTTGAATTCACAGATTGTCTTGCCTCTGCTTCCAAGTGCTGGGATTAAAGGCGTATGCCACCTTAGATCAATGTGTTTTTAAGGAATGAGGTCAGGGAAGGAGTGATTCCTTTAGCCATGTTTCTACAGTCAGAACTATTATCACCTGCTCTACCTGTATTTCTTGAAGATATTACAAAAGGCAGTGATAGAAAATTCCCAGGGGCTGGAGAGATGGCTCAGCAGAGGACCTGTGGCTCTGCCAGAGGACCTGAATATCAGTTCCCAGCATCCACATCAGGTGGCTCACAAATGCCTGTAACTCCATCTCCAGAAGATCCAAGGGCACGTGCACACATAAAGCATTCTAATTCATACTCTTCTTCTCTCTCCGTCCGTCCATCCATCCATCCATCCATCCATCCCTCTCTCTCTCTCATGCACATTTAAAATGTATTTTTTAGTGTGTATGCATATTTTGTCTGCATATATGTAAGGACCACGTGCATGCCTTGTGCCTGCAGAGACCAGAAGAGGGTATCAGATAGATCCCTTGGAGCTGGAGTTTCAGGTCGTTATGAGTTGCCTTGTGGGTGTTGGGAATCAAATCCAGGGCGTTTGAAAGAGCAGCCAGTGCTCTTAACTGCTCAGGTTCTTTTCAGCCCTATACATAATTTTTTTTTTAAAGAAGAAATTCTCATGGTTTGAGCTAATATAAGAATTCTTTGGGCCGGGCGGTGGTGGCGCACGCCTTTAATCCCAGCACTCGGGAGGCAGAGCCAGGTGGATCTCTGTGAGTTCGAGGCCAACCTGGTCTACAGAGTGAGTGAGATCCAAGACAGGCACCAAAACTACGCAGAGAAACCCTGTCTCGGGGGAAAAAAACAACAACAAAAAAAAAACGTTTAAAAAAAAATATTCAGCCAGGAGGTGGTGGTGCACACCTTTAATCCCAGCTCTTGGGAGGCAGAGGCAGGCAGATCCCCGGGGCTACACAGAGAAACCCTGTCTTGAAAAACAAAACAAAGCAAAAAGCAAAGCATTGAAGTTTCTACTAATTGTGTCTATTCATAGCACATACATTGTGAGGGGTTAGGGTTCTCTGTAGATTAATACAGGTGCTGTGTATAAATCACAGTGATTAATGTAAACGTCATCTTCCCAGTGTTTCCTCCACCTGCTGGTCTACAAGCCAGGAGTGTGGTCACTTACCTTGATGAGCCTTTGTTGCTCATCAGTACCTTTAGACATTCCTGTGCAGTTAAAATATAAATGCTTAAAACATAAATGGGTGCTTACTAACAGTTTATCTTATATTCTGAAAGTAATTTCTTTGGGATGTATGAAGAGGTCATGGAATGAATAGATGGTTCAATACAGAAATACAGGTGTGTACGACTTCTTTCGTAGTGAAATGTTTTGGGTGAAAGATGAATAAGAATTCTATGTGGGGGCTGGAGAGATGGCTCAGAGGTTAAGAGCACTGACTGCTCTTCCAGAGGTCCTGAGTTCAATTCCCAGCAACCACATGGTGGCTCACAACCATCTGTAATGAGATCTGGTGCCCTCTTCTGGCCTGCAGTCATACATGCTGTATACATAATAAATAAATTAAAAAAAAAAAAAAAAAAAAAAAAAAAAAAAGAATTCTATGTGGAGGGCTGGGGATGTAACTCAGTGGTAGAGCATTTGACTAGCATGCACAGACCTTAGAACTATCTCTAGTACTGCAATTAAAAAGCAAAAACAGGCCGGGCAGTGGTGGCACACGCCTTTAATCCCAGCACTTGGGAGGCAGAGGCAGGCGGATCTCTGTGGGTTCGAGGCCAGCCTGATATACAGAGCAAGTTCCAGGACAGCCAGGGCTACACAAAGAAACCCTATCTCGAAAAACAAAACAAACAAACCCAAAACAGGGTCTGAAGAGATGGCTCATCAGTTAAGAGCACTGACTGTTTTTCCAGAAGACCCACATTCAATTTTCAGCACCCACATGGTAGCTCACAACCATCTGTAACTCCAGTTCCAGGGGATCTGATGCTGTCTTCTAAGGACTGGAGGTTGGGGCAGCCATCACCCTCTTTTCTTTTGAGAGCCTTGGCTGACTTGTAACTCACTATGCAGATCAAGTTGGCCTCGATTTTTAGACATCTGCCTGCCTCTGCCTCCTGAGGGGATTACAGACGTGCATCGTGCCCCGCTTCTGGGCTCCACCTACATCAGGCACACACGTGGTAAACAGACATATGTGGAGACATAAGGTCCATCATATAAAAGAAAACACACACACGCGCACACGCACAGGCAATGTGGAAAAAACTTTATATGTTCAAACATCAGGTTTCCTGGCTGAAGTTAGTCATGAGTAGTTGTGAATAAAGCAAATAGCCGAGAATAATTCTGTATACCGAAAAGAATTTACCCCCCCCCCCCACGTGTGCACACCCAAGGAAATCATTATGCCATCACAAGTCCCGCTGTTAGCCTCCAGTTAAATTTCAGTGTTAGGTCAAGAATAATGAACAGAGGCTTGTCTCTGTGTGTGTGTGTGTGTGTGTGTGTGTGTGTGTGTGTGTGTGTGTGCGCGCACATGCTTTTTTTCCCCCAGACAGGAAGCTTGAGCCAGGTTGCAACACAGGAATGTGTTGCTGGCCCTCCCTGGCCCCTCTGCTTTACCTGTTATCTGGCATGTAATGAAGGAAATCTTGCTCGAAAGTCACAGCTCTCTTGAGGACAGCAGATGCTCCACTCAGAACGAAACTAGGTTACTGCTTCTGCAACATGCGGTGGTTTGCATCAAAAGCTGTCTTGGTCTTGACTTTGAGATTATCCCTTCTCTTTGAAGTGGTCATATTTTAATTTTAAAGTGTGTCTTAGTCACTGTTCTATTGCTGTTAAGAGACACCATGACCATGGCAACTCTTATAAAAGAAAGCATTCAATTTGGGGCTTACAGTTTCAGAGGTTTAGTCCATTGTCATCTTGTGGGGAAGCATGGTGGCATTCAGGCAGCTGGTGGAGCAGTAGCTGAGAGCTACACCCTGATCCATATGCAGAGAGAGGGAGAGCCACACTTGGACTGGCTTGGGCTTCTGAAACCTCAAAGCCCACTCCCAGTGACACATTTCCTCCAATAAGGCCACACCTCCTCCCAACAAGGCCACACCTCCTAATCCTTCTAATCCTTTCTAACAGCCCCACTCCCTGGTGACTTAGCATTTAAATATATGAGCCTATGGGAGCATTCTCATTCAAACCACCACTTTCTACTCCCTGGCTCCATAGGCTTGGAGAAGTCATGCCAGAAACTGGGATACCATCTTGCACCCATGCTGGGAACTGGGCAAAGAACAAAGCATGTTTAAGTTAAGAGTGGCAGAAAAGTGGGGGACAAAATGAGTCTTGAATTTTATCACTAAACCAGAGTTGAACATATAATTCAAAAATACATTCAGTCCAACTTCAAAAGTCATTATAATCTATCACAGAGTGGTTTTAAATTTTAGAATTTTTCAAATTTTTGTTTAGTTTTTTGAGACAAAGTCTCTCTATGTAGTTCTGGCTGAGGTGAGACTCATGTGGTTGTTGAACAAAAGTTTCGTCATAATAAAGTTGAAAATTCTTAAGTTATTGTAAACAGAGACAATCAGTACACACAGCTTGGATTGTTCCCTGACTGGAGACTCGTCTGTCCACCTGACTACTTGACAGTTCTCCAGCACAAGTGTCCATCCTTCCTTCCTTTCTGCTGGGTGCCGGCTGCTTGCTGTTGAAATGGGCAAGTTCATGAAACCCGGGAGTGTGGTGCTGGTCCTGGCTGGACGCTACTCCGGACGCAAAGCTGTCATCATGAGGAACATTGATGATGGCACCTCAGACCATCCTGACAGCCATGCCCTGGTGGCCAGGATTGACCACTACCCCTGAAAAGTGACAGCTGTCACGGGCATGAAGAAAATCACCAAAAGATCAAAGATCAAGTACTTTGTCAAACTTTATAACTACAGTCACCTCCTGCCCACAAGGCACTCTGTGGATAACCCCTTAGACAAAACTGGTTTCAACAAGGATGTCTTTAGAGACCCAGCTCTGAAACACAAGGCCAGGCAGCAGGCCAGGGTCAAGTTTGAGGGACGATACAAGACAGGGAAGGACAAGTGGTTTTTCCAGAAGCTTCACTTTTAGGGATGTTTCTGTTTCCATCATTTAAAACTAACAACAAAAGGAAGTGTCTAATTTACTTCACAAACATGATTAGATGAACTTGGATGTTTGAACTTCAGATAATAGAAAATCCAATTTAAAGCAATTTGAAAATAAGGAAAGTTTATCCTTGTCATCAACCAGAAGTCTTTGTCAAGGATTGGATGGACTCAGTGATAAAATTCAAGACCCATTTTCCCCACTTTACAGCTATGCCAACTTAATATGCTTTATCCTTTGCCTAGTTCCCAGCCCAGGTGCAAGATGGTGTTCAGAAGTAGTGGTGCCTACGTCTGCTTAAGCTTTTTAGGACAGTTCACGACATTTTCTCAGAAGTCTTTCAGCAGAGTTCCACTTAATTCCCATCACCCACAACTTCATCAGGCTACCTCCAAATCAATCCCTAGCAAGGGCATGAGAACGGATAAACAATTTTTGAGTCAGAACTCTGACACAACCTCTAATACAAGGCACTCCAGACATGGAGGCAGGAGAATTGCAAGTTCACAGCCCACCTGGGCTAGTGAGTTCCAGGCAACATAGACCCTGGCTCACAATGAAAGGTTAAAAGAGAGCCTAGGCGATAGCTTGGCTGTGGAGCACTTGCAGCGTGCACAAAGCCCTAGGCTCAGTTCCCAGTCTGAAAATAAACACTATACAAAAAGTAGAATGAGATACTGTGTTTAAATCTAAAACTTATTTCCAAAGTAATAAAAAAAAATGTTACTTCTTGTCTTTCCCACCTGTATTTTTCCCATTAAATATTCAAGTGGACTTTCTGATTGTCTGTCTGAGACAGTCTTGCTCTGGTTGCTCAGGCTGATTGGACTCTTACCCAAGCTTGCCTTGAATCTCTCTCACATATCTCCCTTTATTGCTCTCTCAATGTCTGTTTCTCAGCCTCCATCAAAACCCTCTCTGTTCTGGTCAGGCAAGATGACTCATCAGGTAAAGGTGCTTACTGTGTAAGCCTGATGACCTAAGTTTGATCCCTGGAACCTGGGTAAAGACCAAAGGAGAGACCCGACTACAGAGTTGTCCTCTGACCTCCACACTTCCACATGGTGCAAACTCTCATACACACATCATCATCTTGCTGGGCAGCGGTGCTGTGTGCTTTTAGTCCTAGCACAAGGGAGGCAGAGGCAGACAGATCTCTGAGTTTGAGTTCAGCCTGGTCTACAAAGGGAGTTCCAGGACAACCAGGTCTACATAGAGAAACCCATAACAACCAAACCCTCCATTTTCTGTCCCTACTCTACTTTGGTACCCATATCTTCTACTAGCCCCTGGGTTTCTTTGGGTAGACCCGTGTCTTGGTCTGTTCCTAAGTAGACTGCTTCATCAAGAACATGGCAGCTTTCTTGGAGTCTCCTCTGTGCCTGGAACATCTTTTAATTTCTTCTGCTTTCAGATCTCTCCATTCTTCAGAACCCAGCCAGGTCCTGGGCTCTTCACACAGCCTTCCATCATATCCAGTTCATTCCTTCATCGCCTTTAAATAATGTCATCGGCAATCATGACTTACTTTGTGTATATAGGGTTTGCTTCCTGACAAATTTTAAGTGTGTGAAAATTCAGATCAATACAGTAGTTGGGTGTGGTGGTGTGTGTTGGAGGCAGAGGCAGGCAGGTGTCTCTGAGTTTGAGGCTAGCCTTCCTAGTGTTCATAGGGAGTTCTTGTCTGAAAAATAAATGAATAAATAGCTGGGCAGTGGTGGCGCACACCTTTACTCCCAGCACTCAGGAGGCAGAGGCAGGCAGATCTCTGAGTTCGAGGGCAGCCTGATCTACAGAGTGAGATCCAGGACAGGCACCGAAGCTACACAGAGAAACCCTGTCTCAAAAAACCAAAAGAGAGAGAGAGAGAGAGAGAGAGAGAGAGAGAGAGAGAGAGAGAATAAATTAATACAGTACTTGTTAGCAGTAATAAATAAGTAAAATATTCCTCTTAGACTTTGTGTGGACAGTAGTCAAAGCTTGTGCATTCACACCTGCAGGGACTGAGCAGGAAATGCTTGCTGTATAAACCCATCTTACCTATAGCTTTACCTTTATAACAGAAGAGAATTAAAAAGCAACTGTTTGGAAGAAAGAGGTGTGGGTAGTCTCACATATATGCCCCAGGCTGAGTGGCACCAATTTCAGTAATAGTTACCTCACTCACAACACAGTGATATCCAGTATTGTGTATGATTCATTAATCTCTGGGATCTGCAAAGATGGCCCAGTGCTTAAGGGTACCTGCTGCTCTTCCAAGGACCCAAATTTGGTTTCTGGCACACACATGTCGTGGCTCACAGTCACCTGTAACTTCAGCTCCAAGGGATTCAACACCCTCTTCTGGCATCCACGGGCACCGTATTTCTATATGATTCACTTAGACACACAAAACATAAATGTAATCAGATTTCTCTTTGGGCCACCAGCTCACAAATAATGACACAAAGACTTATTATTAATTAATGAAAGCTTGGCCTTAGCTTGGGTTTGTCCCACTAGCTCTTATAACGTAAATTAACCCATTTATTTTAATCTACATTCTGTTATGTGGCTTATTACCTCATCTCCCTGTACTTCCCATGCTGCTTCCTCTGCATCTGGCTGGTGACTCCGCCTTCTTCTTCCCAGAGTTCTCTCTGTCTCCAGAAGTCCAGCGTGTACCTCCTGCCTGGCTAGTGGCTGTTCATCTTTTTATTACACCAGTCACAGCAATACACCTTCACACAGTGTACAAATATCCTACAATACATAAATAATAATAAAAATCTTCAAAAAAGATTCATTAATCATAGTGTAACACCCCAGATCTCAGTATCCACCTCTCCTCTATGTTCACCTGTACTCTCCCAAAGGAGAAAGGCACCATTGGTTTGGTTTCCCAGCATCCACCAGGGGAGACCTATCTTTGGTGGTTTTGCTCAAGCTATTATTTTCTACTATCTCAGGCCCAGCTGTTGTTTGTCGTTTAGTTTATACTTGATGAACTACCCAAGGGGTCAAGAGTACCATTTTTATGTGAAATACTGTGTTCCTCTCATATAATCTTTGGGTTGTTTGTGTTCAGACAGAATATTTTTTATTATTTTTATTGATTTGTTTTTCAATGCTAGAGATTGAACCCAGGGCCTCACACATGCTAGGCAAAGTAGTTCATTACCACTGAACTGCATCTCAAGCCCTTTCTCAAGATATAATTTATATGCATAGAACCATTTTAAATGTATAATTCAGTGTTGAATTGTTGTTGTGTTTAGTGTATTCACAGGACTGTTTAACCAGTACATAATTCCATAACATTTTCACTGATGCTGGAGTCCATTAGCAGTGATAGCCATACCTCCATAACTGCAGCTCCCACCAGTCACTGATTGACTTTATGTGTCTGTGGATTGGCTTATTCTGCTCATTTCACATAAAAAGAATCCTGCAGTGATGTGGATGACTGTATCTGGCATAATGCTTTCAGGGTTTATCCATGTTAGACTGAGCATCAGCATCCCCCTGTTGGGTGCCTGACACTGTTTGACTCTGTGGTCGTGCACATTCCCCCAGCTGGCATGGGTCTGAGTGACTCTCACTTAGGGCTGTTAGGGATGACACTCCTATGAATGTTTTCGTTTTTATGAGTGTATGTTTTCCAGTCCTAGATATGTGCTTAGAAGTGGAACTACTAGGTCATCCAGTCTCTCTTTGCTTAATGTTTTGTTTTTGTTTTTGTTTTAATATTTATTATGTATACAGTGTTCTGCCTGCATGTGTACCTGCAGGCCAGAAGAGGGTGCCAGATCTTACTACAGGTGGTTTTGAGCCACCATGTGGCTGCTGGGAATTGAACTCAGGACCTCTGGAAGAGCAGTCAGTGCTATCCAGCCCCTGCTTAACCTTCTTAGGACTTACCAAACTGTCTTCTAAATTATGCCGTTTTATATTTACCAATAATGTATGAAGCTTATGCATTTTCCATATTCTCTCCAACTCTTGTTTTACCTTTTTAAAAAAATTACAAGCCAGGCAGTGGTGGCGCACGCCTTTAATCCCAGCATTCGGGAAGCAGAGGCAGGTGGATCTCTGTGAGTTCAATCGAGGCCAGCCAAGTCTACAGAGGAGTTCCAGGGTAGCTGGGAATACTCAGGGAAAACCTGTCTTGGGAAAAAATACTTTAAAATTTTTAAATTATTATTATATTATGTGTGTGAGTGTTTTGCCCACATGGATGTCTGTGCATCATGTAAGTGCCTGGTGTCTGGTAAAATTCAGAAGATGGCTTTGGATCTTGGGAACTTATGTTACAGATGGCTGTCAGCCACTGTGTAGGTGCTAGGAACCAAACCCAGGTCTTCTGCAGGAGAAGCCACACTGAGCTATTTTCTCTAGTCCATATTGTTATTTTTTGAGGCAGGATCTTATTTGTTCCAGGATGACCTTGAATGCTCTGTAGCCTAGGCTGGCCTCAAATTTACTCTGTAGCCTAGGCTGGCCTTGAGTTGCTGATCCTCCTTGCCTTCACCTCCTGGAAGCTGGAGTTACAAGTGTGCACTACTCGGCCTGGGTCCATTTGTTTGTTTGTTTGTCTTTTTATTGTTGAGTTTGAGAGTTCCTTGTATGTTCTGGATACCTGGACTTTATCAAACTTATGATTTATTAATATATCCTGCCGATCCTATGTGTTGCTTCTGTCCTCTTGATAATCATTCTTTAGTGTACAAACATTATTAATTTTAATAAAGTTCAGTTTGTAGTTTTACTTTAGGAGTTTGTAGTTTTTCTTTTCCCCTCTCCACCACCTCTGCCTCCTCCTTGTCTCCCTCCCCTTCCTCTTTTAGTTTGGCTCACAGTGTGAGGGGATGTAGTTCATCATAGTAGGGAAGGCATTTGGACAGAAGCACGAGGTGGCCAGCCACACTGTCTGCCATCAGGAAGCAGAGAGATGAATTTTTTTGCTCATCTGATGTCCTCCTTTTTATTCAGTCTGGGACCACATTCCATGGGATGGTGTCACCTACCTTCCAGATGGATCTCCTTGAAAGTGCCCTCAAAGACATAGGTGATTCCAAATGCAGTCAAGTTGACAGTAAAGATTAATTGTCCCCTTGTTAGTTTGACATCTGAACACATCACTGCTAACCCTTACGTCACCACTCCTCCTCAAAGGTTTATGTCTATCTCATACTGCAAATTGCATCTCACTCATCTGTAAAAGTCCCCAAAGTATTAAGATTGTAATATTGTTCAAAAACCCAAGGCAAGACTCTCTTCTGAGATTCAAAGAAATGCTTTAACTGTGAGCCTATAAAGTAAAAACCAAGTTATCTACTTCCAATATACAAAGACACAGTAAACCTGCCTAAGAAAATGATTCGGTTCAAACAAAACAGAAACCCAGTAGGACAAACACTATCTGAAGCTTGGGATGGGATCCTGAGCTCCAGTGACATTGGGTAGCTGTAGCTAGAGTTTTCCTTCCTGGCCCACGGTCAGGGCAAATCTCTCTCACCTGCCAGTCCCACAGCCTCAGACCCAACCAAGTAAACACAGAGACTTATATTGGTTACAAACTGTATGGCCATGGAAGGCTTCTTGCTAACTGTTCTTACAGCTTAAATTAATCCATTTCTATTAATCTATACCTTGCCACATGGCTCGTGGCTTACCGGCATCTTCACATGCTGTTTCTCATCTTGGCGGCTGGCAGTGTCTCTCTGACTCAGCCTTCCACTTCCCAGCTTTATTCTCCTCCTTGTCCCGCCTACACTTCCTGCCTAGCCAATGGCCAATCAGTGTTTTATTTATTGACTAATCAGCAACACATTTGCCATACAGAACATCCCACAGCAGGTAGCCCTGGTTTCAAGCTCTGCTGCAGGTAGCACACATAGCCTGTGTCCTGGGTTGGTCCCATTGTCTGTGACTTTCCTTGTAGATATCCCACAACCCTAGCATCTCCAGCATCCTGGTGTCTCCACTGAAAATTAGGCTTCACTTGCTGTGCACTTTAGTAACTGACCTCAGGAAAGCATTTTTTAGATGGTTTCCTAGAGTAGAGACTGCTCTTCAGCAGTTTCAGTTCCAGCCTCACCTCGCAGGTGGACCTCTCCTGGAACACTTTTCCTAAGAAGGTTGCTCTTCTGTGGTGCTAATCTCTTAAACAGTTTTCTCTGCACCTGCCTTATCTATATCCTTAAAGTCACAGCTCTTTTCAAGTACTATGCTAATCTTTTTTCTGCTTTCTCTCACTGTAGTAGACTAAGAGAAGTAAGCAGTAACTGCCACAGCCTGGATATCTGCTGTCTAAAATTTCTTTTTCAAAACAACTTAGTTCATTAATTTGAATTTAGTCTCATTCAGATTTTCAGGACATGGGAAGAATGCAGCCAATTCTTTGCCAGAATGTAACATAAAAGGCCACTAGCCCAGTTCCCCTAGACCAGACCTCCATTGGTTGCATTGACATACGGGTCCTCCAAACTCCTGTTAGACTGGCCATCAGATTGCATTCTAGGGTTTCTCAGCCTACGGTGCCAACCTCTTCCACATGCCCCTCCCAAGCCAGTTGCCAGGGCCAGTGAACAACACAGTCAAGCTTTGTCACAGCAAGAGCCCCCTTCTCCATAGACACTTTCTTTGTGCCAGCTACTTTTCTCATTACGGTAACAAAGCAGTGACTGAAACGTCTTAAGGAGGGGATGTTTGTTCTGGCTTAAGTTGGAGGGAAAACAGTTCATCCTGGCATGGAAGGTTTGCTAGCTGGATGCTGGCTGGCTAGTCACGTGGTGTCAGCAGCCAGGAAGCAGATACACGCAGAGGGAAGTGAGTGCGATGTGTGTCTGTGTGTGTGTCTCAAGGGTGGGATAGGACAGGATCTCCTGGAATGCAGGCTATGTGTGAACTTGCTTTTAGCATGAATGTCCTTGGACTGGTCATTCCTACTTTCCATATGCTGGCCTCTACCAGTGGCTTTCACTTTGTTTGTGTTTGTGTGTATATGCCCATGCATGTAGACACTCAGATGTTGATGACAGGTCTCTCCACTAACTGCTCTCCACTGTGTTTTTGAGAAACTGAACCTGGAAATTACTGATTTGGCTACACTGACTGTCCAGCAAGCCCCAGGGTCCTGTCTCTGCATCCCCAGTACTAGGATTATAGACACTATTACTGTGTCTAGCTTTGTATACATGGGTGCAGAGACTGAACTTAGGCTTATTTGGCAAGGATTTCACTGACTGAACCATCTCCTTATCCCCTACCTTTTCATTTTTAACTTTCCTTTTCCTTACTTTATCTTCTTCTCATTTACTATGTAATAGGGTATGCAGCATGCTATACATAAACCTCTGATCTGCCGATCACACTTCTAACTTCTTCAGAATTGGAAAGGGAGCCAGCACCCAGTCCTCTGTATAACACAGAAACTTGGCCTGTGAGGTTGGATTCAACCTTCAAAACAGCCCTTGGGGGAGCACTCTGAGAATGGGTGAGACCCCTTGTCTGGGGTCATAGACCTGGGTAGGTAGCATATTGGGGCTCTTGAGGCTGTACTTTGCTTCCTGCCTGACGTCTGTAAACCATGTGCTAACCTTTCTGTATATGACTTCAAACTTGGTCTCCTTTTATGTTGTTGTTAATTCATTTCTTTTTTTAATAATTTATTTAAATTTATTGTATGTGCATTGATGTGAAGGTGTCTGATCCCCTGGAACTGGAGTTACAGACAGTCATGAGCTGCCATGTGGGTGCTGGGAATTGAACCTCTGGAAGAACAGCCAGTTCTCTTAACTGCTGAGCCATCTCTCCAGCCCCTGTTAATTCATTTCTGACCCATATATGTGCTAGAGAAATAAGAAAAGTGGGTAGGGAGCTAAGGGGGAAAGACAGAAAACTTCAATTTACATGCTTTCTCTAAATATACACTACAGATAAGAAAATAAAATCTGCTTTTTTCTTAGCTTGGAGCTTGGGGCCTTAGGGACTCATTGGTATGTTTTTAGAAGTGGGCAGCAACCTGGAAACTGCATATGAAATTTTCTGTGCTCGTTTTTTGGGGGTGGAGAGATGATTTTTAATTTTGAAGAGAATCTTACAGTATTAGAGTTGCTACTAAGAAGAGTTGTATGTAGGCTTGCTAGGAGGAAAAGGCAGGTGGCGACGTGTTAGCAATTCATCTTTCCCATTGGCTGTGTTGTGGGTATGTTATGGTTTGGACTAAACCTTTCCATCTGTTCAAATAGTTTTGTTTTAGACTATTTATTTATACTTGTTGGTCTAAGACTAGATAAAAAAAAAAAATTTCCCAAAAAAAGGTGTTACTTTTTGAGATGCCAAAAAATTTTACTAGAAAGAAAATAACAGATCACCATCATCTCCTGACACTATTCCACACAGCTAAAGTGTGTGTGTGTGTGTGTGTGTGTGTGTGTGTGTGTGTGTGTCTGTGTTTAAGCTATGTGGTGCACACCTGTAATCCTATTTAGGAGGTAGAGGCAAGACAGAACCCAAAATTGAGGCCACTTTCGGCTATATAGTGAGACTGCTTGGCCAGCATATATGCAGACCTGAGTTTGGTTCCCAGCACTACTTAAAACTTGGAGTGGTGGCACCTACTGGTAATCCCAGCTCAGGAAATACAGGTGGCAAGAGGGGGGTCACAAGTTCAAGGTGGGAACTGGAGAGATGGCTTAGAAGTTAAGAGCACTGGCTACTCTTCCAGAGGACCCAGGTTCCATTTCCGGCACCCACATGGTGGCCCACAGCCATCTGTAACTCCATCCCAGAAGATCCCATGCCCTTTTCTGGCTTCCTCAGGCACCAGCTGTGCTCATGGTACAGAGAGAGACAGACAGACAAAAAACACCCATGCACATAAAATTAATAATAATTTTAAAAAGAAGTTCAAGGTCATTCTAAGTTACATAGTTTGAGGCCAGCTTGGACTATATGAGACCCTATCTCAAAAAATTAAAGTATTTGTGACTTTTAATTTTTGTGAAATATAAAATTGTAGGGCCAGGCATGATGGTACATACTTTCAATCCTAGCACTCTGGAGGCAGAGGCAGGCAGATCTCTGTTCGTTCCAAGCCACTCTGATCTATAGAGAGAATTTCAGGTCAGCCAAGGCTGCATAGTGAGACCCTGGTTTTTTGTTTTGTTTTGTTTTATTTTTGGTGTTTTTTTTGTTTGTTTGTTTGTTTTAAGTAAAGACGACATTTCTCGTATATTTTCATTCTCTACATAGGTTTTCTTTCTTTTTTGTTAGCCATCTTTATTTATTATTTTATGTGCATTGGTGTTTTTGTTTGCATGTATATCTATGTGAGGGTGTTGGATTCTCTGGAACTGGAGTCACAGACAGTTGTGAGCTGCCATGTGGGTGCTGGGAATTGAACCCTGGACCTGTGGAAGAACAGCTAGTGCTCTTAACCGCTGAGCCATCTCTGCAGCCCCTTGGCTAGCCATCTTAAAGATAGACTACTGTGTTAAAAATTTGCATCCTACAAAACTACCCTTGATCATGGCTAGACTGAGCCCTCCCAGTACCCCAACATCAAACTTGATATACAGACCAAAATGACTCTGGCTTTGGGATTGTTCTCCCATCCCTTCCTCCTGGGCACACAAGTGGGCAGAGCCACACCACGTTTTCTTCTGGTTCTTGACAGGTGTTGAATTTTAATAGAAACTATCTCAGTAATACACACAAAACTCCTTACCTTAAAAATAAACAGTTCCTTTTGTTTAAAACGTGTTTCTGTCTATAGATGATGTTTGTGGATAGAACTGAATAATGGAAAGTGCTTTGAACACTCATTGGAATTCCATAGGTCTTGCAGTGTAGCTTATTTAGTATTTGATTGCATCTTTGGCCCAAGGGGCTTTTCTTTGGTGAAAGTTAAAGTTGCTTAAGCTGGCTGTGTGGTGAGTAATACATACTGGTTTTGTTCTTGTGTGGAAACGTGGGGACTGGTGGTGCTTGCAAGTCATTAGGTAGTACCTAGAAGCAACTCGGCTTTGTTCTCTTCTAGCTAGCTTGTTAGAACTCCTGTAGTACCTAACAGATGGGATGCACTGAAATGTTCAACAAGTATGTGACAGAGTGTTTTGTATAAATGCAAATCCTTATGATTATTTTATAAACCGGAGAATCGGCCAAGCTTTACAGTTTTGTAGTTTGCCGCCTTGGCTCCATTTCCTGCATTGGTAGACTACTAAGGTATAGGTTGTTGGTACAGCTTAGGATTGAGTGTGAAAATTCAGGTTAGAAATTAACTCTACTTTTTGGTCCCTTTATGAAGTTGGTCACACCTTCTCTTCCCTAATATTATGAGTTGTTTTATCTAGAACAGGTCAGAGAGGCGTAGGTGATTCCCGTTAGACTTGTTAAAGTTACATAGCAGTTCAGCATTGAGTGTGCTGAATAGCTTCTTATTAAGGTTATTTTTAAGAAAAGACAATATAGCAAGATTTCATTTATTTATGGCAAGTAGAACCAATTTTATTAAGAAAAAGCCAGAAGTGATGACTGCACCTTTAATCCTTGTACTTGGGACCAAGGTGGCCTAGTCGGCATAGTAAGCTCCAGGACAGCCAGGGCTACATAGTGAGACCCTTGTCTCAATTAAAAGAAGGAAAAAATAAGCTTTACTTATTTTTAATTAACTAAAAATCAACCCCAAAGTTTTGCAGTAGGTACGAAGTAGATAGTAATAGAATTTTCTCCAGTGCCCACCACATGACAGGCATTCAGTAAACACTGGCTTCCTCCGTTTGTCAGCCGGACAGGACGGTTCCTTCAGCGTTAGTCATTTGACTCAGCTGTTTCTGGCTGGCTAACCAGCACTAGGAGGCATGCTGCCAACAAATTGGATGCCCTTCTGATTTTTTTAATGGATGGTTTTAGTTTTCTTAGAACCACATCGACCTAGTGGTTGCCAATTCTCAGAATTTTGACTTCTCCGCAACTGACACATGAAAAACCACCCAGTTGTCGAGTGGATCTAGTGAGCTGTGCACACGTGTCAGAATGCTCCGTCCGGCTTTACTCTGACAGACCTGAAGGCATTTCTGTTTACAGTTCACTCCTAATTACTGGAGGCCAGGACAGTTTTCTTCTGTGAGTATGCCAGTTAGCTGCTTTATTTCCATGGTCCACACTGCTCATGTTACCACCTTCATTTGTGGGTTCTCCCTCTGGTGCATGTGGTGGCTGATGCTGAAGGAAACTGCCTGTAGGAGTCCCTTGAGTGTCCCACGGCCTCTTGTATGACTAGACTGATAGCAGTGGGTCCTGCGACATCCAGCATGGCAGACATCATGCAGCAGTAGGTATTTATCCAGTCATTGAGGACTTGTTATATGCTAGCATGAATTTAACAGACGTGGCTCTTGGCTGATAGAATGTACATTCTGACTGAAAATGGGAACTCACACAGCCTGTAAAATAATAACCATCCAAGCCAGGTGGTGGTGGTGCACGCCTTTAATCCCTGTACACGGAAGGCAGAGGCAGGTTGATCTCTGTGAGTTCGAGGCCAGCCTGGGCTATAGAGTGAGTACCAGGAAAGGCACCAAAGCTACGCAGACAAACCCTGTCTCGAAAAATAATAATAATAGTAATAATAATAATAACCATCAATCATGGTTTATGGAGTTTGATTTTAAATTTTGTATGTTGTGAGAAACACGTGGCCTAAGGAGGAAATGGTGGTGTAATTTTCCCCGTTTTCTTTCTCTTTGTAGATAAGCCGTTCCAAGTCCCTTGTAGCTCTCTTGGGAAGAGAGTCAGGAGTACTCTCTGCTCTTGCCGTAAGAACAGCCAGGTTTGACTTACACGCTGGTGCTGTGACGCTGAAGGAACGGCACACAGGCTCCTGGAGGTTCTTGTTTTCACTGGAGTGGTTAGTTCTCTGTGCATGGAGAAAGATTGGAGTCTTGATTGCCCTGTTTTCAAGGTGTTCTCTAGTCTGAACCGCTTCAGAAACTGGGCCACTTCCCAATGAGCTACACAGCCAGTCCTTGTGAGGAGCTGGTTGAGAACTGTGCAGCACATGCAGCAGGGATGGCACAGGAAGAGAGCCGTCGGAATCAGGCGCCACCCACCTTCTACCATGGTGCCAGCCAGGAGCTCGACCTGTCCACCAAAGTGTACAAAAGAGAGTCTGGAAGCCCTTACTCTGTGCTAGTAGACACCAAGATGAGCAAACCGCATCTCCACGAGACGGAGGAACAGCCTTTTTTCAGGGAGACAAGGGCAGTGTCTGAGGTGCACACTGTCAAGGAAGACCGGGAGAATTCTGACGACACGGAGGAGGAGGAGGAAGTCTCTTACAAAAGGGAGCAGATCATAGTGGAGGTAAACCTTAATAATCAAACATTAAATGTGTCTAAAGGGGAAAAGGGTGTCTCTTCTCAGTCCAAAGAGACTCCTGTTCTTAAGACGAGCAGCGAGGAAGGAGAGGAAGAGAGCGAGGAGGAGGCCACAGACGACAGCAACGACTACGGAGAGAACGGACGGCAGAAGAAAAAGGAGAAGCGAGTGGAGAAAGTCAGGGTTACACAAAGGCGAACCCGGAGAGCTGCCTCTGTTGCCGCAGCTACCACTTCCCCTACACCTCGCACAACTCGAGGCCGGAGGAAGAGTGCAGAGCTACCCAAACGGAAGAAGCGGGCCGCCAAGGAGCCCAAAGCACCAGTCCAGAAAGCTAAGTGTGAGGAGAAAGAGACTCTGACCTGTGAGAAGTGCCCCAGGGTGTTTAATACTCGCTGGTACCTGGAGAAGCACATGAACGTTACTCACAGGCGCATGCAGATCTGTGATAAATGTGGCAAGAAGTTTGTCCTGGAAAGTGAGCTGTCCCTTCACCAGCAAACAGACTGTGAAAAAAACATTCAGGTAGGTCTCATCACCGAGAGGGCAAACTTTCCAGGATAGAACCTGGCTGTTCAGAGTCATCTGGTGTCTGCCCAAGAGAATAAATACAGTAGAGGCTGAAGGGACAGAATTCACCAATTTATCGTTTTAGACGCTGCTGCTTGGGTCTTTTTCAAAACCAAGGCTTAATCCTGTATTTCAAAAGTATTACACTTCCCTGACGCTGGACTAGTGGGAACCCAGGCACACGGAAGGGGGATCTGTTGTAGATGATTGACTGGGATGTAAAGTCAGCGCCGGCTTTGCACCGAGAGTCGCTGCCGTAGGACCCGTGAGATAATCCACTCTGGCATCTTCAGTCAGGGTGGGAGGTACTGAGTGAAGGTCAGGAGTAGAGAAAGGTTCCTTTCTGTGTAAAAGGATGCCAGAGGCTAGCGCAGCTGACGGGGACAGAGACCATAATGACTCATACCTGTGGAAATGGAAGATCTCCTGCAGTGAGTTTCCTTTCACCCGTGGAGAGATGGCAACACTAAATGTGTCAAGAGGCGAGCCCATGGGAATATGCAGACTTTAAACAGAGGTGTTGGAAATGTTGCTTACCTGGCAGTAGGTTACATAACGTTGCGGTACAGTATTGTTAATGTGACAAAAAAACTGTATTATGACAGGTTAAGAGGTGTTGAATGCATTGCAGCTATATTGGTTTATGCGTATGTTTGTGTGTAAATGTATATTCATACAAGGTAAGTCTGTTATGTTTCCATATGTATAATAATCTACCATTTTAAAGCTGACTTTTTAAAAGATAAATTGTTATACTTTTGGTTTGGGAACTGCTAATACTGGTGACCACCTTTAATTTTTTCTTTGACAATTGTTTTTAATCAATGACTGAGATCAGTGGCTTCCTTTAAAGAGATTTAAAAATCCACTGATTTGGCTTGTGTATCGTGATCGAGACATACTGGGTAAATAAAAGAAGACTCTGCCGTGCTCCCCTGCAGGTGCCTGGGCAGGAGTTGGTTGCAGGGTCAGTCTAGTCCAACAGAGCATGGTACAGTGCTGCTGCCCCCTAGAGGTCAAATGCGGATTTTGTAATGGCTCCTTACTGAAAAGGCGTTCCTCTTTTCTGTCTCTAGGAGCTACTTGTTTTGTAGGTTCTTTTCCTCTCTTCTTTTCTTTTCTTTCTCTCTTCTTTTCTTTTCTTTCTTTCTTTTAAAAAAACTTGAATTTGCTAAAGTTACAGAAGCAGCAGTTCTTATGAGTGTCTGTGCTTTTCCTCATTATGGTATGTTCTCTTGTGCTTGTGTTGTGTGGTTCTGTTGAGTGAAAACCTTCCGCATTCCTAGGCTGGTGAGATGGCTCAACAGTTAGGAGCACTGGCTGCTCTTTCAGAGGACCTGAGTTTGTGCCCAGCACCCACATGGCAGCTCATAACCATCTGTAACTCCAGTTCCAGGGGTCCAGCACTCTCTTCTGGCCTCCTTGGGCACCAGGCACACACACACTATACATAGATACAGTTAGCAAAACACTCATATACATAAATAAAAATGAAGACATGGTTTTCAGAAAGGAGACCCTTCACATTCCTAAAGAACCTTGTGTTGAATTTCTTTGTACAGCTCCTGATAATCTGGCCACCTCGGGCTCACAGGTAGTCTGTCCTTTCCCAGGGCAGTGTCCAGCCAGCACCTGTCTCTGAGCTCTCGAGTCCTCCTCTCCCGCAGTGGCAGTGGTACTCAGGAGGCTTTAGTAACTGAGTTCTCTAAGTTTATCCCTCAGAGCCTGGCCGTTGTCAAGAACTCTCTGGTGGTGTTTTGTTTATTTCGTCATACTTTATGCCAGGGTGCTAATGAGCCATGATTTGAAGAGCTGGGCGTTGTGACGTGAGGAGGTCTGGAATTGTGAAAGAGGAGGAGGAGAATGGCCAGTGGTTAGAGGTTATGTTCGCTTCTGTCTAGGGAAATGGCAACAGAGTAAATTAGATTCAGGGAAAGTTAGTAAACTTGAGCATTTGTTACAGAATTTTTTCAAAATGGTGTTTTCTAATGCAGAAGGACGTTGTTATAGTCTTCAGATCTATAATGCTTATATATCTTGCCTTTATTTATGCTCATTTCAAACTTCTGTTCTCTGGTAAACACTTCCTAACTGTATGGCACCCTGAACTGGGACAGCTGTGCTTGTTGGTCTATGTCATAAGCAAGCCTGAAGGCCTAGCAGGTGTGCTAATGCACCTGGGACAGAGGCAGGGTCATGATTTGAGGCTGGCCTTGGCCAATAGTAAGTTAAGACCACCCTGGGCTCTATAGTGAGACACCCTATCTCAAAATAAACAACAACTACTACATATGTGTGTGTGTATTTATATGTATATATATGTGTGTGTATATATACATATATGTGTGTATGTATATATGTGTGTGTATATATATACATATATGTGTGTATGTGTGTGTGTGTGTGTGTGTATATATATGCCAAACAAAGTGAATGTTCTTTTCATAAGTGTGACACTGAAGTGGTAATAGCAATTAGTTCTTTGTTGTTAGTGGAACTTTCCAAGTCTTGCCTTAGATTCTGCCGTTGTTTGTATGCTACCAAGGTATCTAAAAGCTGGATCTTGGACAATAGAACATACATATGTTGGTGTTGAAATGTGGACTCCATGGAGGAATAGTTTTTTTGTCAAGATTCTGACCTTGTGCCACAAATCTGAAGTAGATCCATTTCATCTGCCAGGAGGCAGGATGGCCTCCTGAAGTCTCCATAAATAAAGGCTCTTTCTGTTTATCCTGCTCAGTGTGTTTCCTGTAACAAATCCTTCAAGAAACTCTGGTCCCTTCATGAACATATCAAGATTGTCCATGGATATGCAGAAAAAAAATTTGCCTGTGAGATTTGTGAAAAGAAGTTCTATACCATGGCTCACGTGCGGAAACACATGGTCGGTAAGTCTCTCTCCCTCCTCACTCAGCCTGTGGTGTCTCTGAAGTACTCTGCTCCACAGTAGCAGCTGTGGACAGCCGCCACACTGCTGTTGGTTTTAACTCCTGGAGACTAAATGCAGCGGGTCTCAAGCATCGCCAGGTGGACGGCGCACTCTTCCCACCTAGAGTTCTCCTGAGCACTGCTGTTCCTTTTCCTCCGGAACATTTCTGTTAAAGTGCCACACCTTAGGACGTCTGTCCCTTCCAGTCTGAGTGTTTTAGTGGAATTGTTTTGAGTGTAAATGTATTCTGTGTTACAGCACACACAAAAGACATGCCATTTACATGTGAAACCTGTGGAAAATCTTTCAAGCGCAGTATGTCCCTCAAGGTTCACTCCTTGCAGCATTCTGGAGAGAAGCCCTTCAGATGTGAGGTAAGGAACAGGCCAGACACAGACCAGCTCCAAAGCTAGGGTGTGTTGATGATGCAGCAGTGAGAACGGAGTGCGGGGTGCAAAGCTCAAGACTGGGAACCACTGAAGCTTCAGATGTGCACCGGGTCTGGGGGTTCTCTCCCTGCTAGGAAGAGAAATGTCCTATTAGCACACAGTTGAGTCTTTAGGTTAGCTGCGGAGTAATGTGCAGTAGCCGACTTTTCTTTCTCAGTGATTCAGAAAAGTTGAGTATGAGCCAGTGATAATCACATGAGAAAATTTCCCTTGTCTTCAGCTGCAGGAACATAGCAAATCCAAACAGCTGCCATAAGCAGCTTGTGTTTTGAGTATGAAAATGAACCTATAAGGCTGTGAGGGTAGGCTGGAGTGACGCTTCTGTGCTTGGCCGCCAACCCCGCCTCTGTGTCCACTGCAGAACTGCGATGAGAGGTTCCAGTACAAGTACCAGCTCCGCTCCCACATGAGCATCCACATTGGGCACAAGCAGTTCATGTGCCAGTGGTGTGGCAAGGACTTCAACATGAAGCAGTACTTCGATGAGCACATGAAGACGCACACTGGTAAGGATCTCTTGGCAGGGTACACATGGCTCCGCCTGCTCCTTGGTAGTCATTTGGGGATCTGTCTTTAAATCCAAACCATAACTTTGTGTTATTTTCCTGTTTTGTCTTGTCTGGAGGTGAAGTCCTGCTGTGCAGCCCAGGCTAGTCTCAGACTCACAGCAATCCTCCTGCCTTGATCTCCTAGGTGCTGAGGTCAGAGGTGTGCACCACCATGCCTGGCACAGATTTGCTTTGTAAGTGAAAATCTCACTAAGCCTACGAGACAAAAAATGATCTACAATACTGAAATTTTCTCTTTTATAACTATTTTTAAAAGATGTGTTTATGTGAATGCCTTTTGAGTTTGTGTGTGTGTGTGTGTTCTTTGTTTTTTGTTTTCTGAGACAGACTGTCCTACTGAAGCACAGACTGTCCTGGAACCCATAGCAATCCTCCTGCCTTTTGCTCCCATGCTAGGATTACAGGTGTGTGCCACCGTGTCAACTGTAAATGACTTGTTTGTTTTGTATTATTTTTTGAGACAGGGTCTCTCTGTAGACCAGGCTGGCCTTGTCTCTGCCTCCGGAGTGCTGGGATTAAAGGCATTAAGGGCCAACCAGGAATGATGGTGCATGACTTTAATCCCAGCACTCGGGAGGCAGAGGCAGGCAGATCTCTGTGAGTTTGAGGCCAGCCTGATCTACAGAGCGAGATCTAGGACAGGCTCCAAAACTACACAGAGGAAACCCTGTGTCGAAAAACCAAAAAAGAAAGAAAGAAAATTAGGAACTAAATAAAATCTTACCACAGAGAGCACCAAGATTTAGCCAAATAATAAGTAACATTTTGGCTAATTTAACCTATTTTATTATTATTGTTGTTGTTGTTGTTATTATTATTATTATTATTTTTGTGGGGGAGGGGGGTTTCAAGACAGGGTTTCTCTGTGTAGCCCTGGCTATCCTGGAACTCTCTCTGTAGACCAGGCTGACCTTGAACTCAGAGATCTGCCTGCCTCTGCCTCCCAAATGCTGGAACTAAAGGTGTGCACCACCACCACCACCTGGCTCCTATTTTATTTTATTTTTTTAAAGATTTTATTTATTATTTTTATTTTATATGTATGAGTATTTTTGCCTGCATCTTTGTATGTTCACTGCATATGTGCCTGGTGCCCTTGGAGGCCAGAAGAGGATACTAAATCACCTGGAACTGGAATTAAGGATGATTGTAAACTGTCGTTTGGGTACTGGGAACTGAACCTGGGTTCTCAGACCACTGAGCTGTCTCTCCAGCCCAGGATTTACTCTATTTTTTTTTTAAAAAAAAAATTCTTCCAAGGGCTAAACGTGTAGCCAGTGATATAGCATGTGCTTAGCAGGAGCAGACTCAGTAACCAGTATCACAGACAAAACAACTTTCAGCTTTTAGCAAGGTCTAGGCAAGTACTGTGTCTACAGTGTTCATGCATGTGATAATACAGTTGGGTCCTTATACTTTATTACAACCTGCTTTTATTTACTTGTTTTTATTTTTATTTATTTATTTATTTATTTATTTATTTATTTATTTTTTGGTTTTTTCGAGACGGGGTTTATTGAGTAGTAGTATCTGTCTTTTCTGAATTGCTTATGCCTTTCTTACTGTTGACAATAGGTCTTGATGTGTTAAGTATATTAGACTTTGTTTAATATCAATATTGAAATACTTCTCATCCCGTCTTTCATCTGCCTTTCAGGATTGTTTGTGATAGTAAAACTGGGAAAGCAGCTGGATGGTGGGATTGAACAAGCCTCACTAGCAGAGTTGTGCAACTAGTTGGCCTCTAGTTCCATGGCATTAAATAAGAATGACTATAGTGTCTGAGAGAATACAGGATTAGAGAGCTTGAGAGGAAAACAGAGAAAGCTGGATGAAATGACATTTATAAGTAGCAGCTGTTTGGGTGGGAATCACACCCATTGTGGGAACTAGCATTGATTATTTCTTTGCAGTTAAAGTAAGGCAGATCTTTTGTTTATTTTTATGTGCATTGGTGTTTTGCCTGTGTAAGGGTGTCCAGTCCCCCCGAACTAAAGTTACAGACAGTTTTGAGCCGCCATGTGGGTGCTAGGGATTGAAACTAGGTTCTCTGGAAGAACAGTCAGTGGTGTTCTTAACCGCTGAGTCATGTCTCCAGCCACATAAGGCAGATCTTACCTAGGAAAGCTGACCACCATCAGGCAGGGTTCCTAGTACAGTCTAGGCACAGGGTAAGTTTAAAGCAGAATGTTTGCTGATTGTCCTCATACCACATGCGTAAGGGCACCAGGATGAATGAAGAACTGTATCTGCCCTCCAGAAATGGTCCACTGACTAACAATAGTGATAATGACAATAACACTGAGCACCTGTGTGCCGGATGCTACTCTAAGCACCAGCTTGCGTTTATTCCACAGTGACCTATTTGGGGGGTTGTTTTTAGTCTTAAAGAAGCTGAGTTGAAGAGTAAATAATTTGCTCAAGACAGCTTTACTCTAACTGGACACTCAGTGATTCTGTTACTATTTAATGTAACAAATAATAAAACAGGGTATATTGGACATTATAAATGTAGGAAGCATCATCACGGGGTCTGGTTCTCAAATCTAGGGTTTGGTCACTGTAGTCAGCAGCTCAAGATCAGAGGTTCTTAGATATGTTACATGATCCTGATGATATCAAATTGCTTATTTATTATATGTGAATGACAAGTAGTTTGGAAGGATTATTATTATTATTATTATTATTATTATTATTATTTGTGTATGGATGTTTTGCCTGCATGTATATCTGTGTTTCATATGCTTGCCTGGTGAAGAGGCCAGAAGAGGGTGTTGGATTCCTGAGACTAGAGTTATAGATGGTTTTGAGCCACCATGTGAGTGCTGGGAATTGAACCCAAGTCCTCTGGAAGAGCAGCCAGTGGTCTTAACCATTGAGCCATCTCTCAGCCCAGGTTTTTTTGTTTGTTTGTTTCTGTCCTAGGGATTGAATGAACTTAGGGTCTCAACATGTGCTAGTCAAGTCCTCTACTGCAGAGCTACATCTCCAGCCCAGGCCAGACTGTTAATGCCTTTTGGTCAACATTGTTTGCCTAAACTAAACTCTATATTAGAAGCTGAATTATGAGAAGATTGCCAGGGATAGAGAATTAGCAAAAGAAGGTAATGTAATGATCTAAATGGTGATCGCCATACTTCATTGAATCCAGGTTGCTTTAAGTTGTAAAATTAATTTATATGCTGCTGAGAAAATGTTGTAAATTAAACAGTGATATGCCATTGAATATAAGGTAAATGACAGTTTCAGAGGCATTAAAATGTGAGAAGAAATTCCTGTTTTTAACCTTTTAAAATTTGTTTATACATATTTTTAAAGAGCCTACCAAGGCTAGGCATGATGGTGCACACATACCTTTAATTCCAGCACTTGGGAGGCAAAGGCAGGCGGATCTCTCTGAGTTTGAGGCCAGCCTGGTCCACATGGTGAGTTCTAGGTAAACTAGGGCTACGTAGAGAGGCCCTGTCTCAAAAAACCAAAAATGGGATGAAGAGCCTTCTAAACGAAGCTGCTGTAGTAAGCAAGCTGGAGATAGCCCTTAGCTCCACAAAGCTTATGCTCAGGCTGGGTGGGTGTGGAGACTAGCAAAGGCTGATGGCAGTTTTGAGCTGACAGCTTGGGAGTCCACTGAACTAAGAATGTCATGGATGTGCAGAGAGGCAGGAGTATGAGACATGGTCCTGGAGAGCAGGGAACAGAGGCTCTAACATAAACCTCGTACGAAACCTTTGGACTTAAAGAACAGTGAGAAAGGTGTGGCTTTTCTGGTGTGGGACACAGTTTTGAGAGTTCACCTTGGCTCCAGTGTAGAGAGTCAGGGGTGAAGAACACAAATGGTAGACCAGTGAGGTAAAGTGAGAGTTGGTCCCAGAGGCTTTCGAAGATCTTCTAGGTAGAAAATAGTGGAGAGTGGAGCGGTTTGCTCCGTGGGATAATGAGTCTAACTTTGTTTTGTTAGTTTTGAGGTCTGTGGCACATTCAAGTGGAAATGACCAGTAAGCAGTTTGAGACCGGACTGAAAGCTCAAGGGGATTTCTTTACATAGATAGATGGATGGATTTCTGATGCTGCCGAAGATATTCATGCTGTGTAGGCAGGAATGCTTGGAGTTGTGGGACAGATCACTCTTCCCCGTGCACAGTGCAAAACACAA
The DNA here is from genome assembly GCF_949786415.1 of Peromyscus eremicus. Classification (NCBI taxonomy): domain Eukaryota; kingdom Metazoa; phylum Chordata; class Mammalia; order Rodentia; family Cricetidae; genus Peromyscus; species Peromyscus eremicus. The sequence goes on from NC_081423.1 coordinate 78,284,795, forward strand.
CCACCCAAGTCCTTTTCTGTCTTCCCTGCAGACTCTTCTTCATTTATAATGCCTTTTTTTAAGTAGCAAGATAACTTTATTTGTAGCACAGTGATAGTATAGACTGGAGGGATGTGCTGTCAAGATTGACAGCAGTAGAATGCCCTTCTTCAGGCTACTTAAAATTCTGCTTCTAGAGCTGGGTCAGCTGGGTCTGCTAGGTAGGTCTCTAGAGAAGTTAATGTGCATGCTTTTCTAGTTATCTTGTGAATTTAGCTGTCCCCTCTAGCCCACATTTCCCAGCCTTCTTTAAAGTAGAGCATGGTACAGTGGTTGACTTCAAACGTTACATTGTAGCTAGAGTTTTCATGCCTAGCCCACCTCAGGACAAATCTCTCTCACCCGCCAGTCCCACAGCCATTCAGACCCGACCAAGTAAACACAGAGACTTATATTGGTTACAAACTGTATGGAGTGGCAGGCTTCTTGCTAACTGTTCTTATATCTTAAATTAATCCATTTCCATTAATCTATACCTTGCCACATGGCTCGTGGCTTACCGGGATCTTCACATGTGGCTTGTCATGGTGGCGGCTGGCAGTGTCTCCCTCTCAGTCTTCCACTTCCCAGAATTCTCCTCCTTGTCCCGCCTATACTTCCTGCCTAGCCAATGGCCAATCAGTGATTTATTTACTGACCAATCAGCGACACACTTGACATACAGACCATCCCACAGCACTTCCCCTTTTCTTTTCTTAAAAAGGAAGGTTTTAACCTTTACACATCTCCAAAGTCAGCTTGGTATATTTGGGAATTTGGGCGTAGCTTCTCTTACTACTTCCTGCTGGAGGGGGGTGCTGTATCTTATGGGGACATAAAGAATATTTTAGGATTATGGAGTAGTCCATGAGGGTGTATCGTCTGAGCCAGTTGCCTTGAAACCATTCTGGATGTTGGATCATCTGGGCCATGGTGTTATCGGAGACCTTTCAGGTGGTCTTGGCTGGTCAAACCTGATGTATCTTAATCTGGAACAAATCTATAGCCTCTGGCTTTCTGTGGAAACAAAAGCAGAGCCTCCTTTCCAAAGCAACATATCCTTACATCCAAATTTTGAAGTCAAGGTACCTTTAAAATATACATTTTGGCATAACTCAACAGCTTTTGTAATCAAATGTTTTTCTTCAGTTACGAATATCAAAGAGAACATAATCCAGATTCTCTGTGTGGTAGCCATCTTTACATGGCTTATTTTTTTATATTAGCTTGAGCCTATTGCTTTAAACTGCAGCCTTCTAAGCCTGAAACGGCGCTGGCTCCGCCCACTTCAACTTCCCAACATGGCGGTGGTACATTTTCCGCCAGCTCTGGGAGCCATCAACTCTCAGAAATAGTGGGTCTATGCTTCTATCAAAGCAGCGTGTAGCCCAGAAACCTCTTTTTTTGTTTCGTTTTGTTTTGTTTTGTTTTGTTTTGTACTAGCAAAGGCTAAATCCACCACACAGCTTAATGTGCCACTTGCAGAGGCCTCATTCCCGCCATACTGCAGGTCGAGCATGCATGCCATAGTAGCTCAAACACGCAGGCTGCCGCTAGCTTGAAAGAGACAACTAGGAGCTGTTTTTAGCTCCGTTTTAGAATCTTTTTACTCAGGTTTTAGGTAGAAACTCTTGCCAACACGTTGGGCGCCATTTGTAGCTAGAGTTTTCCTGCCTGGCCCACCTCAGGACAAATCTCTCTCACCCGCCAGTCCCACAGCCATTCAGACCCGACCAAATAAACACAGAGACTTATATTGGTTACAAACTGTATGGAGTGGCAGGCTTCTTGCTAACTGCTCTTATATCTTAAATTAATCCATTTCCATTAATCTATACCTTGCCACATGGCTCGTGGCTTACCGGGATCTTCACATGTGGCTTGTCATGGTGGCGGCTGGCAGTGTCTCCCTCTCAGCCTTCCACTTCCTAGAATTCTTCTCCTTGTCCCGCCTATACTTCCTGCCTAGCCAATGGCCAATCAGTGATTTATTTACTGACCAATCAGCAACACACTTGACATGCAGACCATCCCACAGCATTACATTTTTATTTTATCTTAAGCTTCAGAATAACCTTAACACTAACAATTAAGCACAGGTAGGCAATGGGGCCAAATAAATAGAGTCAGAGGTACAGGGGTAACGGGTTTATGTCAAGTGAAGGCATGTGACAAAAATGTGGAAATTTTTGCTAATATATTAAGAAGTAAAAGGTTGGCCAGACAGTGGTGGCACACACCTTTAATTCTAACACTGGGGAAGCAGATGCAGGTGGATTTCTATGAGTTCGATACCAGCCTGGTCTACAGAGAGAGTTCCATGACAGCTAAGACTACACATGACAGAGAAACCCTGTCACAGAAAAAAATAAAAGAAGTAAAAGATTACTAATTCAGTAAGATTTTCATTTGAATCATGGACTTGTAATCAGCCCCAACTCCTTTGAACCTTTCTCTGGCAAGTCACAATGGCCAGGAGATTATGAGTGGAGATAATTAAAGAAGCTAGAGAATTAAACATGTTTATTGAGAACCTTCAGTATGTGCTGCTTGTGAGTGGTGTGTGTGTGTGTGTGTGTGTGTGTGTGTGTGTGTGTGTGTGTGTGTATGGTGAGTCAGAGCATAGGGTCTCACTAGACTACTTGGTCAGACGAGGTCCTTGCACTCTGTTTCCATATGGCTGCTACAGATGACGAACAAGGACTTTGAGAGCAAGGATGGGAGGTCGGGGCTGAAGAACGTAGCAAACAGCTGTGCTTTTAAATACTTTACTAGTGAACAATCTTGTTTCCCAGAACTCAGGAGACTGAGGCAGAAGGATTGCCATGAGTTTAAGGCCAGCCCAGACTACAGAGTGATTACCAGACCAGCCAGGGCTACATAGCAAAAACCTATCTTTTTAAAAAAAAAAAAAAAAAAAAATGCCGGGCAGTGGTGGCGTACACCTTTAATCCCAGCACTCGGGAGGCAGAGCCAGGCGGATCTCTGTGAGTTCGAGGCCAGCCTGGGCTACCAAGTGAGTCCCAGGAAAGGCGCAAAGCTACGCAGAGAAACCCTGTCTCGAAAAACTAAAAAAAAAAAAAAAATTATGCATTTTATTGAATGAGTAGGTCATGTTTATTTCAGCAAAACAAATACAGACAAGTATTTAAAATAAGAATGGGCTGGAGAGATGACCCAGTGTTTAAGAGCACTGGATGCTCTTGAAGAAAGCCTGGGTTCAGTTCCCCACACCCATATGTTGGCTCACAACTATCTGTAACTCCAGTCCAAAGGTTCTGGTCCCTTCTTCTGGCCTCTGTGGTCACCAGGCATGAATGTGAAACATACATGCAGGCAAAACAGTTAGACACATAAAATATATAGACATGCATGTATATATGTATGTCTATGTATATATTTTTTAATAAGGCTGGGCGTGGTGGTACATGCCTTAGTAATTTCAGCACTTGAAAGTCAGAGGCAGCCGAATCACACTGAGCCAGCCTTATCTATATACGGAGTTGTGGGCCAGCCAGGGCTACATTTAAAAAAAGAAAAACAAGAAAGAAAGAATGAACCATCTATAATCCTGTTACTTAGAAGTCCTGGAAGTAATCTTGACAATACAATGTGTTTCTTTTCATGCCTTTCCTGTGCATATTTTGCATGAAAGTGACTAAGGCTATGCACATATTTTCATAACTTGTTTTACTTTACTAATAGATTATAGATACCTTTACATAGATTTCATGGTAATAATTATATTTCTATGCTATATACAGTTGTTTCCAATGGCATTTCTCTCAGATGGATATAACTAGAACCACTTAGCATACAATTAGAAGAGTTTGTTTGGTTGACTGATTACATATATTTATTTGGGGGTGAGGATGAACTTGTGGCCTGGAGCATTTATGGTGGTCAGAGAACAGCTTTTGAGGTCAATTCTCTCCTACCATGGGGGTCATACTCAGGTTCTCAGGCATGGCAACAAGTACCTTTACCCACGGAACCATCTCACTGGCCATATTTGAAGTTCTTAAGATGATTAAAGGGAAACTAAGCATAGTGACACAAGCCTGTGACACCAGCACTTGGTAGGTGGAGGCATGAGAATCAGAAGTTCAAGGTCATCCTTGACTACATAGGAAATGTAAAGTCTCCTTTTGGGATGTATGAGACCCTGTCTGTAAAGGGAAGAGGGAAGTGATTGGAGGAGCCAGGTACTTGTGGTTCATACCAGTAATCCCGGCACTCTGGAATCTGAAGGCAAGAGATCTTGAGTTCCGAGCCAGCCTGAGATACATAATGAAACCCTGTCTCAAAAAAGAAAGGAAGGGAGGAAGAATGAAGAAAGAGAAGATGGAAGGAAATGGATTAAAAAGGAGCCAAGCTAGGCTCGGCATTCAACCGGAAAGATGAGTGGAGTCACAGTGAAGACTCTTCAACAAGGGAAGGAGGCCCTGTCTGACTCTTTAGTGCCATCTCTTAGGAAGCATGGGTGGGTAGGGTGGGGCTCTGGCTTCCGTGAAGGAGGCAATAGGAGAGCCAGCTTTTTTTTTTTTTTTAAGATTTATTTATTTATTATGTATACAGAACAAGGTGCCAGATCTCATTACAGATGGTTGTGAGCCACCATGTGGTTGCTGGGAATTGAACTCGGGTCCTCTGGAAGAGCAGTCAGTGCTTTTAACCTCTGAGCCATCTCTCCAGCCCCGAGATCCAGCTTTTCACTAGAATAATAAAGAGACTGGACTATGGTGTGGGTAAAGAGGCGTTTGTTCCTAGTTATGAGTTATGAGTTTCATAAAAAAGTAAGAAATGCATTCTTTCATGCATGTAGAAATACACCCATAGGGTAGGAAGTACTGTGGCTTCTGTGCCAGCAGCACAGACTGCGAGCTAGACTTAAGGGTTCCTAACTTGTGCCTAACAGATCACCTTGGGCAAGCTAGCCCACAGACAATAGGGATAGTATCCTACCTCATACAGTTGCTGTGAGAGTGGAAAGCTACCATGGAGTGATTGGAGTAGAGCAGGTTCCCTGAGTAAGACCTACTGCACAGAGGGGTGAGCACCTGCTGCAAGGAAAGGAGTGGTGGCTGAAGTGACATGAGCGGCACAGCAGTAGTTAACCTACAGAGACAAGGGGCCATAGGTCACACCTGCAGCATCCACCACTGCCTCTAATTTCCCCCTCTTCCCCTTCCAGCACGGTAGGTTATAAGGTGTATTTGTGCCTCCTGTGACCTGTTGAGTCTCAGTTTGGGGAACAGAATGCTGAGGGGGAAGCATGAGTGGCAGGTACACATCTTCACACCCCGAACATCAACCATTTGTCTATGTTCATCTCAGGAGAGAAACCTTTTATCTGTGAAATCTGTGGCAAAAGCTTCACCAGTCGACCCAACATGAAGAGGCATCGCAGAACTCACACAGGCGAGAAGCCTTACCCCTGTGACGTGTGTGGCCAGCGGTTCCGCTTCTCCAACATGCTGAAGGCCCACAAGGAGAAGTGCTTCCGAGTGACCAGTCCAGTGAACGTGCCACCAGCTGTCCAGATCCCTCTGACCTCGGCGCCGGCTGCTCCCGCTCCAGCTGTGGCCAACACTCCCACGAGCCCAGCCCCCGCAGTCAATATGAACCCCGTGAGCGGCGGCACACTTCCCTCAAGGCCCGTCCCGCACCCTTTCTCACACCTGCACATCCACACGCATCCACACCATGCACACCACCTCCCTATTCCACCTGTGCCTCACCTGCCCCCACCCCCAGCCCTCTTCAAGAGTGAGCCCCTCAACCACAGAGGCCAGAGCGAGGACACCTTCCTGAGGCACCTGGCAGAGAAGAACAGCGCGGCCCCGGCCCAGCATCATTAGCACCCGCCCAAGTGTCATCCCCGTGGTGAGTTGGCAGATGGGTACAGCTGTACCTCTCTGGGGTCTCCCTGCCTCCACGGCCTCCTGAATTCAAGGCCTTGGCCATTGTCCTGGTGAACCATCAGACTGACCCGAGGGAGTGAACAGGAAGACTGCCCTGGCAACCAGGGGAACCACTGAACTAAAGCCCAGTTTGCTTGCATTTTCTGATGACTTTTATAAATTTCAGATACTTGGACTGTGGGATTTTATAATTTCATATCAGCAGATGAGGTATGCTTGCTTTTATATCCTGGTCTTCTCCTCAAAGAGGGGACGGGCCTGGTTTCCTTTATACTAATCGGGAAGGCTGTGAGATTAATCCAGAGCATTAACTGTATCACTGTGTATTGTAATGAATTCTTTTCAGCTTTTGGTGCTGACTGCAGTCGAGCTGGCCACGTTTCACACAATATCAAGCATTATAGAGAAGATGGGAATTTTCTTCTTTGTGTAGCTCTTTTAACACACTCTTTATTTTACTACAGAAATTATTTTAGAGTTTTTGTATAGACTTTAGTAGTCTGTTTCTAAAATGAAATGTATTTCAATAAGCTGTGTAATTTTTTCAGTGTAGCCAAACCCATGTTGTAAAATAGATAAATTTTTTATAATCATCAAAATGTGATTCTTAAAGATACATATAATAAGTTCTATTTCAAATTTATTCTTACATCCATACAACTCAAAGGTGCTTCTGAGACTGGATGGGGGTCAGCAGACCAGATTACTACAAAAGCAAGGTTCAGTAACTTGGAAATCCCTGCTGGGTACTCAGTCGGTCGGTCAGGCTCCCGGACACCTCCATCCTTGGTGTCCTTTCGTGCCTGTGCATTCAGTGGGGTGCTGTGCTGGGGCAGGGTCATCAAAAGCTTGTCTGATTTGGAAATCTGAGGAACGTTGTGAATACCTGCAGAAGGAAGTGGCAGAGGATTCCTTTTGATCACGTCTGTTTCTCACTTCTCTTAGGACCTGTGTCATGCTCAGCTGTTAGGAGAAGATAAATTGGAATCTCTTATTTTGAGGTTGCTGTGTTTTCCAAGAGTTGGTAGGAGAAGCTAAATGGTGAACTGAAATCACAAATGTAGTTGGTGATAGTGGCTGAGAAATGGGAGGAGGGGAGAAGACAAATTGGCTTTTAAGTGTCAAAATGTCTGCAGTCTCTAAAGTGTGGGTGTCCACACTGATCTGCATCTGCCATCAATTGTAGTGAGAGGAACTCCCCCCCCCCAGTACTGCTGCCCCATCCTCTTAGGTAGGTGTGACAGCAGCATCTTAGGTGAGGAAGGAGCGACAGCCCTGCCCCTGGGCACCTCACTCGGTCACTTGGGGGAACTTGCACCGAGCATGGTCACCCTGGAGCGGATTATGTGGAAAGCTAAGAAGGGCTGACACAGTGGTTCAGTTTAGGTGGCAGATGTGTGCAGCAGAGCTACACACTTTATACTTCTTCACCTTAGAGAGTGAGTCCAAAAAGTGGCCACTTACCTTCCGCTTCTCTCCTTAAAAATCTCAGAATTCTCTCATTTCTCTTTCCTTAGGCTCTCAAATCAGAACCTTAGCTGTTATTTATTTATCTTTGATATTAAATGCGCAGATATGCGTCACGCACTTTTTTCTGGCCACTTAACTCTGCAGTGGGGACACATGGACTCTGGATTAAGCTGAGTGAGGTTCCTGCTTTTCAGCATCCTCCTCTACATTAGTTTTGGTTAATATTTCTAGATTGACTCCAGTTTCACCATGTCCTCTGCAATGATAGGAAAAATTGTGTGCTGAGGCAGAAAAGTATCTCAGGACACATTTTTCCTCTAGTTCTAGGTATACATTTTAATGAGTGGTAATTGTAATATTTGCATACATTCTTGGAGCACCCATACACCCAAGCCAAATAAGGAAGCCAGTTCTTTGATTCTGACTGTTATGGCCTTAGAGGCTCTCCAGTCACCTCCACAGTCTCCTTTGTATCCCATGGGAAGTCTGCAGATCTAAACGTTCATGTAGACATAAAATATTTCATGGTCAAGCCTATAATATTAAAATACTTTTATCAAAGAAGTATACATTGTAGCTTAGCTAATTGGTTATATCTTATTTTATACTAAATGATTTTACGATATTGGGCAGAGATTCTGAATTCTAGACTTGAGGCTGTTGACTCAACCATTTTATGGATGTACTATGAATACTCATTAAAAAATTCAGGTAGTCAGTTTTGATTTTTTTTTTTATTCAAATGACTATAGCCATAAGAAACTGTTTGCTACATAGGAAGTCCAGTAGTAACTCAATAACCACCACTATCCTTAACAGAAGCAGGAAAACAGGAATTTAAAAAAATGAATTAGCACTGTCACACTGTATAATTCTTACTGAAATGTATTATGGAACAATCTATAAATGCCATTTTTTTTTTCCTGGATAAGTATATCTTCCCTGACTTGGGATTTGTAGGAAACCTGCTCTAAAAACTGACTCTCACCAGCACCATGTGTGAATAATGAGCATAATGAAATCCACACAGAAGTGCTTCTGAGCACAGGGGCCACAGGGGCCACAGGGTTGGTTGGGCCTGAAGCTTGCAGGTGCGTTGGGTTTAACGTGCTGAAGACTCAAACTCAGGGTTGAAATTGTGCTTGGGGTCCGCTTGGAAGATAAAAGTTGCATTGTGTGGTGTGCCCTCCCACGGGTGCTGCAGCACCCCAAGAGTTCTGCAGAACCTCTTACATTCTTGTTATCTGTTAGAAAAAAGGCCATGGAGGAGTTCGAGTTCTAGGTCCATCTATGCTTTCATCTTGTAAAGACAGAAGCCACATTCCAGAATGACATATTAAATTGAGGCTTTCTCATTGTCACTTTATACTACCTTCAAAGGCCTGTATCATCACAAGGATTATTGATCTTCAAATGGTTTTTGTTGTTGCAAGGATTACTTATTTACTTATATGTAGACCAGGCTAGCCTCAAACTCACAGCCTGAGGACTGGGTCCAGAGGAGTGAACCACAACAGCCAGCACCTAAGAACTTTTTGTTGTCGTTTTTTTTTTTTTTTTTTTTTTTTTAGAAATGGTCTCACTAAATACCCAAGCTGGTCTTGAACTCCCTACATGGACCATGGTAGCCTCAAACCAATAACTCCCCCCACCTCAGCTTCCCAACAGCTGGGATTATGGGTGCCTGCTTCAGCCTGCCTGGCTTCCCCAAGGATGTTTTTAAGTTGGCATTACATTTTTAGAGGTTGGATTGTACATCTTTTGTTCTCTTCTCACAGATTTAATGAAAGGTTGCTGCTCTCAAATGGAGTCAGGTGGGCTCATACTGGGTTAGATTTCCAAACTGAATGAAAAGAAGATAAACCCTTTAAAGGCATGTGGCTTCATTTTTCTATATTATTTTTTACTTGATACTTATTTTTAGCAAATGGGGAAGTCTCCACATAAAACTTTAATAAAGTTGAAAGAAACCTTTGAAAGTCATTTCCATGTACTGTCTTAGGAACCCTCTGAATCAGTCCTTCTGCATGGCCCTTTCCGGAGTTGTCCTGTCTAAGAACCTCCTCATTTGAAAGCATCTTTCTGAGCTGGACCCCCTGCCACTGCTAACCAGAGGCAAAATCTCTGATGCTTTGAATTTTTAACTCCTTGAAATTTCAGTTTTTATTATTATTGAATGGATATGTGTTTAGTTTCATTTTTGTCTCACCGGAAGATTTAAAATTTGAGGCTATGAAGCAGAGAACTCCATTGCAAGTGTGTGTGTGTGTGTGTGTGTGTGTGTGTGCGCGCGCGCTTGGGTATAATAAATCAATATCTATATACATGTATATAGGTATATAGGTATATATACATGTATATGTGTATGTATACATATACATATATACACACATATATGTATATGGATTTATTTCCTCTTGCAGATTTTGGTTAGGAAAATACACTATGGTAGGTGAGTTTTTGTGTTAAAGAGAGAAAAACTAAAACTTCCATTAAAAGAACCCCTGTTTCAGTTAAAGGAACCCTCTGTTTAAGCTACTGTATGAAAAATACCACTTTTGTTACTTTGATGGTCCACATGATATAGATTTTGATTCTGTTCCAAACTCTCTGTGGAACATGTCATGAAAGGAAGGTATGTTACATATAACCATTTTATCAACTCTTTTGAAAAAAATCAGCTGGGATTGTTATAACTCTGAAGCTGAGCAAAACATTATCAGGTTTTAAGTTTTTTCTTTACTTAAACTAAGTTAGAAAATTCCCCAAGAGTTCTCTCTCTCCATCTTTTTTTTTTTCTTTTTTCAGGAATAAAAGGTCATTAGCCATTAGAAATAGTGGCATTGTTATGCAATAACAACTCACTAGCTAGTCTGCTTCTGTCATCTGTAGCATTCATGAGAAGTAATGCTGACCTTCCAACCCTGGAACTACCTCGATAAAGCAACCCAGAGATCCTCGCTACACTTTCTATGGAAGCCATAAACGTTGTCAGTATGTCCACCTTCACGGTTCTATACTTTTATACTCGCTAGACTTTTTATAGACTTATAATCAGACCTTTTCATCTTAGAGGATAGCTTTTGCAAGACTCCAAGGAAAATCAAATTCCTTAAATGTCCCAACTTTGAAGCTCTAGCTTCAGTAAATTTGTTTAAAGAGCCAGATGCCATACCATTCCAAAACAAAAAACAAAAAAACAAAACTCACACATGTAAATCAAAACTACTTTGCAGACCTATATATTCTGAAAATAAATTCCTTTTTCTTGTTCCCTTAGTAGAGGCTGTGTTGTGATAAAGTGAGTCTTTCCACCCTGTTAACTGGGTGTTCTTGGTTGCTTTGTGCACAGTGACAGTTTTCCTGGAGTTGTTTTTATTACTGTATGTAGCACAGGAGTGAGTAGTTACCTGTTCTTCTGCCCCTCGGCTGTTGTGTGCAGCTTTAGTCTACATCACTGCTCTCGAGTGCCTTCAAAAAGCCCATGTCCTGGAACCTCTGTCCCTGGTCTGGATCCTACCTCTGATTGTTTCATTCTGCATGAGTATTGGAATTCACCCTTAACCCAAAGGGCTTAACTTGCTAAAACCTGGCTAAGGATTGTGAACACATTTATGTTTTGTTGCCCCATGTTGCTGCTGTTTCTCTCTGTATCTTACTCCCTATATACGACACCTCTACTACTAGAGCCGTCCTGGTCCTTGGCCTTCTTCCTGTTCTTTCACTGAAGGCTGAGTGTTCTTTTATATCAGAGGTCAGCCCGTATGTCTCTGGGCCATCTTTTTCTCATCTGAAGTCTTCCTGAATGCCTAACCTTTCAAATTAAAGGAATACTAAATGCTGCTGTTGCTACACATCTTCTCTTTCATAAACGTTTCACAGGGTTCCTCCCGTGATCTTCTTTTAGTCATAGGAATTTAAAAGTGCTCTCGGGTTTTAACAGAAGTCCTTTATTGATTTTTTTTTGGGGGGGGGAATCGGCTCCTCTCACCCAGCCACCTGTCCCCTCACAAACCCATTTATTTTCTTTTCTAGTTGTTCTCTTACAAGTCATTTAAAAAGTGTAATTGGTGTATAATATATGAAAGATGTAATAAAAAGGAAGCTGAAGTGTGTTCTGTGTGTAGTATGTGCACTTACTTCATTGATTAAAAATTACTTAGCACCTGGCTGGTCTTTCCCACCCCAAATTAAAGCTTGTGCTATGTAATGGGTTGACTGTCCCCTCCTAAAGTGGAAGCAGATGAACTCTTTCAGTGAGGAAATGGGATTTGTTTGTGTAGGTGAATGAACACTAATGAGTATTTGACCTTGGTCAAAATCTTTGCTTTCTGACTTACAATCTCCTGCCTCTTTCCTGAAAGTTATTAGTACAGAGGCATCCAGGACTGATCGCTGCAGGAGGTAGGAGTCTCAAAAGGCAGCTGTTGATAAATTTTTAATACTTTTTGTCTGGGAACAGACAAGATATTAATTGGTGGGACAGTAGCAAATTGTGAGTATTGGTTTGATAACGTAGAAGTCAAGACATTTGAATGTTTCACTGGTTATTTGCAGTGAGGGCAGTATGCAAACTGTACGAGGTAGAGTCTACTGTAGAAATCATGAACAGACTTCGGCCTTGCTTTTGCCCATCGCTGATCTGGACAGTCACTTCTTGAGAACTGGATGCCTAAAAGTACCTGCTTGTAAACTGGTTACTTTTCTCTCCAGAATCCCAGGCACTCAGATAGCAGAGAGCCATACTTAACCTACCACTGGAAGGAGCTACATCCTTTGAAAAGGATGGCTGCTTGTTTTGTGTGTTTATTAGGATACCTTTGGTCAGGGATCAAAGGAAGTTCTTGCTCCTCAGAGGTGTTCCCATCGCTTAACTCCATCCAGGTTACCTTCATCCTATTTGAGCGTCTCTGGTGAAATCAGGAATGTGACAAATTACTTAGAAATTATTTTATAGGAAATGGAGATGTTCAAAAAGGTCTGGAAGCTGGGTTTTGCTTAATGTCAAAAAGAAATCTGATCACTTGTGGTGGCTGGTTTTAGTCAAGTCAAGAGCCTGCCCGAGAAGGAAGCAGCTTGTTTCTGTATCTCTGGCTCCCCTGAATGAGCACAGCCTTTGCAGTCTGCCTTACAGGTGAAGGGGTCACTAGCCAGAAGCAGCGTCTCCCTCACACCCTGCGTGGGATCTGAGACGGCTTGGCGGCATTGGAAAGTATCTTCCCATGCATGATTACTCATTTGAGTTCAGTTGAAAAGAAAAGAACGGTGTAGTGTATGTAGTGTGTGTTTAATTCTCAAGTTGTACCGCCTGATATATGGCCTCAGAAAATCAAATGAGTTAATCTTCCACAAATTTGAATATGATTTTTTTTTTCATTTCTTGAGCCGATTCTATTCCATATACAGTACTTGTTTTGACCATAAGGGGGCGGTAAAATACTTTCTTCTCAGCTTTTAAGTCTCTTCTGGAATATCCCTTGGTTCACTAATTGGATTTGATGAAAGCACTGAGTTCAGTAGTTGCTCAGGCCTTGTGATGGGAGCAGAGATTCCTGGGTCTGAGGTCTGTGTGGGTCAGGCAGCAGAATCATCCAGGCTTTGTTAATACTGGTGACATGAGATTGAAAGCTGGACCTTATCATGAAGGATCCAGTATTTAGTAAATGCAGAGCTGAAAGGTAACCCTCTTCCCTGTTTCCTCGCTGTGAATCCCATTGCGGCCCTGCAGCCTCACACCTGTCACAGCAGTGGGGACTTTGGAGTGTGTGTAAGCACACATGCCCTCACTTTGTCTGACCAAAAGGTGTCTTCCAGGTCAAGGGGGGGGTCTCCCACAGCAGGCACCCCTTCCGGCTAGAATTTTGGCCCAGCACTCTCCACAGTTCCCTGTCTTTGGGCTCCTGGCCCTCATCAGCTCTTTGGGAATTTTGATTGTGCTCATTGGGCATCTTCAGATGAATAGTTGGGTCTCCACTAGGGAAAACAGCAGCCTGGGAACATTTACCCTGTAGGATCAGGAAGCAGTTACCTATGGAAAGACATCCCTTACTGATGTCTTCCTGGTCCCTTTTCCCCAGCAAGACCCAAGAACCTGAACAATGCCAGACGCAAACATAGAGTGGGGGTCCTTGTAACTCCAGCACTGTCCAGAGCGGAGTGGAAGCTGTGACCATGTTAGGTAGCAGGTGGCTTTCCCCATAGTGCTGAGGTCACTTGGACTTTCTCCTTTCTTAAAGGAAGCCCAGTTTGCTTGCCAAGAATCCTTAGCCTTAGGTTTACAAAGCTTGCTGTTGAATGTTTGTCCAAAGGAGTGTAAGAAGACAAGCTGCTTGGTTCAGGTCCTGCCTGCAAGGGCAAAAGACTGACTGTTCAGTCCAGAATGGGCATGTCCCCTCTTGTCTCTATAGAGGCCCAGTTGAAGGTCACGTCAAATGGGGACTCGGTGAGGGAAGGTATCTGTCAGCTGTAAAGAAGCTCGGAGGACCTTCAGTGTGTGTGTGTGGCGGGGGGTGACAGGCAGGTAGGACAGGATCTCTGGAGATGGAAAGGATGGGCATGGGCTGCTTGACCCGAGGCGCTTCATGATGGATGGAGTCAGGCGGGCTCTGAACTGGTCCACAATGCCTGGCTTCCGAGTCATCTTTTCCCCTAGCATCCTGTCAGATCCCCTGGTGTGATAATTTTCCTCCTTGTGTTAAGTATACCAATATTATTTTTTTTAGCAATTGAAATGCACTTTTTTTATTTCAACTCAATCATGATCTTAAGTATAAAAATTTATAGATTGTTAAAACTACTTTTTTGTGTATTTTTAACCACTCAATGTAGCATTGTGTATTTTATTCTTATTAAGACTCTGGTACAAGGTGTGCCATTTAATGATTTTTTTTCCAACATGCTGGGCCTTTGGATGTGTACGGTAATCAACTTCATGCTAATGTTCGAAGTAAAAAAGAAGAAAAAGTAGCCATATTCCTATGTTGTCTTTCTTCATTTCTTCCTTAAGCTCAGATGACATTCTGAGGGTCCCTGATTAATGATTGCACATTTTATGTAAAATAATCATGTAAGCCACACCTGGATTATTGGTTGGTAACTCTAGTTGGTAGCACCTATCCCAGCCCCAAATTCTGCCTGCCCTTTTATGAATATCGTATTTCCTGTCCCCTGCCCACCCACTCCTGGTGACTGAATCTAGAGCTTATGTACATCACGTCAGCATTACCGTTGCTACATCCTCAGCCCTCTTCACACTTTGTGTTTGGACACAGGGTCTTACCACGTTGCCCAGGCTGGCCTTGAACTTATTCCGGAACTCAGGCAGGTCTTCAACTTGCTATTCTCCTGTCTCAACCTCCTGAGTATCTGGGATCACAGGCCTGCACCACCAGGTCCAACTGGGTGACGTGCTTCCAAGGCTGCCTACCACAGTGACCCCGTTCTGACCCGCGGTGCAGTGTTCACAGAATCCCTGAGAGGGAGGACCACCTGGGGAAAGGATCAGGACACAGGTGCAGACAGTTACCAGGTGCAGCCACTGGGTGGCAGCAGCTGGAAATGCAGTTACGGGATGAGGCTCCTATCCTCGCCCTACCCACTCCAGTCCCTTGGCCGCGCACACCACATGTGTCTAGTGGGTCCTTGCTGCTGGTCTAGGCCTAGAGAGTCAGCAGTGGGCACACTGGCAGTCTGTACTCTCACGGAGTCCGCACTCTCACGGAGCATGCTTTCCAGTGGAGAAAACCTGACCAACATGTCAGCTGAGCCTGGAGCCAAGGCCTCAGTTTAGCCAGGTGGGAGGCTGAGACAAGAGGTTCACAAATTCAAAGGCCACCTGGAAAACCTAGCGAGACCCTGTCTCAAACCAAAAAACAAGAAGAGATCTAGGGACGGTGTTGGGTGATTAGAGCATTCACCTAGCGTGAGTTAGGTCCTGGGTTCTGTGCTTGGCACTGGGGGAGGGGGGAATGAATGAAGAAGTATATTTAAAATGATGTAATGCAGTGTCAGGTGATGTGGGTCCTTGTAACCTGAAGCTTGCCCTCTGAGACAGGGCTGTGCCAACTGGAGGACAAGCCAGCTCTGTCACAAGCCTTCCCAGCTCGCATCCACCCTGTTTGTTCCTTTACAGGATTCCAGTTAGGGACTCAGTGTCTAGGAAGGAAACCGTATTGTTCACATTTCCCTGTTTGAAACCTCTTAGAATGGGACAGAGCTGAACAGATCACAGGATTGCCCGTTTTCATTCTCTTCTATTATTTTTAAGGTTTGGTTGTGTGTGTGTGTGTGTGTGTGTAGGTGCCCTCGGAGGCCAGAAAGAAGGTGCCAGATCACTGGAGCTGGAGTTACTGGTGGTTGTAAGCTGCCTGATGTGGGTGCTGAGGGTTCTTAATTGCTGAGTCACCCCAGCCCTTTTGGATCCCTGACAGATATTAACACACTGTTTCTTTTCTTTTGTGGGGGAGGGGTGGTGTTTGGTTTTGGTGGGTTTTTTTTGTTTGTTTCATTTTGTTTTTTGAGACAGGGTCTCATAGTAGCCATGGTTGGCTGGAAGCTCCCTGTAAAGATCAGCCTGCCTCTGCCACATCAGTGCTGGGATTAAACGTGCACCACAACGCCCACCTGGTCTTGTTTTTGAGATGGATTCCTGTAGTCCTGGCTGTGTTCTTGTTATGTGTTTGAGGGTGACATTGAACCCCTGCTGGTCCTGCTTCCAGCTCCCAGGAGCTAGGGTTATAGGTGTGTGTCACCGTGTCCAGCAACCATTTTATTCCTACACACTGTAGCTACCTCTACCCCAGCACACATTACATCAGTGCCTTTTACACTTTGACCACAGCTTTAGGAAGAGATATATTTATAGCTGGGTGGTGATGGCACACACATTTAATCCCAGCACTAGGGAGGCAGAGGCAGGTGAATCTGAGTTCAAGGCCAACATGGTCTACAGAGTTCCAGGACAGCCAGGGCTTCACAGAGAAACTCTGTCTCCAAAACAAAACAACAAACAAACAAACTATAAATATATAAAGTATTAGTGTTTTTCTATCTAACACACATGTAAATGTTATATACGTGAATAAAAAAAAATCAAGAAAGATAGCTATATATACTGTGCTCTTATTTATTTGAGATAGTTTCACTATGTACCTCTGGCTGACCTGGAGCTCACAATATAGTACAGGCTGGCCTTGAACTTATACTTATCCAACCTCAGCCTCCCAAGTTCTAGGGTCACTAGCAAATGCCACCAGGCCCAGCTTTGTTTATCTGCCTGTTGATGCATGTATGTGCCTGCCTGTTCATGAGAGTATGTGAGTGTGAGCATGTGCTCTGTGTGTGAGTGTGAGCATGTGCTCTGTGTGTGTGTGTGTGAGCATGTGCTCTGTGTGTGTGTGTGTGTATGTGTGTTAGATTAGTAGGCCAGAGGATAGCCACAGGTGTCCCCCTCAGAAATGTCTTCCACTTCCTTTGAGAAAGGGTCTCACTGAACCGTGAGCTCTACAGTTAGCCTAGACTGGCTGGCCAGCAAGCCCCAGTGACCCTCTGTCTCCTCCTCCCTAGCCCTGGGATTATAGTCCAGTGCCGCCAATGCCTGGCCTTTTAGTGTGAGTTCTCAGATGAACTCTGGAACTCATGTTTACAAAGCAAGCCCTTTACAGATCGAAATGTCTTCCTCGGCCCCAGCCTTATTATTCTTCATGTGGATCATGAGCCCCTAAATTAATTTTAAGACTCATTAATGAGTCCTGTTTGGAGTACAAACCCTGTCCCACAGCAGCATGTGTGTACAATCCCGTTCTGTTCTTTTGCTGCAGCAGCTTGAATTCAATTTTATCGACAGTCAGGTGGTTTTAACTAGATTTTTCAATATCTTAGGTCTTAGCAGTTTCTCTTCCTGACTGCTTCCAAACTACCTGGCTGTATTTTACACCGACTAGCCGTCATTCATCCCTGAATCCAGACACTTTGTTCCTCACTGGCGCCCATAACCCATTACTAGTACCATAGTGGGTAGCTAACTACAAGTACTTCTTTGCAACTCAAACATAGGCCCTCTTTTGGGAAATGGATGCTGGGCATTGAACCCAAGGGCTCACACATCCTAGGCAAGTGCTCTACAACTTAGCTACCCTTGAGGCCCTTCATAACCCATCTTCTTTAGGTCTCCAAAGTAAGTTATTGTGACTTAAAAGAAAATGTCCTTGTGCTGGGCAGGGCGCACACCTTTAATCCAGCACTCAGGAGGCAGAGGTGGGTGGAGCTCTGTCACTTCCAGGTCAGCCTGGGCTACAGAGTGAGTTCCAGTGAGACCCTATCTCAATAAAACAAAACAAAAACCTTACGTCCACACCCTTTTATAATGTGTCACATTCCATCTGATTCCCTGTGTGTGGAGCCATCTGGCAGCTTCTGCTTTTATTTCCTTGGAACATGACTCCCAGTAAGACACACAGACTTGGAAGGTGGTACAGAACTTAAAGCATTTCTTACACAGACGTGAGGACCAGAGTTGAGACTCTCCCAAGCCCACAGGCATGCTGGGTGGCCTGTGATTCTAGTCATCTCTCAGAAGGCAGAGACCGAATCCCCAGAGCAAGACTAGCCATATTGGTGAGCTCTGGGTTTGATTCAGAGAAGACACCTCAATGAATAAGTGAAGGAGCAATGGAAGAAGGTTCCTGACGTCACCCTCAGGCCTCCATGTATATGTACATGTGCATATCCAGAGGGAGACGTGAGAAAGGAAATGGGGGGAGCCTGGACTATGATCAGGTTTGGTGGCAGCCCATCCCTCTAATCCCAGCACTTCCGAGGGGGAAGCAGGAGGGTTAGAAATAGTGTTATCCTCAACTACCTGATAAGTTTGAGAATAGCCTAGACCTTGGGGGGTGGGAAGCTCAGGCTAGACCCTTGAAGAACTGGGGAGTGCAGAGACAAAGAGTGAGAAGATCTCAGACGCTCCAGGTCAGCTGACCCAACAGCTAACAGCATGCTTAGAGCCCAGTGAGACCAGCAGAATAACCACCCAATCCACCTTCAGAATCTGAGAAATCAAATACTGTTGTAGGCCACTAGGCTGGGAGACAGGTGGTCATACAGCAATAGGTAACTTAAAACAGCCCACAGATTTTGGTCTAACGGTTACTAGGACCTGGTACCTTCACACAGCCCCCTGTCCAAGAAGCAAATACTCTTGATTACAATCATCAGCCCTTAGCTTGGTTTCTGGAACAAGTTTCCCCTCGGGCATGAGCCCCACGCTCTGTTCCCAGCCCCATTCCTGAACTCTGCAGGCAGGAAATGTCGGGTTTTCCAGCCCTCTGGCTGGTCCAGTTCAGCTCCACACACCTGTACAACCTTGATTCTTCGAGTATGTAGAAGGAGAGCTTCCAGCAGAGGAAGAGAAACACGTGGGCTTGTCCACAGGTGAACCCAGGGTACATCTCTCCTCTACTGCATAATCCAGTGCTTCTCAACCTCCCTAATGCTGTGACCCTTTAATACAGTTCCTCATGTTGTGGTGACCCCCAACCATAAAATTATTTCATTGCTACTTCATAACTGTGATTTTGCTACTGTTACAAATTGTAATGTAAATATAGGATATACAGGATATCTGATAAGCAACCCTGTGGGGTCTTGAAACACAGGTCAGGAACCACCACTGAATCGTCATCCATGGCTGTGAGCAAGCCATTTAGCCACTTGGAGCTTGTTGTCCCGTCTGCAAGTGGTGACATTAGTAACCACTGCCATAAGGTCCCCGTGAGGATTAAGTGAAGCTGTGTAGATAAAAGGCTCGGCTCGAAGAAGTTTGCCAGGTAGGTTTTGGGACAGTTAACTTCCAGTAGCATGTGACTCAAACATGTCCCTGAGGAACCCACTCCCTGGTGTAGCCACACCCTTAAATGACCCCCTCCTTGATTTGGCTTGTATTCAGTGACCTCCTGGTAAGTGCGGTATGTCAGAAGCGACAGGGTGCCACCAGCAAGGTGACACGGTGAAGAACCAGAGACATTTAGTCTGGGGGTGGAGGCCTGTGATCCTAACCCTCAGGGAGCTGAGTCGGGGCAATCAGAAACTCAAAGGCACCCTCAGCTACATAGTAAGTTCTGAGGCGGCCTGGGCTAAATGAGACACAATCGCAAAAACAAAACCACTTCTGGATACGGCCTCGATCTTCAGTCACCAGCAGCCATGTCATGACAACACTTAGGCAACCAAAGCAGGATGCCAGGGGACCGAAGCTGGCCAGCGACCATGGGAGTGAACTTGGAAGCCGATCTGCAAGGACATGCTGAAAGTCACATGAGCAAGAAGAGAGCTCTCCAGTCATGGCAGAACTTGAGACTCTGGGCTGGGAGTGATAGCCACCGACAACAGGAACTCCGAGGTAATGTGTTTTTAGCCGCTAAGATCGGGGCACCACTGAGGTTTGGGTGGCACTGGACATGAGGGCCTCGTGCGTGCTGGGCAAGCACTCTTTCATTGACTGACAGCCCCCGCCCCCTTTTCTTCAAGTCTCAACAAGTTGCCTGGGTTGGCTTTGAACTCACTTTGTAGTCCAGGTAAGCTTTTAACTTCAGATCATACCGCCTCAGCCTCCCAAGAAGCTGGGATTACAGAACTGTGCCACCAGGCCTGCTCCTGGGGGTAATTTGTTACGAAGCAATAAAGTATAGTTGCAAGGACCAGGGACATATGCATGCACAAGCCTTGGGTCAGTCCCCACCACCGCATAAATCAGACATGGTAGCACTTGCCTGCCTGTAATTCTAGAACTTGGGAAACAAAGGCAAGAGAATCACAAGTTCAAGCTCATCCTTGACTCCTTAGCAAGTATGGGCCAACCTGGGCTACATGAAACCCTGTCTCAAAAAATACACACACACACACACACACACACACACACACACACACACACAACCGTGAGAGTCTGACAGTTGTACACAACTATAAACCCAGCACTGAGGAGGAGGCCCACATCCCAAGACTGGTATTCAGATAGACCTGTTGCTTTAGATGTGATGGATTAAAGAGTCACCCTCTCCTGAACTCCTGTGACATCATCTGCAGACTTCATTGTGACGGCATCACAGCCAGGCCTGGGGTCCAACACGACCTCTGACCTGGCCTACTTCCTTCACTTACCAGCTTTTGGCTTTGGGTGCTGGTGTCCGTGCCCAGGACATCTGGCGGGTTGAGTGGCTTGAGGAAGGCGACTCTCACATGGGACTTGCTGGCCAACTAGTAATAAGGTTTCTACCCCAGTGGTAGATAGAGCCACTGAGCATTGTGTTAAAGGGGTGCAGTGTTCAGCAGGGGGGTGCCCTGGGTGCAGGTCATAGGGGTCAGTCAGGGAAGTCTGCCTGAGGGCTCCTGGTGAGCGTAGCTGGTGAGCTGGAGGAGGAGGGAAGGCTGTGGGTATTTTGTCACTCATGGGGCCAGAGGAGCAAGGGATGAGTGTAAAGTCACAGGGCTCCGAGTTGCTCAAAGCTACCACGTCTGAGCTGGGCATAGAGGCAAACGCCTTTCATCCTGGTATTTGGGAGACATGTCTGAGGCCATCCTGGTCTACATAGTGAGTTCCGGGACAGCCAGAGCTACATCGAGAGACCCTCTCTCTCAAAAGAACTGCAGCTGTGTTATGCAGCAGAAAACCAGAATGTGAGCACACCGAAGTTGGTACCATACATACCTACAATCTCGGCTTTGAAATTGGGCAGGTGAGAGGGGGCTGGGAAGAACTTTTGAGAAGTTTGATAAGAAAACAAATCCTAGATTGCCTTGAACAACCTTTAGTAAAAAATACGGAAGCTAGGCCAGGCATGGTGGCACTCAGGAGGCAGAGGATGTTCAAGGCCAGCCTTGTCTATGTAAGCAAGTCCAGGCCAGCCAAGGCTACAGAGTGAGACCCTGTCTCACGTACACACAAATTACATAAAGCTGGTGGCCCCGCTTATAGCAGTTACAGAAATCTTGAGCAGAGAAGACTTCATCGGTTGTTTTCCTTTTGAGACAGTTTCACAGTGCCACCTTGGCTGGCCTGGGAACATGCTGTGTAGACCAGGTTGGCCTTGGACTGGCAGCGATCCTGCCTTGCCTCCCAAGTGTTGAGTGATAGGCCACACCCAGCAGAAGCTTGAAGCTCCAGGAAGAATAGAAGCAGCTGGACACACTCAGTGAGCACGTCAGAGCGAGTAATGTGCCATCGGAAGCCAAAGGAGGAGAGAGGTATCGTATCGCATGGCAGCCAGCTCCAGCTCAGTGGAACTGTGTGGGGTCATTCTAGGCAAAACATTTTGCAAATGCTAATGATGACTTCCAGGGCAAAGCCGGGCTGCTTTTTGCTACTCTTGGTAACATGTAAGAAGAAAACAATACATCTGGAAAGAACTGTTAAATAAAAAGCAAGCCGTGGGAGAGGTGAGGGAAGAGGCAAGATAGCTCAGGGGGTCAGGTGCTTGCCTCGGAAGCCTGAGGACCTGAATTCAATCTCTAGAACCCACATAAAAGTTAGAGAAAACACCACACACACACACACACACTAAAATTAATTAAAATGGAGCTGCTTGGGCGTGGTGATTAATTCCAGCACTTTGGAAACAGAGGCAGGTTGATCTTTGTGAATTTGAAACCAGCCTAGGCTATAAGACCCAGGACGGCCAGGGCTACATAAAGAGACCCTATCTCTAAGTGAAACAAAACAGAGCTTGAGAGGTGTCTTGGAGGTTAAGAGCACTTGTTGCTCTCACAGAGGACCTGAGCTCAATTTCCAGCACCCACATGGTGGCTCACAACCATCTATAACACCAGTCCCAGGGCATAACCCTCTCTGTCTTCCTGAGGCACACGTGTGGTACACACACACACACACACACACACACACACACACACACACACATATATGCAGGCAAAACATTCACACACATAAAATGAATAAATTTCAAAATAATAAATAAAAGACTGTTGCAAAAATCCAAAAGAGGCCAGAACTTGATGGTCTGGAAAATTCCCAGCCTAGCCAGCCTATAAACAGTGTTTTATTATTTATTTATTTAGACAGAATCTTACTATATGGCCCTGGCTGGCCTGGAACTTGATATATACACAGACCAGACTGGCTATGAACTCAAGAGATCCACATGCCTCCCCCCTACCAAGGCCAGGATTAAAGTGTGTACCACCACACCCAATCCAAAAGATCCCTCCTCTCCCCGCTTTGGTTTTTCAAGACAGGGTTTCTCTGTGTAGCGCTGGCTGTCCTGGAACTTGCTCTTTAGACCAGGCTGGCCTAAAATTCAGAAAGATCCACCTGCCTCTGCCTCTGCCTACCGAGTGCTGGGATTAAAGGTGAGCTCCACCACACCCAGCTTCCAAATGATGTTTTTAAAAGAGGAAATAAAAATAGAAATGAAGGCCGGGCACACGCCTTTAATCCCAGCACTCGGAGGCAGAGGCGGATCTCTGTGAGTTCAAGGCCAACCTGGGCTTCAGAGCGAGTTCTAGGAAAGGTGCAAAGCTACACAGAGAAACCCTGTCTCAAAAAACAAAAAAAGAAATGAAAAGAAAGACACTAAAGTTCAGGAATGGTGTTGAACATGGTAGCTAATGCCTGTAGTCCCAGCTCTTGGGAGGCTGAGGCAGGAGGACAAGTTCAAGGTCAGCCTGAGCAACTTGGGAAACTCTATGTCTAAAGCTGAAAGTGGGTCCACAGCTTGAGGGTGTGCTGACTTAGTGTTCAGGGCTCTGGTTCAATCCTCAGCACTCAGAAGATTGAAGTTAAATTACAAAAATTATAAAAGTAAAGGCAAGAGGGTTAAGATTTCAAGGTGATTCTTGGTGCCATACTGAATCTGAGGCCAGCCTGAATCAATCCCCTCACAGTCTGGTGATAACTGTGCTAGAGTTGCCTGTCTGTACTCTGTGAGAACGTGCTCCCTGCCACTCCTCCCCTTCCTGGCACTTTGCTGGCAGCCTTTGATACCGCTAGGCTGGTAGAAGCCTCCACTGACCTTCACCTTCATGAGGCGTTCCCTTTGTGCGCAAGTCTGTACCCAAACTGCCCTAGTCATGATGGACCCAGGGCCCACCCGTTTCCCGGTTGAGTTCATTGGTTTGTCTGTTTTGTTTGTTTCGAGACAGAGCCTTCCCATGGAACCCAGGCTGTCTTTAACTATACAGGTTTCCTTGTATAACCCCGGTTGTCCTGGAACTCAAGAGATCTGCCTCCCAAGTGCTAGGCTTAAAGGTGTGCACCACCACCACCCTTTTGTTTCTTTTTAAAGACAGAATCTTTAAAATCTTGGGGACATGGTGGCGCACACCTTTAATCCAAGCATTTGGAAGGCAGAGGCAAGTGGATCTCTTAATTCTAGGCCAGCCTGGTCTACGGAGTAGGCTCCAGGATAGCCAGGGCTACATAGGAAGACTTAGTCTCAAAATAGAAGTAAGTAAATAAGGCTGACCTTGAACTCCTGATCTCCCTGTCTCAGCTTTCCAGGCTAGAGGTATTATGCCTGGCTCAGAAGGGATTACTTTGGGAAGCTCTGCAGAACCCTTGAATGAATGGAATGAGCCCTGCAAGGCCTATTCCAGGCCACAGGGTTCTGGCAAGGTTTACACTCACAGAACTCAGTAGACTTTTAACTAAGAGGAATGGAGTAAAGACAGAAGAAGCTTCCAGGTTTCCTAAAATGTCACTGCCAGGAAGCAGGTTGGTAACTCAGTTGCAACCGTGAAGTTCTTTGAAGGATAAAGAATGAAGAGTGTGCTCCATAGCCCTGAGGGTGCAGGTAAAGGATCTTCCTCAGAATTATAACCCTTAGCTGGGCGGCGGCGGTGGTGGTGGCGGCGGCAGCGGCGGCGGCGGCGGCGGCGGCGGCGGCGGCGCATGCCTTTAATCCCAGCACTTGGGAGGCAGATGCAGACAGATCTCTGTGAGTTTGAGGCCAGCCTGGTCTACAGAACAAGTTCCAGGACAGCCAGGATTATTACACAGAAAAACCTTGTCTCAAGAAACCAAGAGAGAAAAAAAAAAATTCCAGCTCTTGCCCACAGGTGAGAAGAAACAGGCTTGAACTGTGACATTTCTACCTTGTTGAACCAGATATAACTACTCATCTTACACATGTCCCACTGTTGAGCATTGTGACTCTCAGGGACAAACTAAATTACTCTTAGGGACATAGTAAATTTTGTTTTGTTTTGTTTTGTTTTTCGAGACAGGGTTTCTCTGTGTAGCTTTGCGCCTTTCCTAGAACTCACTCTGTAGCCCAGGTTGGCCTTGAACTCACAGAGATCTGCCTGGCTCTGCCTCCCGAGTGCTGGGGTTAAAGGTGTGTGCCACCACTGTCCGGCTAAATTTTTTTTAGTTCTAGAAAATAAGTCTCAGAGCTCACCCATGCTAAGCAGCACCCTACTACTGGGATGTATCCCCCCCCCCCCCCATTTTGCCTACTTTTTATTTTGAGATAGAATCTTGCTCAACTGCCCTGACCAGCCTCAAATTCAATAATAGCCTAGGCAGGTCTTGAACTTTCAAGTATCCTGTCTTCCCTTCCCAAACTTTTTTCTTTAACTTCCTGAAATCAGAGAGTATTCCTCATGGGCCCACACTAAATGAATCCACCTGATTCACAAACAACATTTCGGACTTTTCTTTCCCATTTTAATTGTTTGTGTGTTTAGCCTGCGTGTCCGTCTGTGCACTCAATGCATGCAGTACTGGAGGAGGCCAGAAGAGGGCATCAAATTCCCGGGGGTTGGAGTTACAGTTGTGAGGCACCACGGAGGTGCTGGGAATTGAACGTGGTTCCTCTGGAAGAGCAGCCAGCATAGCACTCTTAACCATCAGCCATCCCTTGGCCACCACCTCTCATTTTTTTTTTTTTTTTTGAGCTAATATTTACATGAGATTTAAGGTTTGAAATCTGTACTGTAAGTGAATGAGGCAGTGCCTGGGAGGCCCCTGAAGGTTCTGGAGGCATCTTCCTGAACTTAGTAGTACTGCCTCAGTTTGCAACGAGCGTGAGAAGCTGCTGGTAGTGTCCAGAATAGGAAGGCAGGCCCTAGCCACAGTGTAGACACTACCACTTGGCAACCACCGGCATCCAACTATAGTGTTAGCGATGTCTTTGAGAAACTATATGCAATGTATGGATAGTTCCAGCGAAATGGGTCAGCACATAGGATTCTGGACTAGGTCCTGTTATCCATGTAAGCTGATGTGCATTCTTTGTAGAACGGCTCAGCGGTAGAGCACTGGCAGTATGCATAGCGAGGTCTAAATTTAATCCCTACTGTGGGGGAGTAGGGGAGCGAGGGTGGAGGGGGCCGCTTCTGAATGTCAGTGGTTCCCAGTAGAAAGAACAGCTGACCGTGGTCATCAGTGTTCCTGAAGCCAGAGTTGCCCATCATTGAGTTCAGTTCTGTCAAATCTACAAAGTCACGCGGGCCCAAACAGCACTTTAAGGTTTGGGGAGGAGTGTATCCAGGGTTGAACTTGAGCAAAAACGGGACCCAAGTGGTACAGGTAAGTTCTACAGGCACAAGGCCCGGACCCCGCGTCCTCCATCCTCCGCCGTTCTCCTGGTGCCCACGTAGGGAGGCAACGGTCCTTCAGCAGCCTAGTTCACAGATGCGTTGCCTCAGTGGATACAAGCTGAGAACAGACCAGGACTGCAGCATGGTCCCACTCTGGTCACCTCCAAGTAACACAGGTGATGGCCAGTCCTCCCAGCAGGCAAAGCTTCAGCAGGGCCCCGGAACATCCAGGACTTTCTGGGAAAAGAAGAGCGGGGGCTGGGGAGCTGGGAGGGCATGGAATCTCAGAGCCACGCACTATGGGAAATGGCCTACCTGGTGGCCGTGAACTTGGAAGACAGGAATACCAGGGCAGGAGGCATGGCTAAGAACTGTAGATGGACCTGTGGGAGTGGCTGTGAAGTATGAGCATCTTTGTGATAAGCATCCACTGGGAAAGATGCACTGCAGAACCAAGTAGGGTCACGGGGTCACTGGCAAACTAGCCAGCCTCTGCTGCTGTTCAGCTCACTGCATACACAAGGGTATGTGCTATGATTTCAATACGGTTCGTCTCCTCTGAAGTTCATATTGGAGATTAATCGCCATCCTGAGGTATTAAGAAGGTAAAATTTAATCTGAGAACAGTATTTAGAGGTATGGGGCTTGGAGAGGAGATGAATATTAACTGAGGTTAAGGCGGTGGTGGTGCACGCCTTTAGTCCCAGCACTGAGGAGGCAGAGGCAGGCGGATCTCTGTGAGTTCAAGGCCAGCCTGGTCTGCAGAGTGAGATCTAGGACAACCATGGCTGATACACAGAGAAGCCCTGACTCAAACACAAAAAGGAAAAAATAAGGTTAGGAAATGGAGCCCCCATGACTGAATACTGATGGCTTGCTCTCTAAGAGGAGGGGGAAAGCGGAGGGTGTAAACCCAAGAGATCCCTGTCTCTTGGCATGTGCTAACCTGTGCTGTCTCAGGACTCTGTCAGCAAGAAGGACATCACTAGATACTGCCCCTCAACACTGAAGCATGAGCTGAAATTCACCTTTTCTTTATATCTTACCCATCTCTGTGGACAGAGAAATAGAACTAAGTGCGTGAGTGGAGGTCTGAGGTGGTGAGAAATGACGCTGGAACTAGGCCACCAGCATGGGCTCCCACTCACCAAGACACACCAGCCGCCTTCGGCTAGCCAACCCGCCAATGGCAATGTCCTATGCCAACCCCCTGTGAGACATCATCAGTCCTCATCCTGGGCTGGGAGCCCGTCATATGTGAATGTGGAATTGAAGCTCTTTGAAGGAGTGACCACGTCTACAGCGGAGAGCCTGCAAGCAGCTTGACCATGACAGAGTAGAGCATCCTGATGTGGACAGATGTATGTTGTGATCCAGCAGCAAAATTATCCCAGGCTCTCTTCAGCCCCTTGGGTGGCCATTTGTCATCCCCTCTGCATCTGAGCAAACATCCTGTTCAGCGTTAATGAAAGCCCTTGATGCCTCTAGCTGCACTCTTCCTAAGGCTGAGAACACTAAAAACGACGTTTAAGACCCCCCACCCACTGGGACTCGAACCCAACCTTTGCACATGCGAGGCAAACACTCTGCCAATGAACTGTATCCCAAGCCCCCTTTTTAACCACTTTCCCCCAGTGTTTCAAGACAGGGTTTCTCTTGTAACCCCTGACTGTCCTAAAACTCACTCAATAGACCAGGCTAAACTCAGAGGTCTGCCTGCCTCTGCCTCCTGAGTATTGGGATTAGCTTTTCTTTATTAGCTAACATACGTTTATTAGTTTATTACATTTTATTTGTGTGTTTGTGTGTGTGTAAGGGTGTGCATGTCCCACAGTATGTACACTGAAGTCAGAGGAAAACTTGGAAGTGTTTCTCTGCTTCCACCATGTGGGGCCCAGGGATCAGACTCAGATTGTCAAGCCTGATGGTAGATAGGCACCTTTAGCACCAAGCTGTCCCACCAGCCCCTCTATAGTAGTCTTGAATCCCCCTGTCTCACACTCCCAAGTAGCTGGGATACAGGTCTGTACCTCAAGGTCAGGCTTTGTTGCGAGTTTTTTGAGACAGGGTATCTCCAGGTAACCCAGGCTGCCCTAGAACTTGCTGTGGCCTGGAACTTAGGATCCTCCTTCGGGATTCAATACAATGAGTGTTGGCTTTACGGGCATACATGCCACACCCAGCTACTGTCCACTTTATAAGCACATTAATTCATGAGTTTCCTTTCTGTGACTATGAAAGTTCATGTCAGGCTACGGATGTAGTTCAATGACAGAGTGCTTGTCTAGCCTGTCTAAAGCAAACTACTCACGGATGACTGTGTAGACCAGTGGTTCTCAACCTTTCTAATGCTGCGACCCTTTAATACAGTTCCTCATGTTGTGGTGACCCCCCAACCATAAAATTATTATTATTATTATTATTTATTATTTTGGTTTTTTGAGACAGGGTTTCTCCGTATAGTTTTGGTGCCTGCCCTGGATCTCACTCTGTAGACCAGGTTGGCCTTGAACTCACAGAGATCCGCCTGGCTCTGCCTCCTGAGTGCTGGGACTAAAGGCATGCGCCACCACCACCTGGCTCATAAAATTATTTTTGTTACTACTTCATAACTGTAATTTTGCTGCTGTTATGAATTGTAAATATATGTTTCCAATGGTCTTCCAACTCTAAGAGTTGAGAACCACTAGTATGGACAGAGGTTGGTTCCAGAGCATCTATGACTCTTGTAGCTATAAAGGTGCACTATCCAGAAATGTATTGCAATATTTTGAGGAAGTCATGTGCCATGTTTTGAAGATCAGAGCTCATGCAACCTTTGCATGGTAGAACGTGTCTTTCGGGGTAATTGGAATCTACGTTCCCAGGCCACGGTGCTCAGAGGGAACTTTTTTTATTCCACTGAAGCAGAGTTGTTTTTTGTTTTTTTTTTTTTTTTTTTTTTTTTTTGATTTTTCAAGACAGGGTTTCTCCGTGTAGCTTTGTGCCTTTCCTGGAACTCGCTTTGAAGACCAGGCTGGCCTTGAACTCACAGAGATCCGCTTGGCTCTGCCTCCCGAATGCTGGGATTAAAGGCGTGCGCCACCACCGCCCAGCCAGAGTTGGTATTTTTATGTGAACAAAGGTGATTATGGGGCCAGCAAGATGGCTTGGTGGGTAAAGGGGCTTGTCATGGAAGCCTGGTGACCTGTGTTCAGTCACCTGAACACTGGTAAAGTTGGAAGGAACTCCACAAAGTTGTCCCTTGACCTTAATCCAGGCACCATGGCACATGCTCCCTACCCCCACATCATACACACACACACACACACACACACACACACACACACACACACACACACGCAGAGTAAAAAAATAAAAATAAAAATTTTTTTGAGACAGGGTCTCCCTATGTAGTCCTGGCTGTCCTAGAGCTCACTACATAGACTAGGCTGGCCTTGAACTCACAGACCCACCTGCCTCTCAAGCTTGTTCTGTTGTTCTGTCAATTGTAGCCAGCCTTTACTCAGATTCACAAGGGTAGCTGGCATATCCAATGCTCAGCTACTGGTCTCCTGGGCTCAAGTCCCCAGCTCTCTCCTTGACCTGGGCTGGGGTCAGAGAAACTTGGATCAAAAAGAGATGGAAAAAGCCACCACCTTTGAAGAGGCCCGTGTTCTTTCACTCAAGATGGTGGGTGTGAGTCTGAAGAGACCCGAACATGTCCCATCTTAGCAACATGCATTAATTCTATTCACTCTTTGCTTTGGCGACCTTCACAGAAGGATGAGGCCCCCTGTGGGCGATAGAGGTAAATAGAGGACTCCTAATTTGTAACTAGCTAATGTTTGAAGTTCTAATTTCGGAGCTTTCCAGAGAGAGCACTATTTTGTGGTCTGAGATTGTCTGGGATGTTATTTGTTAAGCCAAGCCACACTGCTCACTCTGGCCTGCTTACATTCCTGCTCTGGAAAAGTCGACAGTTCCAGGCCTGTGGGCTGGCATTTTCCCAGGGCCTCCACAGGGCGTTCCTCTCAGAGCTGGCCCGCATTGATGAGTACCCTCTCACCTGGGCCCAGTGTGCTCAAGAGACCAGCTTATGCTGTGGAATCAGTGCACCAGTCAGCTGCACAGCAGCTCGCTGATCTGATTTTCAGAAACTCACAACTGAGGAAGGCAGAGAAGTAATGTCCACGAGTTGGTATTCCTGTTCAGTACTCCTGACCCCTCAGAGCAGCATCCCTCATTACTGGCCAATCTCTCCTTCCCTGGCTTCTGGCCCCTTTCAGGGCTCGATCAAGGGACGTGTCCAGCAGAATCACCTGCGGCACTTGCTGCCTCCTCTACTGCCCCAGCCCTACCCCCAACAGATGGCCCCTCTGCCTGTCCGGAGTCCATGCCACCCCAGTGTCTCCTCCATGCTCTGGTGTGCCTAGGAGTGAGCCTCCTCCTTGTTCTAGACTGAGGAGAACTGACCCCAGGAGACACTTCTCTACTATTCTTGCTTTATTTATTTATTTATTTATTTATTTATTTATTTATTTATTTATTTATTTATTTTTTTGGCATTGCGGTTGAACCTAGAGCCTTGCACACACTAAGAAGTGTTGTATATCCACAGCCTGCCTTTATTTTTTATTTTGAAAATATTCTCACTGAGTTGCCCAGGCTGCCCTCAAACTTTTGGTCCGACTGCCTCAGCTTCCCAAGTAGGTAGGATTATAGGCTTGTGCCACCAGGCCAGGATACCAATATTTTTTAAACCAGACCAGCTTTAGGACAAAGCCCTGATTTCAGGACAGCGAGCGCCAAGGCTGCGTTCCTCAGGAAGTCACTCCTCGCTTATCATTTTGCTTTCATGTTGGTATCTTGTTCTGCTCTCAAAATAACATAAAAAAAAAAAAACAAAAAAAAAACTCTTGTCTGCTCATCTGCGAAAGGGACTGATCCGGAACGAGAGGAAATGGTTCCAAACACCTTTTTAGCGGCTAGTCATCATCCCATAATTGCATGTTGAACGCAACACCTTCTCTCCCAAGTTGGGTCTGCCTTGCGCTAAGACACCGGTTTCCTCTGAGCACCCTGTGCCAGATGGCAGGAACCAGCAAGTCTGGGACGTACTTTCTCTGCCCATGAGTAAGCCTCACACAGTCAGGAAGCAAATGTTCAGATTCGCCAGGCTGTGCGTCTGGTGCCATCCAGGCTATGATGGAGAGTTACGTGGAAACTGCCTCTCCTCCCGTCAAATAGAGCAACTAGACCACCCTGGTTTCTGTCCGGCTGTGCCAAGGCCAGAACTCTCATTGTCCCACCAGGTGAAGTCTTTCCACCTGGCACCATTTCCTCCCCTGCCTCCTCAGAAAGCCATCTCAAGGTGTTAGGAAATGACCGTGTCTTGTTAGGGGTTCTATTGCTGCGATGAAACACCATGACCAAAAAGCAAGTTGGGGAAGAAAGGGTTTATTCGGCTCACACTTTCACACTGCTGTTCATCACTGAGGGAAGTCAGGACAGGAACTCAAACAGGGCAGGATCCCAGAGGCAGGAGCTGATGCAGAGGCCATGGAGGGGTGCTGCTTACTGGCTTGCTCTTCATGGCTTGCCCAGCCTGCTTTCTTATAGAACCCAGGACCCCCAGCCCAGAAGTGGCCCCACCCACAATGGGCTGTACCAGTCCCCATCAATCACTAATTAAGAAAATGCCTCCCAGGCATGCCTACAATCCAGTCTTATGGAGGCATTTTAATTAAGGTTCCTTCCTCTCAGATGTCTCTAGCTTGTGTCCAGTGGACAGAAAACTAGGTAGCACCAACCATGTACTGAAGGAATAGCAGCCTGAAAACTGGACCTTTCATCCTGCACCCCAGCCGATCTTTCTGGATCAACAATTCATCTTTCCACACCCAGCTCAAGTGCTAGATGATTCTTCCCCAAGCAGAGATGGTCCCTCCTCTGCCACCCCACACTCTATGTGTGATTGTCACAGGTTTGTGCAAATTGTCTACAGGTTGGCCTTGAACTCCTGAACCTCCTGCCTCTGCCTCCCAAGTGCTGGGATTACATGTATGCTCCACCACGGCCAGTTGGGCTGTCCCAATCCTAATCCCACCTGTCATAATTTAGTGGTAGATTCATTTGTTCCCTAGTGAGCTCCTTGGAGGAAGAAAATTGTCTCCATGGTCTCCTCAGTCTAGCCATAGCATGTGACAGCAGGTATGCAAATGAGTATTTATGGAGGCTCCAAGGGGGGTGGTGGCCCACACCTTTAATCCCAGCACTCAGGAGGCAGAGATAGGCAGATCTCTGTGAGTTCAAGGCCAGCCTGGTCTACAGAGTGAGTTCCATAACAGCCAGGGTTGTTACACAGAGAAACCTTTTATCAAAACAAACAAAAAGCCAAAACAAACAAACAAACAAAAAGGAGGCTCTCCAAATGGACTAGGCAAGTTATCTCTGTTTATCTCTGTTTTGGTTTCTTGGAATGAGGTCTTACAATATGGCCCGGAACTTAATCTATATAGACCAGACTAGCCTGGAACTTGTAGCAATCAACCCCCCTCAGGCTCCCAAGTGAAGTAAGTTCTTTTGAAGATCTCTTCCTTACTCAAGAGTCTATGATGAAACCAGAAGGGCTGGCCTGTGCCTGTTAGCCTGAGCTGCAAGAGTAAGACTTGCCTGACTCAAAAAAAAAAAAAAAAAAAAAAAGACAATAGTGAAAAAGACTCTGTGATGGTCCCCAGTCACACTTCATGACTGGGCTGTCGTGCCTGAGAGGTGCTCATGAGAGACCTAGGATTCCTAAGGCCTCAAACCAAGCTTGACCCAAGCGCCCCAACCTAGCAGCTCTTACTTGTCAGGACTTAAAGAAATCACATCTGGGCATCATGACCAGAAAGAATTTAGAAGTTAAATGCACCTCTCTTCCCTCTGTGGGCATGGATCAGACACCTAAAGGCACTTTGGGATCTGTCACACTGTGCCCCCTGATGTGGCATTTCTCTGCTGGCTGAGAAGACACAGGCAGGGGCTGGGGGCGTGGCTCAGTGGGTAGAGTGCTTGTCTAGCACACACTAAGCCCTTAACTTCATTATATTTATCTTTTTGAGACAGGGTCTCACTGTGTAGCCCCAGCCGCCTGCCTCTGCCTCCTGAGGGCTGGATCAAAGGTGTGTGCCGCCACTGCCCAGCCATGATGGCCATCTTAGTTCCCAATTTTAAAAAAGGTGTGTGTATGGGGGGAGCTGGGCCTGGTGGCACACTCCTTTAATCCCAGCATTCAGGAGACAGAGGTGGGTAGATTTCTGAGTTTAGGCCAGCCTGATCTACAGAGTCAGTTCTAGGATGGCTAGGGCTACACAGAGAAACCCTGTTTTTTTTTTTTTTAAAAAAAATCCCTGTGTGTATGGGATTTAGTATCTATTTTATGTCTATGGATGGATTACCCGTGATTACCTGTGTGTATGGGATTTAGTATCTATTTTATGTCTATGGATGGACTACCCGTGATTACCTGTGTGTATGGGATTTAGTATCTATTTTATGTCTATGGATGGACTACCCGTGATTACCTGTGTGTATGGGATTTAGTATCTATTTTATGTCTATGGATGGACTACCCGTGATTACCTGTGTGTATGGGATTTAGTATCTATTTTATGTCTATGGATGGATTACCCGTGATTACCTGTGTGCATGTCTGTACACCATGCACATGCCTAGTGCCCTTGGAGTTCAACAAAGGGCATCAGATGTCCTGGGACTGGAGTTGCAAATGGTTGTGAACCACTATGTGGGTGCTGGGAAACGAACCCGGGTCATCTGTAGGATCTGTAAGAACAAGACGAACTCTTGACCACTGAGCCTTCTCTCCAGCCTCTTCGTCCGTGATTTAATCTTAGGATAAATCTGTACAAATCTGAATGTAGTGCTCATGCCTATAATCCCAGCAGTGGAGGCAGAGGAACTGAGCTTTAAGGTCATCTTTGGCTCCATAGTTTGAGGCCAGCACGGCCTATGTGAGACTCTAACCCTCCACCCCCGTGGCCCAAAATAGATCATGCAAAGAATAAGTGTGACCAATAGTTCAGTTGGTCTCACGTGTTTGGAGGAAGACCCAAGTCGTCCTCTGGTGCCTCAACTTCTCTCTGGGTCACCCTAAGTACCCTTCGGTTTTCAGCTAGCCACAGCAGGAGCAAGTGGCCCTTCCCTTGTGGCACTGTTTGGGGCTGAGCAGTCATCTAGAAAGAGCTACTTTTGATGTGGGCCACTGAAGCAGAGGCTCCTCCTTGGTGTGGTTTGAAGCACTGCCACGGTGTGTTTGGAGAATGGCTGAATTAGCCCTCCGTCAAGACTGGAAATGAAGCCATGTCTAAATATAGCCGTGGAAGACGCGTGCAGGGGAGACAGGAGCAAGACGGCAATTCCAGGCCGGCAGGGTGGACTTAACTTTGCCAAAGAAAACAGGGCGGTCACACCCTGCTTTGCAAAAGCCAGAGCCGCCTGTGTTGAAGAATAGTTCTGGAAAGGACCCTGTCGCAGATAGTGTCTGTGCCTGCAGCCTTCACCACACACAGCAAAAGTGCACTCGGCAAGGGAGATAAAAGCTCAGCCTATGGGGCAGTGTAAGAGCCATCAGAGGTCAATAAGGAAGTTCTTCAGGCTGGGGGTGTGGTTCAGTGGTTGAGAGCATGAACTGCTCTTGTGGAGGGCCTGGGTTCGGTTCCCAGCACCCACAGCAGGCAACTCACAGCTGCCTCTAACTTCAGCCTTATAGTAATCCAATGTCTCTGGGTTCCCCAGGCATTTGCACATACCCATTACTAATTTTTCTTAATCTTAAAACAAGAAAGAAGGGATGAAAGAAACTCACCTATATGCATGAGACAGTAGGGGGAAAATCTCGTTCATCTTTCTCTCATCTCTACCTTCCAGCTCTGGGCATTTTGAATTGAATTGAATTAATTAATTTTGTGTTTATGTGCATGGGGGTGGTTACATGTGATGGCATGTGCATGTGGAGATCAGAGGACAACTTCCAGGAGTCGGTTCTCTCCTCCCATCATGTGGGAGCACCTTTACATGCTAAGCCATCTCACAGGCCTCCGCTAGGCATTTTTATTATTTTATGTTTTAAGGTAGAGGAGAAACACACAGGCTGTGGTCGAGTCAGGTGGCAGGACTCTTGTAAGCTGTTATAGAGAGATGTCTGGGCTTCAGCATGTAAAGAGGCTAATGATGGGACTAAGGGAGTAGCTCAGATGCTATATAGTACTTGCCTAACATGAACAAAGCCTTGGGTTCAAACCCCAGCATCCCATAAATTGGGCATGGTGTTACTTATAATTCCAGCATTCAAAGTCATCTTTGACTTCATAGGGAGTTTGAAGCCAGCCCGGACTACAGGAGACCCTGTCTCAAAAAAAATAAAAAAAAAAAAAAGGCTCTGTTGCTTACACAAGAGCACAGTCACCTGCTTGAAGACCCTCATAAATGTAGCACAGATGAATGACCCTCAGGACACTAAGTCTAAATGTGTGTTAGGGAAGACCACAGGAGCCTCCCAAGCATGGACAGTACAGCAATTCTGAGGACAGAGAGAAGGGCCCTAGAGGAGCGGGGTCACATCAGGTCTCTAGGCTTTCCTGCCTCTGGATGCCACAGAAGGTGCCATTGTGTGTATGTCTGGAGCTGCCAGGCTGCAAATGTCAAGCAAGGTTGTGCAGGTGACTTGGGGTGCCAGTGGGTGAACAGGCCCAAGAAGATGGTTTTTATTAGGAACCCTTCATTTTTCAGGCATTTTTTTTTTTTTCTAATTTAGTCTTGGCAAAGGTCTGGATGTCCTTAGCCTCGGGGCAAATCTGATTTAGTATGAGGTGGGCTGTGGAGTGTTGAGAAAGCAGACCGCACTGCAGACAAAGGCGTGGTCTCTAGTCCCAGCATGTCGTTAACTACAGTAGGGGCTCTCTGGGCCTCAGTTTCCCCATCAGCGAGACACAAAAGAGTTGGTTGAGTTCTAGGCTCTGTATACTCCTGGACACAGGGTGACAGAGGCCAATCATTCCACGACCCTCTTGAGATAGGAGAATGACAGGCCAGCCTCCACGAACCCTCTAGAACCGACCCAGTTCGGTGGAGAGGGCCACAGCTGTCACAGTCACAGTCCTTGCTCCCGCTGGCTTTTGGGATCCCCTTCGTTGCCAGCTCTTAGTTGACTGTGTGTTGGGAGAGAGTCGTAATCCAGGTCCAACAGCAAGTTCTCGAATTCATACACAGACCTCTGCGGTAGGGACCCGGGGGCTCAGGTCCTGGTCCCCACCCGGTCTGGCCCCAAGCGGCCGGCGCCCTGGCGGACCCCTGAGGGCGTCGGACCCCGACGCGCCAGGCAGGGACATGGCGCCTTCCGAGGCGTGGTCCGCGCTGGGCGGAGGCGGCTGCCCCGGGGAACGAGGGTCCCGGCCACCGATCTAGGTCCCTTCTGGGATCTAGGTCCCTTCCCGGCTCTCGCCGGCTCCCAGAGACCGCAGCGGGAGCGCCCTGGCCCCGCGGCGAACGCAGCGCAGCCGGGGCCATGGCAACCCCGGCCCGCACCGCCCGGTCCCCGCGCCACCCCCGCGTCTGCCGCTGTCTGGGCGGCGGAGCCCCGCGTCGCGGCTGCTGATTGTTCAGCGCCGAGACTGGCTGGCTCTGCTCAATTTCCAGACGCCTCCGTGGTCCTGGGGGAGGAGAGGAGGAATCTGTGCTTTAGGAAAAGCCAGGCACAATAACCCGGCTGCTCTTGAGATGCTCTTTAACCCCGCTGGCCCCATTTCACAGACGGCAAAGTCGAGGGCCCACAGCAGCGGGTCCCGGGAAGCCCTCTACCCTCAGACGGATAGATTCCAATCTTCCACCTGGCTGTACCCTCTGGGGAGGGGAGGGCAGGCTTAAGGGTCTCTGACCCCTGTTGGAGCAGACTGAAGAAGCAGGGGATCCCCTTCTGGACTCCTGTTAGGAAAGACTCCACCGCCCCTGCCCAGGCTTCTCCTCATCTCCTCAGAGTGCAGGGCTTGTCAACATACACTGGGCACGGGGTGGTGGTAGTGGTGGCCGGCGTCCATAGTCTCAGTTTCCCCTTTCACCCCACCAGAATTGGAAGCTACGGGCCAAATTTCCTGTTTTCTCCTTAATAAGTCCAATTAGGGGCTATTTGAGTGTTTCAGAGCGTGTACTCGAGCAAGCCCCTTCTCTCCTTGGGGGCCCTTTGGTTTTGTTTTTGGTGCTTACACATCCCAAGCAGGTAGTGTATCTCTGAGCTGTACCCTGGTGTCCTTCCCCTGTCTTGAGTCCTATCTGTTTAGGGACTAAATTAACCCCTATGCTGCCTCCCAACGCCGCCGCTGTTGTGAGACACTCACAAACTTTCCCTGCAGGCCTAAGCAAGGAGTTCTCTTTTCTTTTCTTTCTTTCTTTTTTTTTAAAAGATTTATTTGTTTATTATGTATACCGTGTTCTGTTTGCTTGTATCCCTGCAGGCCAGAAGATGGCTCCAGATCTCATTACAGGTGGTTGTGAGCCACCATATGGGTACTGGGAATTGAACTCAGGACCTCTGGAAGAAACAGCCAGTGTTCCTAACCTCTGAGCCATCTCTCCAGCCTGGAGTTCTCTTTTCTTTTCGCACCGTCGAAAGTGGGCTCACCTCCCTAGCACTGTGCACCCAGTGTACTCAATAAAAGATTTTGGGGTGCTCAGCATGTGAAGGCCATCGCCACCAAGCCTAATGGCCCGAGCTCAAGTTCCCAGACCCAATGGTTGTGAGAAGAGAATTAACTCCCACAGATTGTCCTTGACCTCCACACAAGACATATGTCCACTGTGTGTGCACACACAAGGGAAGATTTTGGGGCTGGGGAGAGAGCTCCGTCTGGAATGAGTGTGAGGCCCAAAACCTATATTAAAAAAGACATGCGTGGTGGCGCACGCCTTTAATCCCAGCACTCGGGAGGCAGAGCCAGGCGGATCTCTGTGAGTTCGAGGCCAGCCTGGTCTCCAAAGCGAGTTCCAGGAAAGGCGCAAAGCTACTCAGAGAAACCCTGTCTCGGAAAACCAAAAAAAAAAAAAAAAAAAAAAGACATGCATGACGGCATATGCTTGTGTGCTTTTTTGCTTTTTTTAAAAAAGTATTTCTAAGTTGTCTTTTATGTACATGTGTATGTGTGCCTGAGTGTGTGTAGACACACCATGCAAGAGCTTGAGAGGTCAGAGGACATGTTCGATCCCCTTGAGGAGGAAATGCAGGCAGTTGTGAGCCACCATGTGGCTATTAGGAATGAAATCCGGGTCCTCTGCAAGAGCAATCAGGTGTTCTTAACCACTGGGCAGTTCCAACCCCCTCTTTGTTGTTTGTTTGTTTTGTTTTGTTTTTGGACAAGGTCTCACTATAGAACCCTGCTAGCCTAAATTTGCTGAACTGACTCACACCTCACAGAGATCTACCCTTTGCCTCCAGAGTGCTAGGATTAAAGGCCTGCACCACTATACCCAGTTACCATGAGTAATCCCTGTGCTGGCTTATTGGCTTATGAGACTGCCTAACATTCTTTTTGTTTGTTTTGGTGTTTCAAGGCAGGATTTATTTCTCTGTGTAGCTCTGGTTGTAAAGCAGGCTGGCCTCGAACTCATAGATCCTCCTGCCTCTGCCTCCCGAGTGCTGGGATTAAATGTGTGCACCACCACTGTTTGGCTACCAAGCTTTTTTTTTTTAAATTTTTTTTTTTAGTGTGCATTGTTGTTTTGTCTGCATGTATGTCTGTGTGGTGGTATCAGGTCCCCTGGAACTGGAGTTACAGACAGTTATGGGCTGCCATGTGGGTGCTGAGAATTGAACTCGGTCCTCTGGAAGGGCAGTCAGTGCTCTTAATCGATGAGCAATCTCTCCAGCCCCCAGCCTAGCATTCTTAGTGAGCTCCAGGCCAGTGGGAGAACCTGTCAACAAATTCCTAGAAATGATCAAAAAACAAGATTTTTTTTAAAAAAGTAAGTGAGTCTTGGCGGCACACACCTTTAATCCCAGCACTCCGGAGGTAGAGGCAGGAGGATCTCTGTGAGTTTGAGGCCATAATGAGTCCCAGGCTAGCTGGGGCTACAAATGAGACCATACTCCACCCCCCACCCCCAGAAAGACCAAGTTCATCAACCACATGAAGGATCCTGTGAGTCACAGGGGGCCGGGGGGGGGGGGGAGGATGAAGAGTAGAACTCTTGTTTCCTGAAACCAATGGGCAGCAGAATCTCTCGGTTCCTCCTTCATTGCCTCTTGCCACAGCCATTTGAAATCCTGGTTCTTTCTCGTTCCCTGATTTGTTGTTGGGAATAATGATCAGAAACGATGGCTTGCATCTGATGGATAACAAAATCTAAGAGAGCATGGCCAACTGGGTGACAGCCCCAGCTGCTTCTCCTTGGATAGTAGGATGACTCGGCATGACCCAGGCCATGTCCTGGGAGCACACTCCCTGTCTCTCCTGTAGCTCAGCTTTTGTCTGCGTACAGAGGTTATAAATAAGCAAACAGCCAGGTGGTGGTGGTGGTGGCGAACGCCTTTAATCCCAGCACTTGGGAGGCAGAGCCAGGTGGATCTC
The DNA here is from genome assembly GCF_949786415.1 of Peromyscus eremicus. Classification (NCBI taxonomy): domain Eukaryota; kingdom Metazoa; phylum Chordata; class Mammalia; order Rodentia; family Cricetidae; genus Peromyscus; species Peromyscus eremicus. The sequence goes on from NC_081423.1 coordinate 78,324,354, forward strand.
TGTGAGTTCGAGGCCAGCCTGGGCTACCAAGTGAGTTTCAGGAAAGGCACAAAGCTACACTGAGAAACCCTGTCTCAAAAAACCAAAAAAACCAAAAAAAAAAAAAAAAAAAAAAAAAGCAAACAAGCAATCATCTGTGAGTAGAGCACTTCGGACTGGGATGGAGGTCTTCATGTTTCAAATGAGATCAGTGTGGTGGTGCACACCTATAATCCCTGCACTCTAGAGTCTGGAGCAGGAGGATGGCTATGAGTTTGAAGCCAGCCTGAGTTACATAGTAAGTTTCAGGCCAGCCTAGGCTATATACTAAGACCAACCAATTTAACAAACTTCCAAAACTGAGACAGAGTTGCTGGGCATGGGGATGCTCACCTTCATCCCAGCACCTGGGAGGCAGAGGCAGGTGGATCTCTGTGTTTGAGGCCAGCCTGGTACAGAGCAAGTTCCAGAACAGCCAGTGACACAGGACACAGTGAGACTCTAGATCAAAAAATAAAATGTAAAATGAAGTTAAAACCGAGGGGCTGGGAATGTAACTCATTGGTAGAACTTGTATGAGGCTCTGGGTTCCATCTGTGCAAGCCAGACGTAATGGTGTACACCCAATATCCCAGCACTTGGGTAGTGGGAGAAAGAGGATCAGAGTTCTCTACTTCATAGCTAATTTGAGGCCAGTCAGGGAACTTGATACCCTATTTAAAAAAAAAAAAAATGCTGTGCCAGCAAAATGGCTGATGACCTGACTTCAAGCCTGGAATGCCCGGTGGAAGGAAAGAATCAATGTCCAGAAGTTGTCCTCTGGTCTCCACTCATTCATACACACATGCACACCCACCCACCAGTTTGCACCGTGTGTGCAGGTGTGCCTATGCCAGTGTGCACGTTAAAGTCAGAGGACGATTTCAGGAGTCAGTTCTCTCCTTCCACCATGTGAGTCCCAGGATTTGAACTCAGGTCATTGGGCTGGGTGACAAGTGCCCTTACCTGCTGAGCTATCCAATCAGTCCGTAAATATATAAAGTTTCAAATGTATCACTGACATAACTTTACACTTTTAAAAGGTTTCTTTTCTTTTCTGTGTTTATGTCTGTGCACCATGTTTGGACATTGCATGAGGAGGCCAGAGAGGGCGTCAGATCCTCTGGAGCTGGAGTTACAGGCAGTTGTGGATATTGAGAGTCAAACCAGGGTCCTGTGGAAGAACAGTAATGTTCGTAACTGTTCATCTGTCTTGCCAGCCCTAAATTCACATCTTTATTATTGGTAAAATACTGATGTATGAGAGATGAAACCCTGACAAAATGGTACAAAGGATAAATACACTGAAAGTAAACCTCTTACCTCAGCCTCCAGGTTATCCCCTCTCCCCAGCCCCCATAATCATTCTTATTGGTTTCTTAAATGTCCTTGCAGAACTAAATACTATCTTTTAGAGGGTTTTTTTTTTAAGTTTAAAAATTACATTTGCCGGGCGGTGGTGGCGCACGCCTTTAATCCCAGCACTCGGGAGGCAGAGCCAGGCGGATCTCTGTGAGTTCAAGGCCAGCCTGGTCTCCAAAGCGAGTTCCAGGAAAGGCGCAAAGCTACACAGAGAAACCCTGTCTCGAAAAACCACAAAAAAAAAAAAAAAAAAAAAAAAAAAAAATTACATTTATGCTGGACAGTGCTGATGCACGCCTTTAATCCCAGCACTTGGGAGGCAGAGGCAGGTTGATCTCTGAGTTTGAGGCCAACCTGGTCTACAGGGCAAGTTCCAGAACATTTAGGGGTACATAAAAAGACTCTGTCTCAAAACAAAACAAAACAAAGCAAAAATTACATTATTGTGTGTGTGTGTGTGTGTGTGTGTGTGTGTGTGTGTACATATCCTATGTGTACACATATATGTAGATCATTTGACAACTTTTGGGAGTCTATGGGTCCTAGAGATTCCAGGCTTGGTAACAAGTACCTTTCTCTCCTGGGCCACCTCACTGGCCCTCTTTTAGAGATTTCTTAAGCAATATTTTCAGGATTTGGTTCACAGAACACCAGAGTCAGAATCACCGATATCACAAACACTAGAGGGGGACTGCTTAGAAGAATGGCCAGCTGTCTCTCTGCAGCGAGGCAGAGAGAGATTTCTGCAAGTCCCTATTTCTACATGAGGAGACCGAAGCCAAGCCTGCTCCAACTCACGCCTGTTCTCGAACCCAGGCTGCCGGCACTTCACATTTCACCAGTGTTGTGCAGACCCTATGTGTGCGAATGTGTGCCTGTGTGGCCTTAGAACAAACCCCTCTTCCAAACGGGTTTGACCCGGTAACACAGAACACATCTGTAAAATGAGCAGAGTCCTTCCTGCTGCCGTGAGCAGGTGGACAAGGGGCCTCACTGCGCCTCCCCTCCCCCACTCCCGAGGAGGAAGAAGGTTGAAACTCGTCCCTCCCTCCTGTTTTCTGTTCGGCTGGAGAGAAGAGCTGCAAAGAAGCCATGACTGTCTTTAGGCAGGTGTGAGCACGGCCAGAGAGCTGAAAGCCGGTTAGTGGGTAGGGTCTCTGATGCTCCTCCAGGAGAGAAGAGAGGCTGGGGGAGATTAGCAGAGAAAGCAGGGAGGATGTGACCTGTGGTGATATATTGTGTACCCCAATATATTGTATACCCCAATATATTGTGTACCCTAATAAACTTATCTGAAAGATCAGAGAGGGAGAGAGCAAGCCACTAGTTTTTGTTTGTTTGTTTGTTTGGTTGGTTGGTTGGTTTTTGAGACAGGGTTTCTCTATGTGGTTTTGGTGCCTGTCCTGGATCTCACTCTGTAGACCAGGCTGGCCTCAAACTCACAGAGATCCACCTGCCTCTGCCTCCCGAGTGCTGGGATTAAAGGCATGCGCCACCGCTGCGCAAGCCACTAGTTCTTACCCTTACGAAATCCTCCGCTGAAAGAGAGCAAGTTCCTGTTTCCTCACGCCTATATACCTTTCTGTGTCCTGCCATCACTTCCTGGGATTAAAGGTATGTGTCCTTCCCAAGCAAAGACATGCGCTCTCAAGTCGTGGGATTAAAGGTGTGTGCCACCACTGCCTGGCTCTGTTTCCAGTGTGGCCTTGAACTCACAGAGATCCAGAAAGGACCTCTGCCTCCTGAGTGACAGGATTAAGGGTGTGTGCCACCACTTTCTGGCTTCTGTGTCTAATCTAGTGGCTGGCTCTGTCCTCTGATCCCCAGATAAGTTTTATTGGGGTACACAGTATATCACCACAGTGACCCAGCCCCTCTTGCTTGAGGGCCAAAGGGCCTCAGACTGTCTCGGTCCTCACCCCAGTGAGATTTGAGAGGCAGACTTCAGAGTTCACAATGATCTCACGCCAAAACTTTCCATCCATCATCCATCAACTCTACGTCCCTCTAAGTAGCAACTCTATCCTCCCAGTGGCCCCGTGGCTCCCTGCACACTGTGGCTGGGTCCCCATGGCTCTTGGAACATCTGGGAAGGTTCCTGTCTGAGTCCTTGCAGTTCCCTTTTCAGGAAGCCATTTCCCTACATGTTACATCCCACTTCTACCCCACCTGAGCTCAACACCCAGTCAGTGTGGCCTTTTCTACTTCCCAATAGAGAAGTCACCCGGTGCCCTTGGTGTTTCTTGTTTCCTAGGGTGTCTGTGATCAGACGGTGTCTATGAACTTCCCTGCTGCCAGTCTCTCCCGCTGGACAGGAGCTCCCTGGTGTCCGGGACAGAACCAGACACAGCTGGTTCTCTCGGTGCAATGACTAACTGGAGTGACTCCCCTCAACAGTCCTCCAAAGACTTCCTGAGTGCTCGCACCTTCCAGGACCTTGGTCTCTGGGACCTGTGGCTTTCCTGGTGTGTTTTACTGGCCTCAGGCGGTTACGACAGGGATAAATCTCACAGGATGGTGTCAGGTGCCAGGTTGAAACACCTCATCATGGGGCTGATAGAGAACCCGGGGGGGGGGGGGGGGGGGGGGGAGGGAGGGCCTGCTGCAGAAAGGGAGTGTGCCACAGGGCTCCAGAGGAGCAGGTAGAGGGTGTGGTCCCTGCTCTCTGCTGACACCAGCTCCCTGCGATACCAAGCAGGGGATTAGAGCGAACCACCGGCAGCTGGAACCCAGTGTCTGTGAAGCTTCAAGCCCGGTGTCCCCTCCCATTTCCAGGCTCCGTGCCCTTAACCTGCCCTTGGCTCCCCAGATGAATCAGCAAGTTCCAGCCCCTAGAGTTCTTGCAGCACATCCCGAGGGAAGTTGAGAGACTCAGACACAACATTAAGAAATACACGTAGGAGGGCAGGGCCCCGGTGTGTATCTGTGAGGCCTCCAGCCTAGGAAACAACCAAAGCAGGGCATGAAACGTAAGGTGTGGGGAGCCTGGCCAGGCTCAAATGAAAACTGGCAGCTTGGCTACAAGAAGTTGGGGTTTTTGTTGGTTTGTTTGTTTGTTTGTTTGTTTGTTTTCAAGACAGGGTTTCTCAGTGTAGCCCTAGCTGTCCTGGAACTCACTCTGTAGACCAGGCTAGTCTCAAATTCACAGAGATCCACCTGCCTCTGCCTCCCAAGTGCTGGGATTAAAGGCGTGTGCCACCACCACCTGGCTGTAAGAAATTGTAATGAGTCAGTTTGAAAGCAGAAAAACCTTAAAGAGAATGAAAACGGGTGTGTGCCCTGCTTAAAACTACCCCTTGGGAATCAATCTACCTCAAGACCCAGCTATACCACTTTTGGGCATATACCCAAGGAATGCTGATTCATACCACAAAGAAACATGCTCAACTATATTCATAGCAGCACTATTCGTAATAGCCAGAACCTGGAAACAACCTAGATGCCTGTCAACCAAAGAATGGACTAAGAAAATGTGGTACATATACACAATGGAGTACTACTCAGCAGAGAAAAACAATGACAGCATGAAATTTGCAGGCAAATGGATGGAACTAGAAAATATCATCCTGAGTGAGGTAACCCAAATCCAGAAGGACAAACATGGTATGTACTCTGTAGGCAGGACAAGGAGGAGAATAAAGCTGGGAAGTGGAAGGCTGAGTAAGAGAGACACTGCCAGCCGCCACGATGAGAAACAGCATATGAAGATGCCGGTAAGCCACGAGCCATGTGGCAAGGTATAGATTTATAGAAATGGATTAATTTAAGCTGTAAGAACAGTTAGCAAGAAGCCTGCCATGGCCATACAGTTTGTAAGCAATATAAGTCTCTGTGTTTACTTGATCGGGTCTGAGCAGCTGTGGGACTGGCAGGTGAGAGAGATTTGCCCTGACTGTGGGCCAGGCAGGAAAACTCAAGCTACAGTACTCACTCATAAGTGGATACTAGATATAAAGCAAAGAACAATCAGACTGCAACCCACAGAGCCAGGGAGGCTATATGGCGGGGGACATCAGGATGACTGTGGCTTAGAATAAGTTTTGGTTTTACTCAAAAACAAACAAACAAACAAACAAATAGAAAGAAACTACCCTTTGGATGAAAACCAAATATCTCCCCAAAACAAGGGAAGGGGCCAGCAAGATGGTTTAGTGGGTAAAGGTGCTTGCTGCCAAACCTTGACAACCCGAGTTCAATGTCTAGGACCCACATAGTAGAAGGAGTGAACCAACTCCCACACAGATACTGTGCACCATGGTCCATTTGCACACACATAGACACAAGTACACAAAATACACACAATAAATATATAAACAAAATAATAAAAATGTTAAAAAGAATACACAAAGTCAGTAATTCCTTATTTTAAAGAAGATGCTGCTTGGGAACCTAGGTGAGCTCCTGGTAAGGATCTGGTAAGCTTGGCATCATTATTCCTTTTAATATTCAACTTCCATGGATAGAGAGATGGCTCCACAGTTAAGAGCACTGACTGCTCTTCCAGAGGATCTGGGTTTGATTCCCAGCACCAATATGGCAGCTCACAACCACCTGTAACTCTAGTTCTGAGAGACCTGATGTCCTCTCCTGGTCTCCATGGGCACCAGGCACCCAGTGGTATACAGTACAGATATACATGCAGATAACACACCCATGCTCAGCCAATGATAAGTCTAAAATACTTAGCTTCCACGTAAGTTGCATTGTGGAGATCTCTAATGGACAGACCACCTTCAAAGACCCCAGCACTTTGGCTAAGGCTATAGCTCAGTTGGCACAGTGCTTGCCTGATAGGCACAAGGCCTTTGGTTCAAGCCCCAGCACTGCATAAACCAGGTGTAGTCCATATCAGCAATCCCAGCACTCTGAAGTACAGGCACAAGGGATTGAGAGTTCAAGGTTATCCTTGGTGATGTAATAAATTTGAAGCTAGCCTGAGCTACATGAGACCCTGTCTCAAACCAAACAACAACAAACAAAAGACTTCAATAGTTCACACATGCATAACATTGGACTCCCAGAGGATCCTATGAAGACCCACGATTTCCTCCGTTTATCCTGAGGAAAGAGGCTTGGACTGGGTGGGTGAAAGCTTAGATTCCTGTTCAGACTTGAAGCTCTCCGGAACTTGCTACTGTTCTGATATGGCCGCAGCTCTGGAAGGCCGATGTCTTAGTCATTGTTCAACTGCTGTGAAGAGACACCATGACCACAGCAACTCTTAGAAAAGAAGACATTCCATTGGGGGCTTGCTTGCAGTTTGAGAGGGTTAGTCCATTGTCACTGTGGGAGGAAGCATGGTGGCCTACGTAGCACTGGAGCAGTAGCTGAGAACTATATCCTGATCCACAGGCAGCTGGCAGAAAGACTCTGGGCTGGCATGGGCTGATGACACACCTCCTCCAACAAGGCCACACCTCCTAATCCTTCTAATCCTTTCAGTCAGTTCCACGCCCTGGTGACTAAGCATTCAAATCTATGAGCTGATGGGGGCCGTGCTCTTTCAAACCACCACAGCCAGTGTGAGGGAAGTGACCACGATCCTCTGTGACAGGTGAAAAACTGAGACCTGGCATGGTAAACAGCTGTTACTCCTGGGCTCAGGTCTGAGTTACCAGCCCTAGGTCACTTGATTCGTTTTGTTTGTTTGTTTGTTTTGACTTCTAGCGCCTTGGTTTCTGGGTCTGTACATGAGGATAACAGTACTTACATCAGTCGAACTGTGCAGGTGAACTGAAGCCATGTGTGTTACTGCTCAGAACAACCTGACACACGGCTGCTATTCCTCTGCCTGTCGTTCCCGTTATTTTTAGAGGAGCTCACACTCATATGAAATATCCACAGGGACATTTAAGGGAGAGTCTCCTCCTCTCTGGGGGCAGGCAAGATGTCATCCCGCCCTCATCCTGGACCTTCCCTCTCCTACCACTCATCCCCCTTCTGGAAGCTCATACCTGTAGCCAGATGATTTCCTGCATTATCCCACGGCACACAGCTGGCAGGTCTCTCTGTCTACCCAGACGAGTCTCCCTGCCGTGGCCTGGCTGGCTGGGGTGGCCAGCACTTCATACACCCCGTGGGTCCCTCCTGTGGTCACTGGACTAAGTCTGCATCAGTGCCTGGAGCCCGGACAAGCCGGGCAGGCTGCCAGGACTTCCTTGGTAGGAGGCCTCGCCCCTCCCTGCGGGGCCCCTCTATTCTGGGAGCTGTAATTTACACACGCTTCCCCACCCTATTTGCTATCTGTGGCAGCAGTCCCGGCTCCCCAGGGCCCTGCCCATCCCCAGCTAACTGGCCTTTCATAAACAGCTCCCAAGCTGCCCTGTTATCTTGGACACTGGGGCTCTGGGAGGAGGCCTGCCACCCTGGGAGTGCGGGCAGTAAGAGGGAGCCCTTAACCCACAAGAAACAGGGAGAGCGTCCCTAAAGCCTACCCCTAAATCTGCTGGGCTGGGTGGGGTGCAGAGCATTGGAGAGTCTGTCATTACCTACTCCCTCACCCCAGCACACACGCATACCCCGGGGAACAGGGTCATCCATCCTGGCCATGTTCTAGAGGTCCGACTTGCTCAGCCATGGGATCATGAAAAGAATATGTGTGTGCACGTGTGTGTGTGTGTGTGTGTGTGTGTGTGTGTGTGTGTACCATTACTGTCACTCAGGACCTTTCACAAGCTCTCCCTCTTCCTTCACCTAACTGCCACTTAGTCTTTGGGTCTCAGCTTAGAAGCTACTTCTCATGGAAGCCTTCCTTCCCTGGCATCACAGCACATACACCCATCTATCCAGACCTGGGATGGGCATCCTTTCTACTTGTCTGTGCCCTGGTCTGTCTCCCTGGGCAACGAAGAGCACTCCCAGGATGTTTCCTTCTTTGTGTTTAGTTCCTTTCCCTAGCACTTGGCACATAATAGGTGTCCAAAGAATGTCTTGAAAGAATATATATATAGATGAATAAATGAACGATTCCTCTGGCGACCCTGGGATGTGTGGGTCTCTTGGGAGGCTCTTAGGGATGGAAGCTTGGGGTGGTATTTGGTTACTTCGTACCCTCCATTTTCTAGGAAATCCCAGGCTTCAGTGTTCATATCCCTTTCTGTTTGTTTCATGGGATAAGGTCTCACTTATCTCAGGCTAGCCTCAAATTTGTTTTGCCACGAAAAGTATGATGACCTTAAACTTCTGATCCTCCTGCATCCGTGCGTGCTGGGACTACAGGTGTACACCGCTATGCTCAGTTTATGTGGTGCTAATAATTGATCCCAGGGCCCCGAACCCATGGTGCATGCTAAGTAAGCACTTACCAACTAGAGCACATCCCTAGTGTCCATCTCTGACCTCCTCCACTGACAGTGTTCTGTCCCTTTGTCCTTGAAGTATAACTGTGGGTTTGTTACACTCTGTCCATCTTCACCTGCAAAACGGAGCTACCCTGGCCCTGGGCTTGCTCAAGGGGACCCCAGGGTTTCTGGGGAGGTGCCGTTGAGAGGCAGGCATCCTCAGATTAGAGAGAGGCAGGTGGAAAGGGGCTCCTGAGTCACCAAACCCGTTCCTGTAAGTGACAGGTTCGGTGCCCAGCTGACTCGTCAGAGTCACATCCTCCTCCTCTGCTGGAATACGAGCACACACTTTATTATCTGAGAAAGGGCCCTACTATGCAGCCCTGGCTGGCTTGGAACTATGCAGACAAAGCTGGCCTTGAGCTCACAGAGATTCACCTGCCTCCGCCTGTGCCTCCCCGGTGCTGGGGTTAAAGGCGTGCCGGACAGCTCCTGGCTCCAGACACACACTTCATATACTGCTCGCCTCTGAAGGGCAAGAGGCAAGAAGTTACCATGGCAATCACTAGGCTATGGTTGGATTATTTTACCTATTGCCCCTGTAAATTATTGGAGGGCTCTGGCCTTTTAGTATTTCTTAGCTCACACCACATTTCCTTCACGTTCAGCAGCCTCCCCTGAATGAGTTCCAGAGCTGCTGGAAAAATGTGGTCCTGCAGCGGCTTCCGTCTTTGGAGGTCATGAGGCCCACTGCCAGGAATGGAGTCAAGGAGCCAAGGGTAGACCCTCAGCCTTTTCGGGGGACCGCACAAGAGCAATGAGACCTCTGCACCCCACCTCACTCCCACTTCTGGACGTGGCCAAAGCTAAGCCCAGCAAGGAAAATAAATTTGGTGACAAAATATGTAAGATGAGAACAGTCATGTGACCCAGCCATGTCTGCACCTCAGGACCCCAGGCACTTGCTGTTTCTGACACCAGCACGCTCTTCTCCTGACCCGTCTGTTCTGCCCTCCTTCCCTTCCTCTTTCCTTTTTTCCCCTTACCGTCCTCCTTTTTCCTGTTCTTTCTGTCTGACAGGGTCTTTTTTTGTTGCCCCCGAACAGCTAGGCTCAGGGATCCCCAGCCTCAGCTTCTGAGAGGCTGGGACTCCAGGCATGTGTCACAGAAACACCATCCCTTCTGATTTCTGTCATCAACCACTCTATCATTTCAGGTATTAATTAATTAATTAACTAATTAATACCTGAATTAATTAATTAATTTGTTGGTTTTTTTGAGACAGGGTTTCTCTGAGTAGTTTTGGTGCCTGCCCTGGATCTCGCTCTGTAGACCAGGCTGGCCTCGAATTCACAGAGATCTGCCTGGCTCTGCCTCCTGAGTGCTGGGATTAAAGACGTGCGTCCCCACGGCCCAGCTATTAATATATTTATATTAGTGTGTGTATATGGGTATGTCATATATGTTGTATGAGTGCAGGCTCAACTGTGCTATGTTGCCACATGTGGAGGCCACAGAATAACTCTCAGGGGTCAGGACTCTCCTTCCACTGTGAGGTCCAGGAATTGAATTTATACAGGTAGGCTGTGGTAATTTGAATGTAGTTGGCCCCCATAAATTCATAGGGAGTGGCATTATTAGGACGCATAGCTTTGTTGGAGTAGGTGAGGCCTTGTTGGAGGAAGTGTGTCACTGTGGGGGTCGGCTTTGAGGCATCTCATGCTCAAGGTACCTCCAGTGTCTCAGATCACTTCCTGTTGCCTACAGGATCGAGATGTAGCTCCTTCTTCACTCTCAGCTCCTTCTCCAGCACCATGTCTGCTGCATATGCCGCCATGTCCCACCTTGATGATAATGGACTAAACTTCTGAAACTGCACATCATCCAACTAAATGTTTTCCTTTATTAGAGTTGCTGTGGTCATGGTTACCTCTTCACAGCAGTAGACACCCTGAGACATAGGGCTACTGTGAATAGGGACTTTTACTAGATGAGCCATCTTGCTGGCCCTAGGTCTTTGTTTAAATGTTTCCTTTTAAGTCAGGCCATTCTTGATCACCCCACTTTAAATTATCACACACATACCAACTTGGTTTAGATGGAACTCTGATGTAGTTTTCTAATACTGTGTGACAAATTGTCCCCAAATTCAGCATCTCACACCAGCAAGTATTTATCTCCTAAGACTGTGTGAGCAGGAGTCCCCCTAGGATGGTAGTCTTCTCAGGGCCAGCTTGGGTGGAGTCATGCCCATGCTCACTCATGAGGGATCAGCAGACCCTGGTTCTCTCTGACCAGGGCTTTGTTCCTCCTCCTGGGGCTTCTCTCAGGGCTGCTCACAACTCAACAGCTGCTTCCCTTAGAGCCAGGGTCTAACCGAGGCAGAGCCACAGCCTTGTAACTCAGCCTTGAGAGTGATGGACCTTCACTTCATGGTAAAACAGACACCAGGAGCTGGGCATGTCAGGGCCTCTTGGAGACTGGCACCATTGCCACCAACGTATCCCTGGCACATACAGGGCTCCCAGGAGACCGTTGTAGAAAGAGAACGAAAAGAGGAGCTGTCGCTGTAACCCCAGGATTCAGAAGGCTGAGGCAAGAGAATGAGGAAGTCAAAGTCTGGGCAGCATAGAGATTTTTTTTTTTTTTTTTTTTTGGTTTTTTGAGACAGGATTTCTCTGTGTAGCTTTGCGCCTTTCCTGGAACTTGCTTTGGAGACCAGGCTGGCCTCGAACTCACAGAGATCCGCCTGGTTCTGCCTCCCGAGTGCTGGGATTAAAGGCGTGCGCCACCACCGCCCGGCCAGCATAGAGAATTTGAGGTCAGCCAGGGCTACTCTAAAACAGAAAGGATAAAGACAGGCATTTTAGCGTCAGCATGTGTAGTTTAGTCTTCAGTTCTCTCGAGGATTTAGGAGCCTTGACCATTCACTTATCCCGGAAGGACCTTAAACCACCCAGCTTTCTCCCAGCCACCCCCACCGTGTACTCTTAAAGTCCACCCCCACCCAGCAAGCTGTGTGAGTGTGGGCACATTCCGAACACATTGGCCTATTGTGCAGATGAAAATACATACAGATGCAAACAAGCACCACAGTGCAGGCTACACCCACCTCCAGATGGAGCCACGACACACAGCATTGTGTGTTCACACCCTGGGGATGACCCACGCGTCACCCCGATATCAGGGTGTTTGCAAGTCTCTGACATGCAGTGACATTTGATTGGGGGTTTGCTTACCATTTCAGAGGGTGAGCCTGTCTATGACTATCATGGCGGGGAGCATGGCAGCAGACAGGCAGGCATGGTGCTGGAGAAGTAATTGAGAGCTTGTATCTTGATCCACAAAGCAGAGGGCAGGGAGAGAGGGGAGGGAGAGAGAGAAACAGTGACAGAGAGAGAGAGAGAGAGAGAGAGAGAGAGAGAGAGAGAGAGAGACTGGGCCTGGCATGGGCTTTTGAAACCTGTAAGTCCAAATAGTTCTGGCTGTCTTGGAACTTACTCTGTAGACCAGGCTGGCCTTGAACTCACAGAGATCTGACTCCCGAGTGCTGGGATTAAAGGCGTGCGCCACCACTGCCCGGCTCTACCGAGCATTCTTAACCACTGAACAATCTCCTTGGAAACAAGGTCTTATACAGCCAAGGCTGTTACTGAACTACTGATCTTCCTGCTTCCAACTCCGGAGTAGTAGGATTATAAGTGAACACCACCACACCTGGCTTTAGCACTGAGATTTTAAAAGGTATCTCTAACACCCTCAGGCTATTTCCAAGCCTTAGACTCAATGACAGTACAGAACTGTGGTCTCCCTGAAGGCAAAAAGCAAGAGCTTTCTAGTTGGGTATAATAGCACACCCCTTAATCTCAGCACTGGGGAGGCAGAGGCAGGCAGACTTCTGTGAGTTGAGGCCAGCCTGGTCTACACAGAGAGAGAGATTTTGCCTCAAAAAAAAAATAAAGAAAGAAAAAACAAAGAAAAAGAAAAAGAAACAAACCAAAAAACAAACAAACAAAAAGAAACCTTTTTTAATTAAAAAACAAAATAAAAAAGCAAAGTTTCCCCTGTGTATCTCCGCCCTCGCCTGTAGGTCAGCCCAGGAGAGGCAAACTCTTGAACACTAACGTCCACTTGAAGTTCGATTAGTGGAGAGTGTGTGAACGAGCAGGGCTCCCGTAGCACAGCCGCTCCAAAGAAACGTGTGGGGCTGTTCGGTACAGCCTTTCCACATCCGACCTCTCATCTCACCTTACAGCCTCCCTGCCCAGTGAGCAGGGCAGCAAGAGACCCATTTTACAGCAGTAGACAGCTGTTTCCCTCTAAAGCCCAGAAAGGGGGGAAAAATGGGGCTTCAGCTAAGGCTGCACAGCCAGGGAGGGATGCCACCGCCTGCACCTGCCTTCCCACCTTCCCTGGACCGGCCTGCCTTCCGCTGACCTGCCTTCCCGCCTTCCGCCCCTCCGGCCCCTTTCTCCCATTACCGCGGCCTCCTGAGGACATAGCCATGAGCCTGAAGATAGAAGGGGCTCAGGAAGCTGGGGCAGGGAAGGCCGACAGGGAGCAAGGGACACAAACACACAGGCAGCAGGTCCTCCTAGGTTGAGTCTGGGCTGCCCAGGGGAGGTGGGAAGAGGGAGAAGAGAGCCACCAGCAGCCAGGTAAGAGTTCAAATGGAACAGAAGCAATCGGTCAGGCTGGGACTTCTCAGGGGACCCACTGCTTGAACGACGGATCTCCTCTTTCTTCTAGAGGGACCCTCGGGGGCCAGTTGTTGGACCTGCTGAAACACAGTTGACAGAGAAGTTCCCCTGGGGGACAACAGAGCTCGGCAAGCTGTTCTATTGTGATACTTTTCTTTTCAGTACAAGGGATGGAGCACACACACACACACACACACACACACACACACACACACACACACACGCTAAGTACTCTGCCTTCCAGCTATGCCCCAGCCCAGCCCTCCTCCCTCCTTTAGAGACAGTCTCCTATAATAGCCCAGGCTGATCCTAAACTCACTAAGCAGCTAAGAATGACCTTGAACTTCTAGTTATTTATTTACTCTACAACATCATGATGCACGCCTTTCTTTATCTCTCTCTCCTTCCTTTACTTATTTGTTTGTTTGTTTTTTGGTTTTTCAAGACAGGGTTTCTCTGTGTAGTTTTGCGCCTTTCCTGGAACTCACTTGGTAGCCCAAGCTGGCCTTGAACTCACAGAGATCCGCCTAGCTCTGCCTCCCAGTGCTGGGATTAAAGGCGTGCACCGCCGCCACCTGGCCCCTTTACTTATTTATTATTCTTGGGTGGGGAGTGTAGAGACAGGGTTTCTTTGTAAATCCTTAGCTGTCCTGGACAAGGCTGGCTTCAAATTCAGAGATCCACCTGCCTCTGCCTCCTCGCTAGTGCTGGACTCAAAGGCACCATGACCCACGCCTTGAATCCCAGAACTCTGACCTTCTGACCTTCCCTGTCCCAAGGGCTGGGATTAGACACACACTACCGCATCCAGCTTCCTAGAACTTTCAAATTTCAAAAAAAAAAAATTTGTATTGGTTTTTGTTTTGAAAAACAGGATCTTGCTTGAAATAGGATCCCTGACCAGTCTGGAGCTTACTGTACAGCCCAGCTGGACCTTGAACTTACCACCATCCTGCCTTAACTTTAGAGGTCTGCACCATTAGGCCTGACTTTCCCTGGATACTCTTTTGAAAGGCCTGTTTTCTTGCCCAGTCCCCTTCAGACTATAAGCTACTCTAGGACAGGGTCTACATCCTATTGAATATCTCTCTCCCAGTGCACTGCACGGTAAATATTTTTCTATTTTTTATTTTTATGTGTATGGATGTTTTGCCTGCATGTATGTCTTGTACACCATGGTATACCTGGTGCCTGTGAAGACTAGAACAGAAGTTACAGATGATTATGAGCCACTATGTGGGTGCTGGGACTCGAACCCAGGTCCTCGAAAGAACAGGCAGTGCTCTTAACTGATAACCACTGAGCCATCTCTTCACCCTGTGAGTTTTTATTAAAAAAAAAATTAGATCACAAACAAATGAGCATAGCATGGTTGTGAAGCATGGCTAACAGGAGAATACACACTGTTCCCAGCTTCTGAAGGGCCTGGCTTTGAAGATCAGAGTCCTGACTTGTGCTATGCTGTTGCCCAATTCCTCTGTGGACCTGTGGGTGGGGGTCAACCTTCTTGGATCCATAGAAGGGCAATTCAAAATCAGACAGATTCATCAAGTTTAGTTAGAACCACACAGTGTAGAAGCCTGCTCAAGTCAGGATCAGAGAATGGAAATTCAGAGTCTTCTCCATCGGGGGAGAGGTAGGGGCAGACTTATGGAATGCCCCAAGGGCCACGGGGCAGCAAACAGGCTTCTGCATGTTTGGGTGAGCCCAGGGACTCAGGCCAGAATATTTCAAAAATGCTCCTTGCCATGCCCTCCTGGGGCTTCGGACCCAGGTGACTAGGCAAGCCAGTGCTTGTGCTGAGGAGGACACCCCACCCATCTCCGCTCTGCTCCTACCTATGCCCTCTGGACCTGGCTGGGATCTAAGGGTTCCAGGGAACTATGTAGTCTCCAGGCAGCTAGAGGAGGAACCCTTAAGACTCACTCTCTGGTCTCCATTAAGTAACAGCCAGTCCTTAAAATCTGCAAGATCTTGATAATCCTCCCTACTAAGGAAAACAAGGTCCAAAGGGAGCATTACGTCACACTAGTTCGAAAGCAGATGTCCTCATTCCTAATCAGGCTGTTCTAGAAGCCAGAAATTAAAGGCTGTTCAGCCTCACGATGTTCAACCTAATAATGGATAGGAGCCTGGCATGGTGGCGCACGCCTTTAATCCCAGTACTCCAGAGGCAGAGACTGGCAAATCACTAGGAGTTCCAGGCTAGCCTGGTCTACAGAGTGAGTTCCAGGACAGCCAGGGCTCCGTAGAGAGACCTTGTCTCAAAACAAAAACAAAAGTAACAAAACTAAAGCTGGTTGTGGTGGCGCACATCTTTAATCCCATCACTAGGGAGGCAGAGGCAGGCAAATCTCTGAGTTCGAGGCCAGCCTGGGCTACAGAGAGATTTCCAAGACATCCAGGGCTACACAGAGAAACCTTGTCTCAAAAAAGCAAGCAAGCAAACAACAAAACTAATAGGCCCAAGAATGTTCAGAAAAGAAAGTGCTTCATTCAAGAACAAGAGCCTCCTGCCAGACTCAGTGCTCTTATCCCAGCGTGAGGTATGTGTGCATAAAGGAGGGAGGATCAGGAGTTCTAGGTCAGCCTCAGCTGACCAGTGAGTTAAAATCTGGCTTGGCCTACAAGAGATCCTTGTCTCATCAACGCCAGCCTGGTCTACAGAGCAAGATCCAGGACAGGCACCAAAACTACACACAGAAAGAAACCTTGTCTTGAAAAACAAAAACCAAACAAACAAACAAACAAAAAGAATATAAATAAGGTTCCAGGCCAGCCAGGGCTTTAGAGTGAGACCCTACTTCAGAAAGACAACAAAATAAGAACATAAACAAGCCCCCCTTCATCTTCCTATCCCCACAAGAGGGTACTTCCTTTTGATTAAGAATGCAGTTGATCATGGAGCTCGATTCAGCGGTTAAGAGCACTGGCTGCTGTTCCAAAGGACCAGAGTTCGATTCCCAGCACCCACATGGCAGTTCACAACTGTCTGTAACTCCAGTTTCAGAGGATACATGCAAGCAAAACACCAATACACATAAAATAAAAAATAAGTAAATCATAAAAAGTGGGGGCGAGGCTAGGGATGTGGCTCAGTTGGAGGAGGGGTTATTTACCATGCACGAAGCCCTGGGTTCTACCTGCATAACCAGCTATGGCAGGCCATTCCAACAATCCTAGCACTCATGAGTTAGAAAGTTTAAGGCCAGCCTAAGCTACATGAAATCCTGTCCAAAAGTGTGTTGGGGGGTGGGTGGAGAATGTAGCTCCCGTCCTGACATGGTGAGGACTGGGAATTCCAGGCCACCTCAACTACATTAGTGAGACATCACCCAAATGAATACACAAATGTGTAATAAAATCTTCAGGTTTCAAATCTTGTCTTTTGCCACATCCTAGCTTGGTGACTTTGGGCAAGGGACATATTTTTGCCATGTGTAAATTGGAAGCTAGCTAGTAGCACAGAGGGACTGTTGTGGGAAGGAAGAGCAGAGGATTTTAGAATAAGTCACCGTTGTCCAGGCTTGACCATGGGGGCTAGAAAGGGATGCTCTCAGTCCTGGTTATAACTCCTAGTGCAGTGCTTTACAACTGAAATGCGTAATGGGACACACTTGGTCACAACTTCCACCTAAGCCCACACTCACCCGTCCCCAGGTCACTGAGGGCCCCTTCTTTTTCCTCTTTGGGTTCACCGGGAGTACAGATCTACATCTGACCACCGACGTTTGCCCCACAGTGCCCTAAGGCAAGGCACTTACTTTCTTAATGCCCCTGGGTTTCAGCTTCTGAAAAACTGGAAATACTCAATGACCAACACCCAGGCAGTTCCTGGAAAGATTAGTGGTCCTCCTCTCCGGGGTGGGCCGTGTGACCTGAACTGTCCATTCCTTCCTGTCACCTCTGGGCATACTGCGAGGCTACCTGAAGAACAGGGTGTGACCTGGCCTTTTGGGCTCTACCATCAGAACCTCGGGCAAGTGACTCAGCCTCTTCGTGAGGACTGAGTTGGAAAGCTCGACTATAGCCACCTGAGTCAAGGGTCACCAGAGACTTGAGCAAGCTCTGTCACCTCAGATGACTCTCTGCCCCACGAGCTCTTTGTCAGGTCAGGTGACCCAAGTCCTAAAGTGAAACTAATTACAGAGCAAGAGCTTCTACCCTGTGCTGAGCATCAGCCTCTGACGCCTGGGCCTCGGCTCTCTCCTTCCATTTCTGTCCCCATCTTTAGACACAAGGCTGATCATCCATTGGTTCACTCTCTGACTGGTAATAGGGAAAGTAAAGGAAGTTGAAAGACAGATAGGGAGTGTTCCGAAGGCTTTAGCACCAGGGGAATAGGCATTTTCCGGGCTCCGGCTGGAGAAGTGGCTTAGCAGTTAAGAGTGCTCATGCTGATCTTGCAGAGAACCAGAGTTCAGTTTCCAGCACCCTTATAGGACCTGTATTACAGTCACAGCCTGTATCTCCCCATTACTGGGCTAGAAGGCAGAACTGGGCAGTAAAAGCTTGAGATCACTAAGGGAGAAAAGTCAGCTACCAGCTCTCCCTGACCGAATCAGTGAATTTGGAAGTAAGGCTGAAGTTGCACCAGAGGATCAGGATTTTTTTCCCTTAGACAGGATCTCACTCTGTAGACCAGGCAGGGCTTGACTGCATAGAGATCTGCCTGCCTCAGCCTCCCAAGTGCTGGGATTAAAGGCATGCGCCACCATACCCAGCAACAACAAATGTCTAAGGCCTACAGGGTGTCAGTGTCTAGAGTCTGAGTCACAGTGCTAAATAAGACAAACACCAGTCAGGAGGTGGTGGCGCATGCCTTTGATCCCAGCACTAGGGAGGCAGAGGCAGGCGGATCTCTGTGAGTTCGAGGCCAGCCTGGTCTACAGAGTGAGTCCTGTCTCGAGAAACCCTGTCTCGAAAAACCAAACAAACAAAAAGCCAAACAAGGACTGGCAGGGGAAGGGGGAAGGAATACAGGCACCTGCTAGCTGTCCTCTGACCTCAACAACCACCAGGGATAGAGAAGGTGTAGGGGTGCTGGCGGTTTAGGGAGCAGAGACAGCGGAAAAGTCATCATCAAGGGTTTGAAGGATGGGAGTGGTAGATCAGGTTGGCCAATTCTTTTGCCTATCAGCTTTTGTACTGGTGGCAGCATGCAGCGCTGGTATACAGGTACCAGCCCCCTTCCCTGTCCTGCAGTTTCCCGAAATTTGTTGACAGGCTGTGTTGCAGGAGCAGGGCAGAAGGAGGATTTAGGAAGGGCTGGTTAGACCCAGGTCTGGGTGCACCTACTTCTCACTCAGATCTTGTTCTGTGGATGAAGTGGTGTTGTGTTTGAACTCTTGGACAAATCGTTTCTCCTGGGCCAAGTGCTGGGGTTCGTAGCACGAGCTCAGGAAATCCAGGTTTCACCTCTTCTCTCGCAATCATAATATGAGGGCTGGAAAGGATGGGAAAGCTCCCGAGAGAGGAAGGAGGCTAGGAACACACTCTCAGGACTTAGAGAAAGCGGGGCTTTTTATTCGCACCGCTATGCACAGTGTTGGCTCTCCAACTCCGTGTTTACGCGGTGCTGGGTGAGACAGCCCCTCTGCCGGCAAGCACGAGTACCCGGCAATCTGGGAACAAGGTTCCGAAGACTCGGTGGGACGCCGTGGCTCCTCCCGGAAGGGCAGAGGACACCGAGCTCGACGCACGTGGACGGCGTGCTGCCCTGCGGTTCCGGTCACCAAGCTGTCCCGCGGAGCTCCGCGACAAGGCGGACCGGCGGGCTGCGTGCAGATGCCCCACGCCGAGCCCGGCAGGAGGCGGGCAGTGTGACAGCGACTCACGCACGTGCCACGCGCACGCAGAGGGTGCCCTGCACCCACGCCCCTCGGACGGGACGCGCCACGCTCCACCCGTCCAGCCCGCCCAGTCCCACCGCCGCTCGCGCGGCCTCGGGGACAGCCGGGAGGCGTGGCCCGCGGGGAGCCCGCCCCTTTGATGTGCGCCGGCGCCGCGGTGATTGGCTGGGCGCTTGTGACGTGCGGGGACTGCGGTGGGCCCGGGTGCTGCGGCTGCCGCAGCGCCCGCCGCGGCTCCGGCTCCGGCTCCCCGGGTATTTAAAGGGGACGCGGCGACGGCCCCGGGGATGGAGGGCAGGTGGAAGGGACGGAAGAGAAACACATCATCCACGGTCCCTCGGGACCGGAGGGACGCGTGAGCCGGAGCTCAGAAATCCGGGGGTGGATAAGACTGCGTCCTCCCCGATTCCCGTAAGTACCCCTTGCTCCATCCTGCCCCCCAAATCCCTTAACTAGCCCCCTTCCCACTACTTTCACTCCAAACTCAACCGGGACAGACAGCGCGGCCGCCGCTGCCCCGCGTGAGTCCTGGGCTTCGGGAGGATCGCGATCTCAATGTTGGGGTGGGGGCCGTGTGGAGTTAGAGGGTGTTTCATGCGCTTGGTGGTGGGGTAACCCCTGGGGCAGAGAACTGAGCCCCCTTCTTCACCAGGCTCATGGAGCCCAGTGTCCTTTCATGTTCGGGGACTATCATAGCTCCCCGCCACCCACAAGTCCTCCCTTCTCCCCGAGCTGCTGCGCACCCCCCGCCCGCATTAGAGCGAAGTGCCCGCCAGCTGGGGGTGTGCCAGAGTGCCTGCTTTCCAGTCACCTCTAAAAATATCTCTCCTGCTACCCCACCGGCAGCTGCCATCTCTCTGCCCCTACCCAGTGAAGATCAACCTCTGCTTGCCTACCCAAGCAGGGGACCCCAGAGGCGACGCCTAGTCCCAGATTCCTCACTGGCACCAGGGCATAGATCATTGCTCCCTAGCTAGTCAGGACAGGGAACATTACAGAGTCTCTGGAGCAAACGGGAAGGTTCAGATACTACAGACCCCAGAGTTTTAATCCTGGTTCTGATGCTGTGTGACGCCCATGACTCAGCCGGACCTCTCTGAGTCTCTTTGAACAAGAAAGGCGTTCGTGAAGTTGTGAGGATTAGGGGCAGGAATCCCAGTTTAGCTGTCAGATCTGATTCCTAGTGGTGGGCATACTTCTTCTTGGAGCAGAGAGAGCTTGCTACTGTGAAGTCTGAAGTCCTCACCCCCATTCTCAGCCTGCATGTTTCTCGTGGAAAACTCTCTAAACTTTTCTACCCTATCCTCCATTAGGAGAATTCAAGCCTAGAACTTAAGACACAGACAGACGCCGGGCGGTGGTGGCGCACGCCTTTAATCCCAGCACTCGGGAGGCAGAGCCAGGCGGATCTCTGTGAGTTCCAGGAAAGGCATAAAGCTACACAGAGAGCTACACAGAGAAACCCTGTCTCGAAAAACCAAAAAAAAAAAAGAGAGAGAGAGAGACAGAGACAGACAGACAGATACACACACCTACCCCACCTTCCCACAGATTTAACTTGAGTATTTGTCTCTGGGGGTGGTGATGGCACACCTTTAATCCCAGCACTCAGGATTAAAGGTGGATCTCTGAGTTCCAGGCCAACCTGGTCTACAGAGTGAGATCCAGGACAGGCTCCAAAGCTACACAGAGAGACCCTGTATGGGGGGGGGGGGGGGGAAATTGTGTCAACGGAGGGAGGGAGCAAGCTGGGAGCCTGTGATCTATGGAATCAGGGCCACAAAAGTTAATCTTAGGTGGGACTAGAAAAGAACTTTCTGCCCCAGAAAATCTGCTTCCTCTCCCTGCTAACATGCTGAAGAAACTCAAATCCTGTCTCCACAAGGAATTTTTGTTGTTGGTTTTTTGTTTTTTGTTTTTGTTTGTTTTGAGACAGGGTTTCTCTGCGTAATCCTGGCTGTCCTGGAACTCACTATATAGACCAGGTTGGCCTTGAACTCAGATCCCCCTGCCTCTGCCTCCTAAGTGTTGGGATTAAAGGTATGTACCACCACTGTCTGGCACCACACAGGATTTTATCACTCGTACAAACCTGTCAGGAGTGAGTGACTTGTGTGTGGTTGTTGTTTGAAACAGGAACTTTTTGTGTAGTTCAAGCTGGTCTCGAACTCAGATTCTCCTGCATCACCAGGTCAGGCAACTGCCATTGACCTTTTCAAATGTTATAAAGCCAAATAACAACTAGGGATGTATGCTTCCTCAGCTGTGGGGCTGGGATATGGGGAGTCACAGTGAGACTGCCTTAGCTTCTGGGAAGAAACCCAGGATGCCTGGCTTACTGGTCTGCAGATAAAAAAGAAACAAGATCACCAGGAGTGGCAGTGCTGGACTCTAATCCCAGCACTTGGGAGGCAGAGGCAGGCAGTTTGAGGCCAGCCTGGTCTACATAGAAAGTTGCAGGCGCCGGGCAGTGGTGGCGCACGCCTTTAATCCCAGCACTTGGGAGGCAGAGGCAGGCAGATCTCTGTGAGTTCGAGGCCGGCCTGGGCTACCAAGTGAGTTCCAGGAAAGGCGCAAAGCTACACAGAGAAACTGTCTCGAAAAACCAAAAAAAAAAAAAAAAAAAAAAAAAAAAAAAGAAAGTTGCAGGACAGCCAGGGTTAGGTAGTGAGGCCCTGTCTCCAACACAAAAATGAAGATTTCTGTAAACGCTCACTAGTATTAGGTAAAAACATAATTGTGTTTACTACTGTGAGACATGAGAGGTTTTAAGCATAAGATTAATATAATTTTTTTTAAAAAAGGAAGACAGGCAAATAGTTGACCCCCGCCCCCCAAGAGATGAAAATTTATCTTAGCAGGGCAGGGTATTCATTACTCAGGAGGCTGAGTTCAAGGCCATGTTGGGTCACCCTGTCTCAAAATTAAAAGCAAAAGTATTGGATTAAGGGTGTGCTGTATAATACCTGCAAAGACCAGTGGTCAGTCCTGATTATGGAAGGGAGGGAGGGAAGGAAGAAACAATGAGAGAAAAAAGTTGGTCTATGTGGCTGCTGGTGACCATTTGTATCTTTGTATCTGCCCCCTGTTTCTCCTCCTGCATGATGCTATCCCTCTGAGATTGCTTTTTACAATGGGTGTGGCACCCCCCACGCCCCTCACCCCCCACACCCCTCACCCCCCACACCCCGCTTCTCCTCTAACTCTTGTCCTGGGACAAAGGTTATATCAGCTAGGATTCTGACAGTGTCAGTTCCCCTAATATCCCCTGCATGCCATTCTCTTGTCCCTATCCCCATCCCCTTCTCTTCCACTATCTCAACAGTGTTGAGTTTCCCAGGACACTACCATTTTTTGCTGGTGAGCTTTATAGCCTCCTTCCAATTACTAGCTATAAACTGGGATTGGGGTGGGGGCGGCACTAAAAGTCACTTCCCGTCTCTGCTGAAAAGCTTTGCTTTGAGGAACTGAGGGTAGCCAGTGATGCATCTCTCTATAAAGACGGTTCCAGAGCCTGTGTCCACGTAGTCCTCTCCTAGTTTATTCTGGAGGCAGTTGCCTCTGCTGCCCTGGGGTGGTCAGGGAACGTCACCTTGACAAAGTCAGAGTTTACCGCGCCACCTACTGTCACCACTAGAGGGCAGCAGCCAGCCAGCTCTTTGCTATCTCTTCTCTGGTATCTTTCTGATTCCAAGCTGTATCTTTCCAAGTTTAAGAGGCTGACTGACCTCTGGTCTCTCAACCTGGGGGTGGAGACCTAGGGGAGTAGGGAGGCACCAGAAGCTGTAAATGGTATCCTGCGTAGCTGCAATGATGAAGGCCCCAACCAAAAGATCAGACCGGGTCACCTAAACTCTAGTAGAGGTTTCTAGTAGAGGTCTTGTTGGTGAGACCCCTGAACAGGGTAGTAACGGAGGTAAGTCTCATATCTCATGTAGAGCCCAGGGCTCTCAGCCTCTAGACAGTGGTGAAGCATTCATGAACCAAATGCCACACTGCTTAAACAACACAGCCTCTGGGAAGTGAATGAATCCCTCTGTTCTCTGCCTTCACGGGTCTAACGAACCATGAATGAGATTGGGAATAAAGGTGACTGACTGGTAAACTGTGACATGCCCTACTCGTGTGTGGGCAAAGGTCATGCTGGAGAAAGAAGCCCTGGACCAGCCTCTGAGATCTGGTTTTGAAAAGCCTCAGCCACTTTGAGTGAGTGGCTTTTGAGCAAGTCCCTTAGCCTGTCTGGATCTCCAGGTGTGCTCCCTTGTTACCTCTCTGGTAAGCCTGGGAACTGGCCAGGAGTGGTAATAGCAAGAGCTTGCTCTTGCTGAGAACCTGGGATTAACTCCTGTGCTTGAGGAAATAGAGTCAGGTGGGCATGAGTGGTAAAAGGGAAGCCGTTTTTGGGTGGTTTTTTTTTTTTTTTTTTTTTGGTTTTTCGAGACAGGGTTTCTCTGTGTAGCTTTGCGCCTTTCCTGGGACTCACTTGGTAGCTCAGGCTGGCCTCGAACTCACAGAGATCCGCCTGGCTCTGCCTCCCGAGTGCTGGGATTAAAGGCGTGCGCCACCACCGCCCGGCGGGAAGCCGGTTTTTGAGACAGGATCTCTCTACATATCCCTGGCTGTCTTAGAACCCACTATGTAGACCAGGCTGGCCTCAAACTCAATAGATCCATCTGCTTCTGCCTCCTTCCCAAGTGCTGAGGTTAAAGGTGTGTGCCAACACACCCCAAATGAACAGGTGTGGACTTTTGTGGATTCTTTTTGTTTGTTTCAGGAGCTCTGGATGAAAGCTTGAGACCAACAAAGTTTCTAGAGGTGGTGCCCAGGATAATATCCTGACAATGAGCGGGTGTCTTCCAGCTGTTGGCCTACGATGCCTATCTAGGGTAAGTGGGGCCCTTGAGGATGAGGCCTCATGCCCCAGCTTTTCCACCCTGAGATAGGGACCCTCTCCAGTCCTGTTCAGATTTGCCCTCTCCACTGGTACTCGGTGAATCCCTAGACATTTCTCTGGTGTGGGTCCTGGTGCCTTATACCCTCAACAACAGAGACCTCATGCCACTGAAACTCCCCCAGGTTGATAGTAAGCCCCAGGCAACTACCAGAGGGAGACAGTGGAAGGGATGGCCCTTTTAGGGGAGCCAGGGAGCCACGTTCCAATCCCAGCTCTGAAATGACCGAAACTGTTGCTGTTTTACCAAAAGTTATCGGAAGTAATAGCGGGTGAGGGCTTGGGATGTGGCTCAATTGGCGGGATGCTGTTGGATCACTGGGATGGCGAAAACAGGAAGCTCAGGAGGTCCCGCTACACGGCACGTTTGAGGTCAGCCTGAGCTCCATGAGACCCTTTCTTTAAAAAGAAAGAAGTGGGTGTGATTGTGTGACGGGAAACCAGGTTCCACGTGGGTGAGTTGGGACAGGAAGCTCTTGCAGAGAGGCAGACGGACAAGCAGTATGGTGGATAGTCTAGGACTTACAGGGTCTGTCACTCTGGCCCTCCAGTACAGCTGCTGGCAAACAGAGGTGGCAGGGACGCACAGATGGGGGCTCCCGCTGTGTCTGTGTGCTTGCCTCTCTCTTTGTGCCCCAATACTCCCACTGTTCCCCCATCCTCTCCCATGCTGTTCCCCCTTGGCCCAGAGTCTCACTACCTAAGGCGCCCACCCTATTCCAGTAGTCTGTTCTCCCTTGCTTGACTTCCTCCTAAATATCCCCTCCCCCGTGACCCCTCCTGCTAGCTACCTGCCCCTTCCTCCCTCTGCCTTTGTTAGCCACTGTTGCTCTTTTCCCTCTCCCCTACCTGTCTCCCAGGTATGCTGTGGCCTGGCGAGGGGGGCCCCCATTGCTTCTCCTGCTGCCTGCTTGCTTCGGACTCTGGCAGAAACCCCACGTGCTGGCACGTTCTTCCCAGGGAATTGGCAAGTGATTAGCAGCAGCACAGGGCCCTACAGTAACTCCCTGGAGGAGCCATGTCTTATCCCTAAGCCCCCCTGCCCAGGGCCATCTGGCTGGAAGCTCCCACTGAGCCTCCTTGGGTCTTGTGTGGTCTGCATACCTACCTGGTCCTTTCAAGGGCTCGGATCTAGTTCTCTGGCCAGGACCTAGCAGGATCTGGAACCTGGCTTTCCAAGCCTGGCACCTGAGAGCTGACACTCATTGCCCACCCGCCTTGGTGACGCCAAATCAGTTAAGGGACCTCAGGGAGTGATCCCTGAAAAGCCACTCCTCCCTTCTCCTAAGCTGACAGCTGTTAAAGCCCCAGGGACCCCATGAGAGAGGCAGAATCAAAAAACCAAGGAAGCCTTTGGCTTCGAGACCAGTATGGACCCCTTGCGTCAACCCCCCACCACCACCACGATTAACTGAGAGACGGGCAAGGGACGGCGGGGTGTGGGCCCCACATGGGTTCCATCTCCGATTTAACCAGCCTTGGGTCCTCCTCAGGTCTTGGATGTGCCAGCGATCCTGGCTGTGGCCCGCTAACCAGGCTCTCCCCGGCCGGCTCCCGCCGCGCCACCTTTCGCTTGCCCCCTCCTCCTGCTCCTCTTCCCCCTGCTCCCAGGACGGCAGGATGGCTGCGCCCGGCGCGCCTCGCTTCCTCCTGACCTTCGACTTCGATGAGACCATCGTGGACGAAAACAGCGACGACTCGATCGTGCGCGCGGCGCCAGGCCAGCAACTACCCGAGAGCCTGCGGGCCACCTACCGCGAGGGCTACTACAACGAGTACATGCAACGCGTCTTCAAGTACCTGGGTGAGCAGGGCGTACGGCCCCGGGACCTGCGCGCTGTCTACGAGACCATCCCCCTGTCGCCAGGCATGGGCGATTTGCTGCAGTTCGTAGCCAAGCAGGGCTCCTGCTTCGAGGTTATTCTCATTTCGGATGCCAACACCTTCGGTGTGGAGAGTGCCCTGCGTGCCGCTGGCCACCACAGCTTATTCCGCCGCATCCTCAGCAACCCATCCGGGCCCGACGCGCGGGGACTGCTGACGCTGCGGCCCTTCCACACGCACAGCTGCCCGCGCTGCCCCGCCAACATGTGCAAGCACAAGGTGCTCAGCGAATACCTTCGTGAGCGGGCCCGCGACGGCGTGCACTTCGAGCGCCTCTTCTACGTGGGCGATGGTGCAAATGACTTCTGCCCCACGGGGCTGCTGGCGGGCGGGGACGTGGCCTTCCCGCGCCGCGGTTACCCCATGCACCGCCTCATCCAGGAGGCACAGAAGGCGGATCCCAGCTCCTTCCGCGCCCACGTGGTGCCCTGGGAAACAGCCGCAGACGTGCGCCAACATCTGCAACAGGTGCTGAAGATGTGTTGAAGACCATCACCGGCGAGGGGTACCCGGGGACAACCGGCGGAGGGGGGGGGGCAGGACTGGGAATTGGTTAAGACCACCTGGTTTTACTCCTTCCTTTCTTCGCTTTGCTATGTTCCTCTGGGCATTTCTGGAATTTTGTCCGCTTGTGGTCTGGGAGCGGAGACTCAGAGCCGTCCCTATCTATGCAGTTACCACAGCTCGGCTGCCTCCCCTCCAGGGAGTGGTGAGCACCCCTTGGAAGGCAGGCAGTGTCCCTCGAACTGAGAGGAAGGGGCTCCTGGCAGCTGGGAGAAGGGACATCTCCCACTACTTCAGCTGCTGCTTCGGCTGCGTAACTTCCCCTACGGGACTCAGGATCCCCCCACCCCACGTCCGCATGCCAGCGCCGGGTTCCTCGCGCAGACCCGCGGATGCTCTCGGGAGATTTTGCTTCAGCCACCGCGAACCCACACCACTGCTGCGCGGGTTGCGCCTTGCTTCCCTTCCCCCGCCCACCATGCCAGACACCCCCAAAGGAAGAAAAAGCCAGAGGGAGCAGCCAACCTCCTGCTGGTGGAACGAGGTAGAACCAACCAATGACCTCGGAGAGTGTGACCAATCTCACTCCATCCTCATCTACTACAGCAAGAGACCAGGGACTTCACCAAAGCCGTCCTCCGCATCCCCCCTCCGCCCTTATGGAACAGAAAGCCATGTTTTGACGTAGAGCCAGGGAAACCCAAGCCCCTCCCCCCCTCTGGTATTTCAGACCTATAAAGGAGGTGAAGGGGGACAAACTGACTCATCTCTTGCGCCGCCGCCGCAGTAGGAGGGAGGGATGAAAGAGGTGCCCTTAGCTGTCAGCCACATTTAAGTGGAGGAGGCTGAGGAGCCCAGACTGAACACAAGCAAAGAGGCAAAAGAGTTTTGAGAGATGCCTGTGACGGCTGGGGTCTAGTGGGAACCGGAAAGAGGACTGGGATGGAAAGGTCCTCCTGGGACATCTCTTGATGTCCCTTCCCATCACAAACCCCTGGCCCTGGCCCTCTAGCCCTGAGGGGCAAGAATCAGGAGGCCATCAGTTTTATTCAAAGCTGGCAATTTGCTCTTTGTGAGCTAGGGGTCCTCTGGGCAAGGTGCCTGAACTTCTTGGCTTTTAGGTTTTTTTTGGGGGGGGGTGATTCCCCATCTGCAGCAATTCTCTTATGTACCACCTCTCTCTAGCCTCTCCCCCACCCCACATAAACACACTTCCGCACTGCTGTGTGGAGCAGGGACCGAACACCATTCACAGCCCAAGAGGTAGACAGGTCCTTAGTCCAGCCTTGACTGTGGAGCTGGCTTCTTGGGACTCAAGAGGCCCACTGAGGCAGTGCTGGGTTGGTGCAGGGACAGATCTGGGCTGTCAGCAGCTGGGCTCCACGTAGTTCCCTGGGAAGAATCCAGTGCCCTCTGAGCTGACCCCCTCACACCAGCCATCAGAGTAGCGGCGTGTGACGCAGATGATGGTGCCTTCGGAGAAGGAGAGCTCGTTGTCCTTCTGCCGGGTGTATGGGTATAATGTCACCACTGCAGGGCAGGAAAGGAAAGCTTGTGAGATGTGCCCTCTGTTCCCCCAATGGTACAGGAGCCCTAATACAGGGCTCTGGGGAGCATGGGGGGAGGAGACTGAGCCTTCACATCCCTCCCCAGCCCAGGCAATATTCAACACCAGGCCCAGCTGCTCTTTTCCTAGCAGACTTCAGAACTCAGTTCACAAAGGAAGGGGATGGAGAGACAAAATAGGGTCACACCTTTAGCAGGGAGAGCGAATGCCTCTGGGTCAGGGCAATAGAGGCCAGAAACCTGGCAATAGATTCTGGTGCTTTTCAGTCCTAAGAGGACGGTACCTTTCTCCAAGTAGGCAGCAGGGACCCAGCTGGGCTCATCTGGTCCAAAACCTGGTGGGGGCGGAGGCAGCAGTCCCAGTTCATCCCCCTCCAGAGCTGGAGGAGGGGGCAGGGGCAGCTCTGCTTCTGGGAAGGCAGGAAAAAAAGATACATGTATGTGTATGGCGTACATGTATGGTGGCACTGTCCTTAGGATCTAACCAGTTTGGGTCGTCACCCACAATGCCCCCAGCCCATTGGTGGTGCCCAGAAGGACTCAGCACAGGGTAGGCAGACCCTGCTGGGCAACCCTTACCCAGTCGGGTTAAGCCTATAACGGCCCTGTCAAAGTTAACTTTAAATCAGAAGCTTCAAACACGGGGGCTAGTGTAAAACAGGCTCGGTTCACCGATTCCCTGGGGTTCCGGAGGAGCACAAGGTTGGAGCCCCAAAGGATGGATGAGAATCTCTAGGTGGGGGTGAGGGGGGATGGGCACTTCTTACCTGGAGGGGACTGGGACACCTCCAGCGGAGGAGGCGGTAAGAAGACCTCAGCGGAGGCTGCTGGAGGAGGCGGGGTGGCCAGTGCTAGAGGTGGAGGAGGCGGGGTGGCCAGTGCTAGAGGTGGAGGAGGCGGGGCTGCAGGAGCTAGAGGTGGAGGAGGCGGGGTGGCCAGTGCTAGAGGTGGAGGAGGCGGGGCTGCAGGAGCTAGAGGTGGAGGAGGCGGGGTTGCAGATGCTGCCAGAGGTGGAGGAGGCGGGGTTGCAGATGCTGCCAGAGGTGGAGGAGGCGGGGTTGCAGATGCTGCCAGTCCCTTGGATTGGGGAATCCCACCTTCGGCACTCCTAAAGACCAGAGTACACGCACATGAGGGGAACCTTCTAACTCAGCATCCCCGAAGGGGCCCCTCCAACCCAAAATCTGGCCTCAAATTATTTTTCCCACTCAGCGGTCCTTAGTTCTCAACCCCAGAGGTCTGGCAGGAGACAACCCCCCCCTCTAAAATTCCACCTACTGTCTCCGCCCCCCACACACTAGACTCAGGCACTCACCCCGCCGAGGCCAAGGAAGAAGCAGAGGAGGCAGCGGAGAGCTTGCCGTCAGGCACGGCTGGTAGCTGCACCGGCTCGGGGATCCGGGGTGGTCTCCTGGGGGTGGAGTAGGGTGGCATGAGGAGGGAGGGGCCTCTGCTGAGCAGGACCGGGGTTGAGGAAAGGTAGCCCGTGGAGGGAGAAGCTGGGCGCCAGGCTCGGGAGCACCAAGGCGCCAGGTGCTGCGGGCAAGGGGCGGGGGCGGGGGGGGGCAGTTGAGAACCACAGGGCCTGGGCAGAGCTGATAGGAATGGCCTTGAGGCCTCACCCCAGCACAGCGGCGGAGGCAGGTGTAGCAGGTGCCTTGATGCTCTTGCGAGACAGGGTCCCGGTCCGCGATAGCTGCGTGCTCAAATCCTGGTGGGAGGGGGTAGGGTTGACATCTGAGGCTAGGGGAGCAAGCCTCACTGAGCCTCAGCCCTAAGAGGGACTGGGGGAGGGGCGAACGAGAACCGGGAGGACCAGCCAGACTCAGCAAGTTCCTACTTCCACTTTCCGACCCTCCTCCCGCCCTACCCCCACCCCAGACGCGGGTGTCCTTGCCGGCGCCACAGGGCCTTAAGTCTGCAGCGGGTCCCACAGAGCCACCCACCCCACGGAAAGAAACCCGCAGCACAGACTCTTCCTTTAGGCCGCTTCCTCTGCATAGCCACAGAGACTGAGTGGGCCTTTGCACCCCCACACCGTGTCAAACTCTGCAAGGATCTGGGTGGCTTGGTGGTCCTTAGCTCTGATTCGAGGTCTACTCCAGCAAGAGCTGGAGGAGACGACGTGTGGAGAAGGGAGACACATCACACGGAACTCATGATTTCCATAAACTTATGGAACTGACCTCCCCAAATTCAAGGCAGAGGGATGATGGCAGAACCCAAGACACTTAGGAGAGTCATTGATAAAGGGCAGCCCCCAATGCAAGAGACGCCTCTAACTTCGGGACTTCCCCCAGGATGAGCACCTGGGGCCCATGTTCTCTGCCACCCTGCCTCTCTAGAGACAAGACAAAGGGAACCTGAGGCACAAAGGAGAGGGTGGAGGCTGGGCATATAGTTCAGGGGTGGAGCTTGTGCTGAGCTTATGGGAGACCTGGGTTCCATCCACAGCATGGTCAAAAGAAAAAAAGGTAAGAAGGCTAGACAGCAGAAAGAACTTACGGGGACCTGGGAGCTGAAGGGAAGACGTGTTCTCCCTTGGGGTGGGGGAGGGGGTGCCATAATACGAGAGGTTAAGACCCAGGAGAACTTCGAATCTGATAGGAAGCAGTGGTGACAAAATGAAATATGTCCCCTCCACCAGCTGCTTTCTGTTGCCGCCTCCTGTCCCTCCACCAGCATTCTGGGGTGACTTCTTAGAGCCGTGACCTCAAACCCCCAGACAGAGGAAGTTGCTGTTCTCATGTGGCTGAGAAGTGGTTCTCATGCATAGGTCCTGACGCCATCCCCACCCTCTTCCCCTTCACACACACACACACACACACACACACACACACACACACACACACACCCAGTGCCCATGGTGGGGGGCAGGGGCGGCTCATGATCTTTGGAAGCAGAGTGTCTGAGTACAGAGCAGAGGGCAGTTAGGGACCTTGGGAGAGTGAGGGGCTTAGGCCATGGCTCCTGGCCATGGAAGTGTGAGAGAGGAAGGGGCTGTGAGGGAGCACAAGAGCTTGGAAAGGAGACAGGCAGGAGCTCCATGGCAGGAAAGGGTGGGCGGTGGGGACGAGAGCAAAGCTTCCCTTTACCTTGATTCCATGGCCAACGTCATCCAAGCAGCCAAAGTTGAGGGGTTTTCTGTGGTAGGGAGTGAGGGGAGGTAGGCTCTCGGGAGGGATGACCTTCTGGCCAGGGGGCAGCCGCATGACAGTAGCCAAGGTGCCGATCTCCCTTCTGGCCACCTTTTCCATATGCATGTTCACCATCTGTGTGACAGGGTTGGGAGGTGATGGTGAGGGGCAGCCTGTCCAACACGATTCCCTTTAAGAGCGGGAGAAACCTTGCACTCAGGAGGCAGAGGCAGGTAGATAGGTCTCTGAGTTTGAGGTCAACTTGGTTTCTATGATGAGTTCCAGGCCAGCCAGGACTACACAGTGAGACCCTGTCTCGAAAGAAAGAAAGGAGGAGGAAAGAATGGGGGTCATGGGAGTCAGGGAAATCCAGAGCAAGTTTTGTGTCATCATTGTCTGTCCATCCATTCTCCCTGTCCCCCTTCCCCCGTCCTCCCCACCCCCAACCAGTCCCCGTAGCCATACAGCAACTGGGAAAAGGGCAGCAGAGAGGATGAAGGCACTTTGGAGCAACTTCCTGGTGGAAGAGAACAAGGGTTATTATTAGCTGTACAGGAAACAGAAGAAGAAAAGGGAAAACAACATCCCTGGGGAGGCTGGGAAGGGATTGAAGGACAGGGCAGCCTTTGGAGCAGAAGGACACAGTGTGGAGGTGGCAGAGAACTGTAACTAAGTCAGCTCTCCCCTCTAGGGGACAAACATGTGAATTAGCTTCCTCTTGGAATGTTCCCTCAGGCCTTGAGGGATGGGACCTTGGATCTTCAGGAGGAAGAGGAAGACACACCCTATACACTGACCCCTTGGGGACATATGGTCAGACCAAAAGTGTAATTTCACTAATACATGTGCCCTGCAGGGTCAAGAATCCAGGAAGGAAGGCTGAGGGTATTTATGAGCCAAGGGTAGGGACTCTGTATGATGGTGGCAGGGATCCCTCTGGGGCTGAAGATGGGCTTGCCTAGCCGAGTGGAGGACACTTACTAATCATTGTCTATATTTCAATAACGGGATGGCGTTTAGTCTCTCCTGATCTCTGCAGGTACTGTGACTGGCAGACAAAGCTTTTAGATATCCAGGGCAAGAGAGAGACAGAGACAGAGACAGACACAGAGAGAGAGAGAGAGAAAGAGAGAGAGAGAGAGAGAGAGAGAGAGAGAGAGAGAGAGAGAGAGAGAGAGAGAGAGATCTCAGAGAATTTTGCACTTAATGGGCTATCAAGGACCCCACTAAGACATAACCATGATGGAGGTCTCCAAAGTTCAGAAGGTGCCAACCTTCTGTAGTCAAGTTGGCAATGTGGACATGGAGAAAAGCAAAAAACTCTTGTAGAGAATATTTGAGTGGGACTAAAGAGCCAGGCTGAAAGGGGACGCCTTCCCACACCCTTACCTGGTTCAGTGTGCTGATCTTGGCTTCTACCTGCCGCATGGCAGCGCCCTGTAGGTCCAGCATTCGAAGAGTATGCCCAGCCAGGTTACCCACTTGGTAGGCCACACTGGCCAGGGCCTGGGTGGTGAAAGCCATGGTCTCTTCTAATGCCTTCCGCTTGTCTGTGGCCTGAAATACACACAGCCTTGGCTTGAGGCCAGCACATTCCACTGCTTCCTAGGCAAGGTCTGGTGGGACCAGAAGAGAATCCAAGGAAGGCGGGAGCTGAACTTGGAGAGTGCCACAGTCCTTAGATGCTTGAGGTAGCTTCCGGAAGGATGATGTTGTGGCAAGAGGGTTACAAGGAATGTTAGGTAAACACGTCTGCAGCCTGGGAGAACGGACTGTGGGGATGGGGAGGAGTCCTCTCCTCCAATAGCTGAGGTGAGGAGTGAGTTGAGAGGACCAGACCTTACTGCCTTCCTCAACAAGGCTGGATGGTGAGGAGCAGAAAGGAAAGAGGAAGGGGATGCTGGCCTGAGAAGACACAACCAAATTTAAAAACCAACCAACTAATACCACACCCTTACCCTAAACCTGCAAACCAAACCCCCCTCGGAGGAAGGCCAGAGCCTAACAGCCCCTAGCTGGCCTTGAACTTCTTCTTTTTTTTTTTTTTTTTAGAGACAGGGTTTCTCTGTAGCTTTGGTGCCTGTCCTGGACTAGCTCTGTAGACCAGGCTGGCCTCGAACTCACAGAGATCCGCCTGCCTCTGCCTCCCGAGTGCTGGGATTAAAGGCGTGCACCACCACCGCCCGGTGGCCTTGAACTTCTTTAGCCGCAGTCCGCAGGCAGGCTTGTGGGAACTTAGAAAAGGACTCTGTGTCCCAGAAACAGAATGTTTTCTTTTTTGTGACAGGGTTTCACGTAGTACAGGCCTCAAACTCTGTTGTAACCAAGGCTGGCCTCGAACTCCTCATTCTCCTGCTTCCATCTCCGAACTGCTAGGATTACAGGTGTGTGCAACCACACATGGCTTTAACACACCCCCTCCCCTTTACACACACCCATTGCTTCTCTC
Source organism: Peromyscus eremicus (assembly GCF_949786415.1). Lineage (NCBI taxonomy): Eukaryota > Metazoa > Chordata > Mammalia > Rodentia > Cricetidae > Peromyscus > Peromyscus eremicus. The sequence goes on from NC_081423.1 coordinate 78,358,057, forward strand.
CAACCATCCTGGCCACTGGGGTTCTGTTCTCTAACAAGCTGGATCGTTTCTACCTCGGGGCCTCGGTGCCTGTACTTCCTGTCTTTTTTTTTCCAACTCCCCCCTCCAGCCAAATATAAACACCACAAAAACAGAGAGCTGGTCCATCCTTTCCTGCATCCTTTGCTGGCATAGTCCCCCACAACACAGAAGACAGGAAGTAACTATGCATTTGGGTTGGCTGATGGGCAGGTCGAAGGGGAACCCAGCATGAGTTAGGCAGCTTCCTACTGCATGCCAGACACTAGCCAGTGCCACACTGCCAGTCAGTGGAAAAGGGGGTGGGCCAGAGAGTGGCTAAAGACAAAAGAACTTTTTTTTTTGGTCCCAGACCAGACTTGGGGGGCTGGGTAAACCTTCTTGGGTCTCTTGCTTCCCCAAGCCGCTTCCTCCTTCGCCATCGACCATGAGCCTGCTGCACTGAAGCCTGTCCCTTTCTGAGGTGGGGGAGGGGCAGAGACGAGTCCAGAGCAGATGAGGTTGGCCAGGGTGTATACCCTGTGGCCTCCGGCCTTGGAACTTTGTGAACTCCATAGGACCTGTCACCGGAACTACGAGAGCTGTGTCCTCAGTGAGAGCTGGATTCCTCTTGTGTAGTCTAAACTAGAACCTTCTGGAAAACCCATGCCATGGTCCTCCCCTCCCTGCTTTTCTGTTCTGACAGCAGGAAAGCGATGTTCATTTGTGCCTATTTACATGTCATCTGCATATGCAATAAAAATTTACATTTCATCAGCATATGCCACCCAAAGCCTTGAATAGGCAAAGAAACTAGAAAGTACTACAGGCTTTGTTCTAGATCTTTGTTTAATGGGTAAGAAAACAGCCCCCCTCTGCTCCTGGACTGTCCCCTCCCCAGCACAGCACAGCACTTAGCAACCAAAACAAGAATTGTCTGCTTGGGCCCGGCTCTGGGTACCTCCAGATGTTTTTAACCTCTAGCTTTGGTTTTGGCCCACAGTGAAGTCTGGAGGAACAAGGGTCTGGGATCCTTCATCTAAGCTGGGTGTTTATCATGCAAATGACCCTGATTGTACACTCAGTCAAGCCTGACTGAGAATCCTACACTTGACACATCCACCTGCTGCTTTTTCCCTTGGGCTTCTGACTACTCGTTAGTGGGGAAGGATGGGATGGAGACCTGATAAAAGACATCACCCTAAACTTTCCTCTGTAGACAGGCAGGGATGGTCATTGATTGTCCGGTCTAGGAACCAGTACCCTGCACAAAGGAATCCAGGGATTCCAACCTGGGTCAGGGCTTCTCCTACCCTGAGTGTGTTTGCCAAGGCTGTCACCTCAGTAGAGTGGGTTCCGTTAGTCCGTCACTACTGAAATGGTAACAGCAGTAATAATAGCTGCACTTATCCTGCCTTTCTTACAGGATGATGGGCCTGGGCAACTGCTTCAACACATTGTTCCAGTTCGTACTTGTTTGGAGAAGGTATAGAATCTCAGAGGAACTCCACTCACCCCCAAATGCTGGCACAGACCTGTAATCCCAGTCTTCTGAAGCTGTGGCAGACCTGTCAGGAATTCAAGGCCAGCCTGAACTATAGAGAGACAGAGACAGGACAGAAAGAAAAGAAGGAAGGAAGAGAAAGAGAAAGAGAAAAAGAAAGAAAGAAAGACCAATGGGAACCTTACCATAGATTCCTAAGTGGATAGATGATGGAAGACCTGGGGACTCAGCCTTGTGGCTTCAGTTCCTGTGTGCACACCAATTGTACACATGGGATTGGATCCACCAGAAGCACTTGGAGGTGTGGGAAAGGACTACTTCCATCCCTGCCAGGGGAGCATGCCTAAGTGCTGGGGTGGGGAGCAGGCCAGGGCAGAGCTGGTTTATAAGCCACATGCCAGATCATCTAGCTACAGTCTGGTCACTCAGCACCACACACACCCACACACACACACACACACACACACACACACACACACACACACACAGAGAGCAGAATGACATGTTAGGTAGCACTGTGGTCTAAAGGGTTAGTAACTGGACTCTGAGTCAGAACTCTGGCTGCTTTTTGTTTGGGGTCTTGATTTGTTGTTTTGGGCTTTTGAGGCAGTGTCTTGCTATGTAACCCTGACTGGCTTGGGCTCACTTATGTGGAGACTATAAGGCAGGTCTTGAACTTTTGGAGATCCCCCTGTAGCCTCCCCAGTGCTGAGATCACGGTATGGACCACCACAACCAGCTAGAATTCTGAGTTTGAATCCCGTCCTGGTGACTATCTTGGAGGCCTCTGGGAGCACAGTTTAACCCTTTCCAAACCTCAGCTTCCTCGTTGTGACGCATGAATGGTCCTCACCTCACAGGACTGGAGACAAAAAGAGGCTGTTGGGGGCGGGGTACAGAGAGATGCCCTTTCCCACAGGCGTTTGCTCCTCTTCTCTTCCCAGTCCCCTTACAATAGGAAGAGGCCCCTGGTGTTGTCTCACAGTTTGGTCAGGGGTAAGAGGTCAAAGGCTTAGCCTGTCACTGTTAAGGGAGCAGAGGAAACTGAGCACAAAGAGTGCAGATAAACTGTCCCAAGTGACGCACCGTACCAGACAGGCACAAGGATGGAGAGGCAGGAGCCCGAGTGAGAAGGCGGGAAGGCCATGCTTGGCTCTGCTGTTCCAGAGCTGGGTCACCCTGGACATGTCACCTCCCCTCCCTGAGCGGCTGTTTTCACACTTGGAATTATAGTCTTTGTCTCACAAGGTGACTGTAAGGGTTGACAGAGGCACATGGGCAGTCGCTAGGTCCTCTGCCCCTCTCCCCTCCCCAGGAACCGATGCTAAGGAACAAGCATGAGATCCACAAGACTACTCCAGGGTGGAGTGGGGCTTAGCTCAGCAAAAAAAAAAAAAAAAAAAAAAAAGCACTTCCCAGCAGACAGCCCTGGGCTCCCTTCCCAAGGCCTTGAGGAACCGGAACAAAAGGACACATGACTCAAACAACAGCCAGGTGAGGTGGTGGGAGCCTGTAATCCCAGCACTGAGGCCTGAGACAGGAGGACCAGCCTGAGCTACAGTGAACTGGACAGTCTGGGCCATACAGTGAGACCCTGTCTCAAAAACCTCAAATAGCCGGGCGGTGGTGGCCCACGCCTTTAATCCCAGCACTCGGGAGGCAGAGCCAGGCAGATCTCTGTGAGTTCGAGGCCAGCCTGGTCTCCAAAGCGAGTTCCAGGAAAGGCGCAAAGCTACACAGAGAAACCCTGTCTCGAAAAACCAAAAACAAAAAACAAACAAACAAAAAAAACAACCCTCAAATAAACACAAATTGGAGTCAACTCTCCAGTGCCTCCCTCCTCATCGGCTCTCAGCAGCCAGGCTGGAAGCCCCCTGCCTCTGCATCAGACCTCTTCTCTCATCCCGATTTGCTCTGACCCTGCTCTGCTCTCCCTCAAACATCAAGGAACGAACTCCCGAGTGTGGAAGTTTTCCTGACGACTCCCCTAGAGCCAGCCTGCAGATGGTACCAGCACCCGTGGGAGGAAAGGCTCTTGTAGGTCTTTGTAAGGGAGGAGCTGGGACACGGTGGGAGATCAGATTAAGTGTACAGGGATATATATACACACATCCTCTACCTCTGAGGCGAGGTCAGAGAGAACAAATGCCGTGGCGCTTGGGAAACGGATGCTGTTGAAGCCTGAAGAGTCCTTAGCCAAGGCCAGAACAGGCACCTGTCAGATGACCCCCGCAGAGGGGGACCGGGCTGCAAGTGCCCTCCCGGGACGGGTATCTTGGCACGCGCTCTCTCCGCTTACCTGCACGTAGTTATCCTCGCAGTAGTTGGCCACCCGCAGCAGGGCGCTGTGGTTGCCCCGCAGAGCCTCCCGGCCCGTGGGGATATCAAACTCTTGCAGCTGCTGCAGCTCCGCCATGGCTCCCGCCTCGGTGGGGTTCCCTGGGGAGCCTGCTGGTTTTGAGCCTCACTCTGCCCCTGATTGGCCGCTCTGCCTTCCCTCCCTCACTGCTTTTGGTTTCCTCTGCGTGAGAGACCCAAACCTGCCTGCAAAGGGTAGGCATGCTCGTTCCGGGACAAGAGGAAGTCAGACCCTGGGTCCTGGGCCTCTCTGTCCCCAGCTCAGGAGAAGGGGGAAGCCAAGGGCCTGTTCGGGGGCTCAGCCTCGCAATCTCACCAGGCAAAGGAAGGCAAGGTCGGGGCATCTGTGATTGCTCCCTGGTCCTGGAGAGGAAGCTAGTCGATGGGGGGGATGGGTAATAGAGACAGGAGGAAGGGGCTGGCCTGCAATGGGGGTGGATTTTCCACTCATGGAAGAAGGGAGGAAGGGCAGAGGGTGGGGGCTTCCTTGGGAAGCTTGGGGATGAGTCACCAAGGGATGGGGGAGTGGAGGGTGGATAGGATATGGAGATAAGTCATGGAGGGGGGGGGCAGGGCTGGCAGTGCAACAACAATGGAAAACAGCCCATGCAGCAGCAAGAAGTATCAAGGTTAGACACCAGGAAGACCGTCTAGAATTCCTGGAGAACCGTGGGCAAGCCTGTGAAGGGTCAAGTAGGGAGTCCCGTGACCTGTGCTTTGTGCCTGATGTAGGTAGGAGAAGATGGAATTGACCAAATAAGAAGTATGAGGGACTCAGATGAGCAGCAGGAAGGCCTTGGGTGTGGGACAACACCATTCCAGATGGATGTGTGGGTTTGAGGTATCACTGGTGGACAGAGTGTTGAGTAGGGCTCATTGTACTGACTGAGAGATGGATGGGTTGATGATTCTGTCCTAAACTTGAGTTCTTGGAGCTCCCAACTGGGAGTGGGACTTGATCCTGGGGCTAAGGTCGGCCTTCTACAGCCCCTCCCCCTCCCAGTTTGCCATCCTCCTGGCAGAAGAGGAACCCTCACTGACCACATCAGTTCCTTAACATTCCCTCAGGAGAGTCCCTTGCTATTGGACAAATGTCAGCCAGCGCAGGAGCTCAGCTCTGTTAAATGTCATAGTCGTCAGGTAGCCCTGGAGAGGAGAGGGAAAGGGCAGGTTGTAGGTGAGTGTTGGGATCTGAAGATAAGGGAGTTCCACACGCCAGGGAGGGCGTGGAGGCCAAGAAGCAAAGGCCATGGCATTGGGGTGACCGCAACCCCTGCATTGGAACGTTGAGCACTGGAGTGAGGGTATGTTTTTATGGAGTGAGTGAAGAGTGAGCCTGGAGACCCTTGGAAGGTGACATTATGGAACCCCCTAATGGAAGGCACAGGGCTTCTGGATACGGAAAGCTAGGAGCTAGTTTGGAGTGTGTTGTCTGAGGGGGAACAGGCTTGGAGCAGGCTCTGTGATGGACAAAGACAGGCAAGGGGAGCATGCGGGCTGGACTGAGATGTGAGATGGGGGTGGGTTAGGGGGTCACTAAAGGAGAGCTGCTGATGGGGTGCAGGGGCCCACAATGGAGGTGGCCTGTTTTTTGCTTTGTGGTTAGAACAGTCAGTGTCTGCTGTGGAGGAGTGAAGGGCTGGGAGAATCAGGACTTATGACCCTGAGCTCATGATCAGCTTAGGCATTAGAGATTAGGCTTTGCCGACCATCTGCTTTATCTGAAGATTTTCAGCTGATGAGGCGCTAGCAGGTTCAAACACCATCGTGTCTGGGTCCTGGACTGGTGATTTGGAGTGAGTGCTAGCAGGTAAGGAGGCTTTGGGGGCACTGGGCTGGGGTCCAGTCTTAGTATTACTGGGGTTAAGCAACAGGCTGGTTTACCCAGGATGGATGATGGTAATGATATTGTCAGAAATCAAAATAAGAAATGTGTTATGTACCAGGCAGTATGGCAATGTTTCCCATGCATTATTTTCTCGTTTATTTCATGTGTATGAATGTTTTCCCTGCATGAATGTATGTGTACCACACGCATGCCTGGTTTTCACAGAGGTTAGAAGGGGGCATTGGATCCCCTGGAACTGGGGTTATGGATGGATGTGAGCCAACAAGTGGGTGCTGGGAATTGAATCCTTGTCCTCTGTAAGGGCAATAAGTGCTCTCAAATGCTGAGCCGTCTCTCCAACAACCCCCATGCATTATTTTCTTAGTTCTCACAATAACAGTGGGGTTAGGGATGTAGCTCAGTTGATAGAATGCTTGTCTAGCATGCTCAAAACCCCGGGTTCCATCCTCAGTAGCACACAATCTAGGTATTGTGGTGCATGTCTGTAATCCCAGAACTCAGGAGGTAGAAGCAGAAGGATCAGGAGTTCAAAGTCATCCTCAGCTACATAGAGAGTTTGAGGCCTGGGCTACATGAGACGCTGCCTCAAAAAATAAAAGCAAAGTGACTATTATTATATTCGTTTGCTGATGGGAAAACTAAGATTCAAAGAAGTTGAGTGACTTGTCCAAGGTCACACAGCAGGGAGCAGCAGAGCTGGGGGGGGGGGTTCGCAGCTGGCCTCTGGCTGACCCATAGTCTTAACACTAGGCATACTGTCCCCTTGTCAGGCCCTAGAGACAAAGCATCCTCCTGAATCCTTTCATGGAGCATTCACTTTTCGTCCCAAATTTTCCACACTTAAACCCATTTTCCCTTCCTTTTTCTGTTTCCTTCTTAGAAAGGTTCTGATCCAAGGGCAAAGATTGAACTACCCTATCTCACTGGTCACTTCCACTTCTTCTAAGCCTTCATTCAGATAGAGCAAAGGGTGGAGGGATACCATGAGGAAATGTTAGCCAATGAGGGATCTTGATTGTGGGGGCGTGGTCAGGAAGAGTGTGGAATTGGAGGCGTGGAGGGGGAAGTGCTCATGACTGTGGGATCCTGTCAGGGCGCCAGTCTCCCTCTAGGGCAGGATGGCCCAGGATCTCAGTGAGAAAGAACTGCTGAGGATGGAGGTGGAGCAGCTGAAGAAGGAAGCGAAGAACCCTCGTGATCCGGTGAGCCCCTAGTCCCTCCGCCTCCGGCTTCTTTACCTTTCTGTCGGAGTTAAGAGGAGACGTAGGCCCAGGACATATCTCTGGACTGGGGTGGGATATAGAAGACAGTTGGGGTCCCCCTCACGTTCCTGAGCACAGGAGATAGACCGAGATCTGTGGGGAACCCAGTGTGTCCAGCACTGTCTCCAGGCTGCGGTGGCCATGCGTCCCGTCAAGTGTTTGAGGGTCAGATCAAGGGACTCCCCCTCCCCCCCCGACTCTCTCCTCCACCTCCTCTTCCTCTTTGACCCCCTCCCTTCCCTGTCCATTTTCCTAAGATTGCCATGTCATGGATTCTGAGAAACAAACAAGAGCTGTGACCATGTTTTGTCATCTTACAGATTTCCAAGACCGGAAAGGAAATCAAGGATTATGTAGAGGCCCAAGCAGGGGCTGACCCTCTTCTCAAAGGCATCCCAGAAGACAAGAATCCCTTCAAGGAGAAAGGCACTTGTGTGATAAGCTGATGGCCCAGACAGAGCACCCCCACTTTTTTCCCTGTCCCTCCTCACCCAGGCGCAAGTGTGCTGGGATCCCCAGGGACCAATGTTTACCTCCTCTTGAACTTCAAATGAGTAAAAATGCTGGAAAAAAAATGCACACTGAATCAATTCTCAATCCCGCTTCCCACCCTGTCCTCCACCTGCCTGCCTTTGCTTATGATAGGGCAAGGGCCAGAGAGACACGGTGAGGCCATGCTAACGAGTGCAGGGCCTCCACTGGGAGACATGGCCGGGAAGAATGTAGAATTGAAGGCATGGAGGGAGACCCCACTTGAAGAGAGTTTCCCAGCTGAGCAGGTGGCACATGTGTGGCAGGTCAGGAAGAATCTGCAATGCCCTGAGGCCCCAGAGGACGGTCCTAGGGAGCACTCACCTAGAAGGGCCCCACCCTGACTTTTCTTCCTCTCCTCCTGATGTAGTTTGGGCTAAAGGTTGGGATGAGGGCTTCCCTGCCCCATGGCCTATCCTAATGGGAGAGTGCTTGCCTGGCATGGAGGAGACCCAGGGTTCCATCTCCAGCACCACATAAACTGGGCATGGCAGCCCTTGCCTAAAATGCCAGCCCTGGGGAGTTAGAGGCAGGAAGATCAGAAATTCAAGGCCATCTTACTACATAGGAAGTTTGAGACCAGCCTAGGCTGTGGAGGACCCTGACTCAATAAAATAAAACAAAATAAGAAGCAAAACAAAAAACTGCATTAGCTGGGATAGCCTGAAGACTGGGGATGAGGGATGGGGAGAGATTTTGTAGGGTCATGATCACATGGTTTATTTAATGTATTGAGTTTCTGTTATGTGTTAATGTATTAGGCAGTACAGCCAGAAGTATGTGCTAGACTAGCTGGTTCATATTTTCATGGAATGCGGTAGAGAAAACCTAAGGAATTTGCAGTGACGCCCATAGAAGTCACAGTCCGGGAGAGTCAAGGGCCGTGCAGAAGCACACAGCAGATGCACATGCAGGGCAGTGAACAAGGTCAAGGTGATCACCACGCAGAGGGTGCAGCATAAAGATGGTGAAGCAAAGAGGGAGATCCAGGTAAAGTCTGGAAGGAACCTTCTCTCTCTCTCTCTCTCTCTCTCTCTCTCTCTCTCTCTCTCTCTGTGTGTGTGTGTGTGTGTGAGAGAGAGAGAGAGAGAGAGAGAGAGAGAGAGAGAGAGAGAGAGAGAGAGCGAGCATGCTCAGTGGTTAAGAGTTAGTGCTGTTCTTTTTTTTTTTTTTTTTTTTTTTTTTGGCCTTTTGAGACAGGGTTTCTCTGTGTAGTTTTGGTGCCTGTCTTGGATCTCTCTCTGTAGCCCAGGCTGGCCTTGAACTCACAGAGATCCACCTGGCTCTGCCTCCCGAGTGCTGGGATTAAAGGTGTGCGCCACTGCTGCCCTGGCAAGTGCTGTTCCTGAAGAGGACCCAGTTTGATTCCTGGCATCCACACTGGGTGGCTCACAACCACCTGTAGGTCCAGGGATCTGATGCATCTGACCTCCAGGGATGAGCACACCCCTACCCTCATTATTAAAAATAACACATATACACAATTAAAAATAAATAGTAAGTAAAATATAAATTAAAAATGTAAAGAAGTGTTTTCATGATTCAGGCATAGTAGCACATGGGTATAATCTCAAGAATAGGGAAGCAGGGCTGGAGAGATGGCTCAGAGGTTAAGAGCACTAGCTGCTCTTCCAAAGGTCCTGAGTTCAATTCCCAGCAACCACATGGTGGCTCACAACCATCTGCAATGAGATCTGGTACCCTCTTCTGGCCTGCAGGCATACACACAGACAGAACACTGTGTACTAAATAAATAAATCTTAAAAAAAAAAAAAAAGAATAGGGAAGCAGAGGAAAGAAGATCACAAATTCAAGTCCAGCATGGGCTACATAGTGTACCCCAGGCTAGCCTGAGCTACTCAGGGAAACCCTGTCTAAAAATAAAGGAACTCTCCTCTTTACCTTAAGGGTAAACAGAAGCAGAGAAAGGTACTTAAGGGGCCAAGGGGCTGGCTCAGTTAACAGAAGATCAGCCAGGTTCTGCTCAGGTCTGAGAACATAATTGTGGGCACAACTCTGAGGCTTTGTCAGCCAGGAGCTCCTGTCTGGAAGGATCACAGACAAGCATTCATGGTACAGAGTAGTCCCTGAAATATAAGAGAGGTTTGTGGGATGTTACAGGAACCCCCAGGGGGGCTCCCTAATCCAGCTGAATGGGCACATCGATATCTGGGAGAGGAGATAGAAAAGGTCTCAGATGGAAGTAATTCCTGGGAGAACTGAATGCAAAAGGCTTATGCTAGGAACACATGAGGGGTGGCATTCCTTGGGAAAAGGGTATTGCAAAGAGAGGCACAGAAAGAAGAGGGAAAAGAACCATGGTTTGATGCCCAGCATGGTGGCATGCAATTCCAACATCAGGGAAAGTTGATATAGCTTGGTTTGAGGCCAGCTTGGGATACCTAGTGAGACTCTGATGTAGTGGGTAGCTGTTCCAGCTTTGACCTGGAAGTACTGCCCTCAGTGAGGCTTCCAGTAACTGTCATGCCTACCTATGTATGGCCTGCTCCTGAGGCGAGGCCGAGACAGAAGCCCTTAAGACCCGAGATCTGGATGTGCCAGCCCTTTTTTGATTCCTGGTGATCCTGGATGTTGGATGGTAGACCGAGCAGAGTTCTCCAGAAAACACCGCTGGACTGCACTTCACTTCTCCCAGACCTTGTATTTGTAAGCTATTTGTAAGTTACCCCCCAAAAATAAACCTCCCTTTTAACTACGTGGAGTGGCCTTAATACTTCCACCAATACTCTGTCTCAAAAAATGTATATATATTATCTTAGTCATTGTTCTATTGCTGTATGGAGACACCATGACCAAGGCAACTCTCGTAAAAGAAAACATTTAATTGGGGGCTTGCTTAGAGTTTCAGAGGTTAGTCCATTATCATTATGGTGGGGAGCATGGCGGCATGCGTGGTGCTAGAGCAGTAGCTGAGAACTTTACATTATGATACACAGGCAGCAGGCAGAGAGAGCCTGGACCTGGTGTAGGCTTTTGAAACCTCAAACTCTACCCTTAGTGACACACTTCCTCCAACAAGGCTACACCTATTCCAACAAGGCCACACCCCTTAATCCTTCTAATCCTTTCAAACAGTTCCACTCTCTGGTGACTAAGCATTCAAATATATGAGCCTATGGGCTATTCTCATTCAAACTTGTTTTGTTGTTATATTTTGCTTTCTTTTGAGACAAGGTCTCACTAGCTAGCCTGGAACTTACTATTTAGACCAAGGTGGCCTCAAACTCACAGAGGTCTATCTGTTTGCCTCTGCCTCCTGAGTGCTGGGACTAAAGGCATGCATCCTCATGCTCAGCTGGAACTGTATGTTTAAGGTTTTGCTTTTTAAGACATATTTGTTTTATATGTATGAGTATTTTGCTTGCATGTATGTGTATGTACCATGTGAGTATCTATTGCTTGCAGAGGTCAGAAGAGGGCGCCAGATTCCCTGGAATCGGAGTTATAGACACTGTGAGCTGCCATGTTGGTGCTGGGAACCAACATAAGTCCTGTGCAAAGCTGGACTGCTGCGCCATCTCTCCAGCCCCCAAGAACTGTATTGTAAACAGAACAGCAGTCAGGTGTGAACTGAAGGCCAAGGGGAAGTCCCAGGTCCTTAGGATACTCTCTAGAGGTGGAGTGCGTGGTCAGGAGGGTCTCTTATTGGCTGGACTGGGCTACACAACTTGATCTGCTGAGAGGGGAGACTTCCTGGTGTTTCATTTGTTTGTATGTTTGCTTATTGGAGATACAGTCTCATACAGTAGCCCGGGCTGACCTCGAACTCACATCGGTACTTCTGCCTCCACCTCTCAGTGTGGATGACAGGCACGAAATCTGTTCTTGACAAGGCTGGAAGTGTTTTACTGAGATCTTCTCACTAGGTAGCTCAGGCTATACTTAAACACCAGATCCTCCTGCCCCAGCTTCTTGAATGTGGGATTGACTACAAGTGTTACACACTATACCCACTTGTGTTTCCCTAATACCGTAATGAATGTGGCTTTCTGAGCTCAGAGCACAGCTCCCACTTAATGGAATTATGGTGCTGGGTCCTGGCCACAGCATTCCTTCCTCTTGTGCCTAATTCCCGCACGAGCAGGTTAAGAGGACAAGAACGGGAGATGAGGAGACGCCCCTGAGTAAAGTCTTGCTCTGCAGCTACAACGCCATGCTTTTAAGAGGGCAGGCATGAGGTAGCATGGTGGCGCACGCCTTGGGTTCCGGCACTCAGGAGGCAGAGGCAGGTGGAGCTCTGTAATTTGGAGGCCAGCCTGGTCTACAGAGTGAATTCCAGCACGGCAGGGCTTTATAGTGAGAACTTAGAGAGAGAGAGAGGAGAGAGAGAGAGAGAGAGAGAGAGAGAGAGAGAGAGAGAGAGAGAGAGAGAGAGAGAGATTGGGGAAGCAGAGACAAGTGGATTCCCGCAGCTCACTGGGCGGTGTACTGACTTGCTGATTGATCAGTTCTAAGCCAGTGTGAGACCCTGTCTCAAAAAACAAACAAACAAACAAACAACAAACAAACAAAAGGTGAAAAGCATTTGAAGAAAGACTCATCCTCTGGCTTTCACACATCTATACAAACACACAAAAAGAGAATGAACATGATCATTTTGTGAACGGGTCACTGATGGGATCCAAGCCACCCTTCCTGTCTCAGTCTCATAGATCTCCAAGGGTTTGAAGCCTGAGAGGTACCACTGGTTCTTCAGAGTGCACCAGGAAGTCTTTCCAATGGAACCTAGCCTGGGCCCAATGGTGTCACCCAGCAAGGCTGAGAGACTGCACTGGGTCTTTCCCAAGTCAGCCTATCACACTGCCAAGTCCACTGCTTACAGATTCGGATCACACACCCTGGAGCCATCAAATTCTGCCACCATTGGCTGCTTGGCTTCCTTTTAACAGATTTTTCTTTGGTGGTTTTGTTTTGTTTTGTTTTCAAGACAGGGTTTCTTTGTATAGCCCTGGCTGTCCTGGAACTAGCTCTGTAGACCAGGCTGGCCTCGAACTCACAGAGACCCACCTGCTTCCCAAGTGCTGGCATTAAAGGCGTGTGCCACCAAAAATACACCCAACCACAGTTTCCCCTCCCAACACTCCTTTCAGTTCCCTCCCCACCTCGGTGGTTTTATTTTGAAATATCTTTAGATTTTCATAAAAATTGCAGAATTGCAAAAAAAACAGAATTCCCCTCTACTACCCAAGTTGCCCAATGGTAACCTCTTTTATGGCCATGGCATTTATTAAAATGAAGAAATTAAGAAATGGGCATGGCGGTGTAAGCCTGTAACCCCAGCACTAGTGAGAAAGAGGCAGGACGATTACCAATAAGGCCAGCATGTTCTACATAGTGAGTCTCAGGCAAGCCAGGGCTACACAGTGAGACTCTGTCTCAAACAAACAAACACTAGGAGGCTGGAGAAATACTTCAGTGAGCAAAGATACCTGCTGCCGAACTTGAGGACCTGTGTTGGATCTCCTCCAGGTGGAAGAAGAGAATCAGCACTTGAGAGTTTTACTGTGACATCCACGGGTGTCAGAGAGGCCCATACTGATGTGTGCACACGAGTGCGTGCACACACACACACACACACACACACACACACACACACACGCATTAGTACAATGCTATTAACTAAACTCATGACCTTGTTTGGATTTCTCCGGGTTTTTCTCTGACGTCCTTTCTCTGCACCAGGATTCATCTTAAGTTTATTGCCTTTCTTTTTTACTGGGAAAAGGTTTTTTTTTTCTTGGTTAAAGACAACATGGTCTAGGACATCATGGCTGTCTAGAAGTATCTCCATGATCCACAGATATTGGAGAGTACAACATGGACTCCTAAGTCACTGCCTATTTCAGTGGAGACAATCCGCAGTTCCCTCCAGTGACCTACCACTAGAGACCTGTCTCTGGGCTCACCCCAAAGGGTCTAGCCTCAATATCTTTTTAGATCTGTTTGCCTTCAGCTGTTAGTTGTGCTCCGTGACCTCGACCACCTGACCTCAGGAATCCTGGAAGATGGAAAGGCCTTTCAGGGCCGCCGGTCTCAGGGTGAGAAAGGGGAAGCAGTCTGTACAAGGCAGCCAGCCTCCCGAATGTGGTTAGGAGATGCATGGCTCAGGAGATGGAGTCGGAAGGAATGGATAGGAGAAAAGACAGAGGAAAAGTGCCTAGGATGCTTCCTTCAACTGTATCATGCTCCTTGGGCGATGAGTGAATGATGAAGCCACAGGTACAGAGACCACCACATACACGAGTGCTCTCTCTCTCTCTCTCTCTCTCTCACACACACACACACACACACACACACACACAGACTTTCTCAGAGATTCCCCTAGGCATCACCCCTCACCCTCTGCATCCTACTCATATGGTAGCTGATCTTCCCTGACTGGCCGAGAATGCTCAAGAGGGCTGTGTATGTTTGAAAGGAGGCCAGAAACAGAGTTTGTAGGAACCCCCCCCCCCACCACCACCACCACCAGGAGGAAGGCCAGCGAAGGGGACTAAGAGCTGTTGGGTCAGAAAGCGAGAGTGCTCAGCAGAGACCAGGTGGTTGCGATTCAGAGGATCCAGAACTGGGGAGGAGGCGTGTGCTAAGTCATTTTCAAGTTTCAAACTTTTGTTTTCTTTTTGAGACAGGATCTAATGTAGTCGGGGCTGGCCTCAAACTCACTGAGTAGCAGAGAATGGCCTTGAGTTTCTGATCTTGCTGGACCTTCTCCCTCAGCTCCTCAAGTGTTGAGATTATCGTTTGTGCCAGGCCTTGGGGCATGCTAATTCCTCACAACACTAATTCTCCACAACTGTAAAGCTCTCAGGCTCTCAAATGTAAGGCTTTATTCCCTCCCTCTCTACACAGTAAGTTAAGGACCCTTTGCCTCGGGCTAGCTACCCAAGGCTCCAGCTTCCTGGGGAGCGCCTTCCTGCCCGGGGCTTCCCTGTCTTTAGGGCAATCTCTCTATGTGGATTCCTTCTTTTAAAGTCCTTCTTGTTTGCTTTGGCAATTTTTGTTGTTGTTGTTTTTCTAGACAGGGTTTCTCTGTGTAGCCCTAGCTCTCCTGGAACTTGCTCTGTAGACCAGGCTGGTCTTGAACTCAGAGATCCTCCTGCCTCTGCCTCCTGAGTGCTGGGATTAAAGGCGGTCACCACCATGCCTGTCTTGTTTTGGCTTTGAGACAGGTTTTCAGTACCTAACCCCAGGTTGGCCTGCAACCCGTTATATAGTCTAGACTGGCCTCTAACTCACTGTTCTCCTGCCTCAGGCTTCCAGGGGTCAGGATTAGGGGTTCAGTTTTAAAATTTCCATCTTGACTGGTGAGATGACTCAGCAGGTTAGAGACCTTGCTGCACAGGCCTGATGACCCAAGTTCAGTCCCCAAAACTCACAGTGGGAGGAGAGAAACGACTCCTGAATGTTGTCCTCTGACCTCGGCAAGTACTCCTTCCTCGAACATGCATGCCCACAGTCATAAGCACACATCACACACACCCCCACATAAAAATAGTACAATGTTTTTTTTTTTTTTACTTTTAATTTTGCATGTGTAAATGCTTTGCTTGTGTGAACTGTGTTTATGTCTGTTGCCATGGAGGCCAGAAGAGGGTATTGGGTCCTCGGGAACTGAAGTTACATATGCTTGTTAGTTTCCATATGGATGCTGGGAATAGAACCTGGGTCCTCTGCAAGAGCAGCAAGCTCTCTTAACTGATGTTTCTCCAGCTCCAATTAAATTGTTGGGTTTTTGTTTTGTTTCGTTTTGTGTTTCGTTTTGTTTTCCGTTTAAGGATTTCAGACTCCTTGAGGGCAGGGGTCAAGGCTTGCTTTATCTCATTGACCCTAGAGGGTGCTGGTCAACATGTGTGAAAGGAGTCTATGTTCTGCAGTTCACAGGCTTACTGTGTGCCAGACAATGTGGTAAGTGTCGCACATACATTATCTTACCTGCAAACGGAAACCAAGACAAGGAAGGGACAGCCTTGGGAAGGTAGACTCCAAAACCAACTTTGCTGGTGCCAAGGGTGCTGCCCTCTGCTGGTGACTTGGACTGGGACAACATGCTACACAGAAGGTATTCTGTAGTACCTTCCAGAAAATTGAGTCAATCTCTCTCTTCTTGGGAAGAAAACCATGAGAAGGGACCTCTCAGACTCTTATGAGAAAAGAGAGGTTCCCTCCAAAGCTACAGGGGCTAGGAGAGAGGAAGAAGGGGGCCAGAGAGCTGGAGCTAGAAAAAGAACAGGAAGATGATGGGGAACGCTAGTTGAAACCAACTTTTTAGCCGGGCGGTGGTGGCGCACGCCTTTAATCCCAGCACTCGGGAGGCAGAGGCAGGAGGATCTCTGTGAGTTCGAGGCCAGCCTGGGCTACCAAGTGAGTTCCAGGAAAGGCACAAAGCTACACAGGGAAACCTTGTCTCGAAAAACCAAAAAAAAAAAAAAAAAAAAAAAAAAAAAGAAACCAACTTTTTAAAAATAACATACATCGGGATGGGGGAGATTGCTCAGTGGTTCAGAGCACCTGATTCACTTGCAGAGGATCTGGGTTTGATTCCCAGAACCCACATCAATGCCCTCTTCTGACCACCTAGGTGCACAGGCATGCATACATGCAGGCAAAACATTCATACTTAAAATAAAATGAATAAGGAGAGAGAGAGAGAGAGAGGAGAGAGAGAGAGAGAGAGAGAGAGAGAGAGAGAGAGAGAGAGAGAGAGAGAGAGAGAGAGGAGATGATCCAGGTGTGGTGCATGCCTACAATTCCAGCCTTCTGTTGGAGGATGGAGGCAGGCTATATTGTAGTGAATTTCAAGGCCAGCCTGGGCTACTTGTCTCAGGAAAAAACCAAGCAAACCAAATAAAAGATACTTATCCTTAACATGTGAGAATACATTCTGATATTTTTTGTAGGTGTTTTGTTTTAAGATTTATTCATTTTATTTATGTGTGTGTTACCTGTATAAGTTTATGTGCACCATATGTATGCAAGTGCCCTTTAGGGGCCAGAGGGCATCAGCTCCCTGGAACTGGAATTACTGGATCCTGGGACTGGGTTTCCCTGTGTAGATCAGACTGGCCTCAAACTCACAGAGATCCACCTGCTTCTGCCTCCCAAGTGCTGAGATTAAAGGTGTGTGTCACCACCGCCTAATTCAGATCATGTTTCTTAAACTTATATTTCAGTGGGGTGTGTGTGTGTGTGTGTGTGTGTGTGTGTGTGTGTGTGTGTGTATACACTAGTTTTTGAGGCAAAATATGTTATCTGACTGACAATCTTAGTACCAACAAATAAACAAAGCAACAGAAAAGCCACACTTCAAAGCTCCTGGCCTGCAAAGCTGAGCTGGAAGTGAGGATTCACTGCGGATGAAAACAGAAGGCTTGACTCTATAGCGTGCCATCTCCCCCTGAGTGCAGAAACTTCTGACACCACAGCAGACAGAGGTCTCTGAGTTCCCCGGACGATCTCCATGCACCAGAGGTTCCATCACTCAAGACTGTTCCGTTGATGGACAGCACCAATTGCTAGAATGTTCTTCCTAATTGTCCCCCAACTTCCACCCCTCAGTTCTCATTCTCTCCCTCTGTTGCAATCCAGACTAGAAATGAATAAGTGAATACATTAAGTAGCTGTCAGTGTTCTCGAAGTTTTCCCTCACTGCATTAGCATTTCTTCTTTCTAGTATCTGAGCTTCTAGGACTTCACTAGCCTGCTCGTCTTTTTAGGTCAGCATTATTGAACACAGCAGACAAGTCCAGACAGAGACGAAGGGCTTCTCCCCCTCCTCTCGCTCTCTCACATTGTGTGTGTGTGTGTGTGTGTGTGTGTGTGTGTGTGTGTGTGTGTGTGTGAAGGTCAGAAGACAACCTCTGGAGTCAGTTCTCTCCCTTCCTCTTTGTGCAAGTTCCCAGCCGGAACCCGGGTCACCAGGACTGTATGGCAGGTGACTTCACTCATGAGCCATATCACTGGCCTCTTTCTTTCTCTGACAGAATCTCATGGAGTCCAGGCAGTCCTTGACCTTTCTGTGCAGCTGAGGATGACCTTGAACGTCTGATCCTGCTGCTCCTACCTTTCAAGTGCTGGGATTATAGATAGGCAGGTGACAACACACCTCCCTAGGACTTTTCTGTTTGTTTTACGAATTCTCAAAACACTGACAGGCAAAAGGCACCACTGTTATTCTTTTACCAAAAGAGGCTTAGAACATTCAAATTGATTACCCAGATATAGCTAGCCAATGGAGGGAGGATGGGTTTATCCAGATCTTCCTATGACACCTAGACGTGGACTGGGCTTGTAAATGCATCCTCACGTCTAGTAAAAGCAAAACCGTATTGCTGGATAGCTTTTTGTTTTAGACAAAGTCTTTTTAAAATTTATTTATTTATTTATTTATGTAGAAACAGGGTCTTTTTTCCATCTCCCTAGCCGTTTATTTATTTATTTACTTACTTACTTACTTTATTTATTTATTTATTTTATTTATTTATTTAGAGACAGGGTCTTTCTCTACCTCCCTGGCTGTCCCGGAACTCACGATGCTGACCAGCACTGCCATCAGGCAGCTGTGTGGCATCCAATCGAGCTCTTTAATGATCTGCCACATCTGCCATGTAATGGCTGTTTGGGGTTTCCAAAGCGAGGTGCCCACTCAAGTCTGAGGCGGTTTTCCTCTTGATTTTTCTGTTTACAAATGTGTGTGCACGTGGCTGTGAATGCGGAAGTGAGAGGTCAGTCTCAGGTGTAGTTCCTAAGGCATCTTTCACTTTCTTCTTTTAAAAAGACAGCTTCTCTTATGGGCTGACCAGGGAGCCCCCAGAGACCCTCCCGTCTCTGCTTCCCCAGCGTGGAGAACTATACACAAGTTCTGGAGATTGAACTCAGTTCCTCATCACTGTGTATAAGTACTTTTCCGGCTGAGCCATCCCCCCTAGTCCATGGCTTCTTTGCTATTTTTCTGCAGCAGTTTTCTCACAGGTTTTTAGAATTTGTTACATTTATTTACTTAGATTTCTTTATCACTTGTGCATTACACATGCAAACCCCTATTCTGTGGCTTACTTCTCACTATGCCAGGACACTGAGGGCCTTGCACACGTTACCACTGAGCAACAGACATGCGCTCTTTCTTATTGGTATCTTCTAATAAGAGCATAGACTGGCACACTCATCTCGTGAAGCGTGACACTCTTGGGTCTTTAATTAAGGCTTTGTTTAAACTGAGATGCAGGTATTCCCCTAGGTTGTCACCCCAAGCTTCACGGCTTTCTTCACATTCAGGTCAACAATTCACGTGGGATTTACTGCTGTGCTTGGTGTAAATTAGAGAGGAACCCGATTTCATATTTTTCCATATAAACACAATGCTCCGGTGTCAAGTAGGTCCTTTCCCCTACTCTATTGTGCCAACTTTTATTATTATTATTTACATTTTCTTTCCGGGACACCTTTGTTATAAATTGACTACTGTCCATAAGGGTGGGGCTGTATCTTGGTTCTCTATTCTATTCCATCCGTATGTCTATCCATCTGGATATTATCTTAATTTCTTTAGTGTACTGTTGACAAGCAGCTTTATTCTCCGGGAGCGCAAGTCCTCCCTCCTCTCATGCTTAGATATTTTTTGAGGCTGGGATGGCTCATTCAAACGGATCCATTCGGACGTTTTAAAGAGTGCGTGGGTCGGGCCGGGAAGAGGCGTGCTCTGAGGATTAATAGGAGAGTCAAGCCAGGCTCCTTTTTGTTTCCATGGCATTCTCCCAAGGGTGGGAACCTACAGCCACGGTGCCAATCACTCTGTAGGGAGACCATAATGCGTCAGCAGGCTCCCTCGTCACTTACCCTACAGGGAGAAACACATCTCAAAATCCAGATACGAATCCAAAGAAGACAATACTCCCTGCACACATCTTCCACCCTATCGTAGAGGTGCGCCTTTTCCCGCAGGTCCCACGGCCTCGTGCGCGCGCTGCTGCAGGGGGAACCCTTAGCGAGGTCTGTCCTCCGCTTGGAGAAGCACCCCATGGACGGTGAGAAACCGTCCTGAGCAGCTGTACGCTAAGGGACTGTTGTCTAATTGGAAAACGAGCCTAGCTAGGTGAGCAACGCTTAACCAAGACCAAACCGCGGGTCTCTGACCCCGAAACGCACAAGCCTCCGGGTACCATTCGCTTGTGACCAATCAGAGGTCTCCTAGCGTCACTTGCCCGCCCCCTAGCCCTGTCCGGCCACTTCATTCGCTGCTCACAAAGCAATCCCGCCGCGCGTTCGGCCCACTAGCCAATCAGAGAACACGGGGCGGGACCTTCCAGGCGCATTGAGTGAGGCCGTACCCCGCCAGGAGAGCCTCGGGAGCCTTCGAGTTCTTTCGTTTTTCCCTCCAGGGTAAAGTTATGTTCAGTCTTCCATCAACACATTTATTTTTTTCCGCCTGACTCGGCGCGCGTGCGCAGTGCCACCTAGCCCAGGCTGTTCCTGAAATGTAAGCGTGTTGAACCCGGGGGAAGCCGAACAGCCGTCCTGCAGGTCAGTGCATCCCGCGTCCAGCCTCGAGTTGCTTGCTACTTCCTGCAGGCCCCAAAACAAGGATTGTAAGGCCAAAAAAAAAAATGTCCAGTGAGGTCCCACCGAGATTTGAACTCGGATCGCTGGATTCAAAGTCCAGAGTGCTAACCATTACACCATGGGACCTGCTGGCGGCTTTAGGCGCCCGGCAGCCTTCTCAAGCCGCATGACGTTGGGTAACCTTTCCTAAGCTTCGCTACACTTGGTTTGGGCCGCTGGCCGAGGGCCGCCATGGCGGGCAGACACGGAACCACCAAGATTCCCAGGTCCCTACGAGTTCCAAACGTTCCCGGGCCCCGAGGCGTCACTGCTTCCGGTGCTCCTCCAGGGGTCCCGGCCCTAGCCCCCAAGTCCAGGGGGGCGGCGAGTTGTCGGGTCGGAGCGAGTCTGGAGAAAGCGCCCCGGACTCCGGGCAGGAGGTTCGGCTCGCGCAGCCTTGCGCTGTCTACTTGTTTACTGTGTTTCTAGGAGGAGGACCGTGGCGAGGGCGCTTTGGCCCAGCGGGGAAGGACGCGGACTGGCACATGGTGGCACAAACCCCGGACGCGCCTGGGATGCAAAGCCGGGATGCGGGAGAGCGCGCCCCACCTGGTTGCGGCAGCCAGCGCTCCACGCAGGCCAAGTTATCTGCACGGCTGATCGGCGGCCGGCGCTTCCAGTTCTGCACTCCCGCGTGCGTGCGTCTGCACTCCTGCGCGCGCTTCTGAAGCCCCGACTGCCGAAACTTCTAGCATTTGGATCCTTAGAAAGATCCAGTCATATCTTTAACAACAGACACACACACACCCCCACCAAGACACTTCTCTGGGCTCTCTCGTGATTCGTAGACTCTAAATATGTTTCTGCAGGTCAGTCTAGCAACAGTTTACGTGTCATTTTGACTCAGCAATTTCACCATCGGGGGCATTATCCTACTGGACATCCGGCTTGTTTAAGGAAGTTCTCGACTTTGTATTGTTTATTATAATACAGTGAGAATTGGCAAAATAAACAATGGCTATTCCGTAAGTGCTGTACAAGAGTTTAAGAAATTGCTGTGTGCGGGGGCACAGAGGTTTTTGTGCTCACAGAGAAGCACT
Organism: Peromyscus eremicus; assembly: GCF_949786415.1. Lineage (NCBI taxonomy): Eukaryota > Metazoa > Chordata > Mammalia > Rodentia > Cricetidae > Peromyscus > Peromyscus eremicus. Next base: position 78,379,213 of record NC_081423.1, read on the forward strand.
AGGGGAATCAGGGATGTTAAACACACTGGGTTGTGTCCCTTCAATGAGAGAGATGTATATAACCCGTTTCCGCCTAGAAAGCTGGGAGTGGACATGATTAACAGCCTGGTGACCTTTGTGCTATCTGTGTGGCAGAGACCGCACCAGATCCTCCCCCAGACTCTTATCAGTAGCGTGTTTTCCTCTCAGTCCATCTACAGAAACATGTTGTTTGTTTGGTTTTGGTTTTTCGAGACAGGGGTTCTCTGTGTAACAGTCCTGGCTGTTCTGTAACTCGCTCTGTAGACCAGGCTGGCCTCGAACTCAGAGACAGGCTTGCTTCTGCCTCCCAAGTGCTGGGATTAAGGGCCTGCATCACTATAGAAACAACATGTACTTTACAAAGAGTTTCAATGTAGTCATGTCTTAAGCTTTGTTGTGCACATAAGATTGAGTTAATTATCAAAAGCAAAGTTTTCACCAAATTGTGCTGTGCTTAAATATACCTAAAATAAACTCCTTGGTGTCAGATTCTCAAAGTTTGAACCAGCACTGGCTAGTGAGTTGTGTTGAATCCACGGTAGTCTTGCCTCCTGTGGATCATTACTCTGCTGGCCTTGGTGGACACACACACACACACACACACACACACACTGCAAACTTGTATTGAGACAAAAGACAAACCAAACAAATGCATAATAAGATGCCGTGCGTGTGCAAACAGAAGAGCCACACACTAGTGCAATCTATTTGCTGTGCGATGTATTAGTCAGGGTTCTCTAGAGTAACAGAACTTATATAATGAATGTGTGTGTGGTGTGTGTGTGTGTGTGTGTGTGTGAGAGAGAGAGAGAGAGAGAGGGAGGGAGAGAGAGAGAGAGATGTATGTAAAGGGGGTTTATAGAATGACTTACAGGCTTCAGTCCAGCTGATCCAACAGTGGCAGTTCCTTGGTCAGAAGCGTTACTGGGTGGAATACCATGACAGTGGATAAGGCATTCTGTTAGTTCATGGATGGTGGTTTTGGCAGAAGCGTTACCCGCAGCAAAGGCAAATCCCTAACCTGAATAAACATCTACGCCTATAAGGACAAAGTGTTGTCCTTTCTAAGGAAGTGAGCCAATGTAGTAAAACTGCCACCAGGTCGCCGGCTGGTCACCCGGAATGGTGCCATATCTGGGGCTCATTGTTGGTCTCTGTTGTTGGCAGATCTGGCACTCAGCAGCAGCAGCTGTAGCCAGGTCAGCCTTGGTGAGTGGAAGCTTCCAGCAGATGGTGTGGCCGGGTGCGTCTTCCCACATCAAGATCTAGATTAGAAGTAGATCTTCCCACTTCAGGTTTAGCAAAAATTCCTCACAGGTGTGCCCTCCAGTTTTAGATTTTAGTTAATCTCAGATTTATTCACACTGACATCCAAGAATATCCATCGCAGGCATGTCTCACTTTCTTAAGGAATCCAGTGTTATCAAGTCTGAGTGACAGCAGAGCTGTACCCCAGGGCAGATGCACTTAACTCTCCAGGCTCAGGGTGTCTGTCTTTAGCTTGGCCAGATGGACTTAGGATCCAGAGACTGATGCCCAGAAGCCAGAGATTTTAGAACTGAATCCAATTCTGGTAGTGTCTGAGACACCCATTGGCCTCAGTGCAGTAGGGCAGCCATGCCAGGTCCACGGACTCCTCAAGTGACATGCCAACCCAGGAACCCAACTTGCTGGGTTCCTGGTTGACTCAGTCCCCTGGCTTTTTTTTTTTTTTAATTATTTTGTTTTTTATTTTGTGTTCATTGGTGTTTTTGCTTGCATGTGTGTCTGTGTGAGGGTGTCAGGATTTCTGGAGTTGCAATTACAGACAGTGGTGAGCTGCCATGTGGGTGCTGGGAATTGAACTGGGGTCCTCTGGAAGAGCAGCCAGTGCTCTTACCCACTGAGCCTTCTCTCCAGCCCTCCCCTGGCTTCTTGGCCACTTTCCTGAGCTCGTTTTGCCCACCACTCCTAGTGCTGGGAGTTATCCGCTGTCCTTCTGATAGTTCCTCCTCAGTATAATGTATGATTTCCTTTACCCATGCATGCCGCCAGGAATGTGATCAGCCCGAGTCCAGAACGCTCTGTTGGCAGCAGTCTGATCTGAGGAGTGAATGCACAAGAACTTTTCTAGCTGGGTGGTGGTGGTGGTGGCACAGGCCTTTAATCCCAGCACTCAGGAGGCAGAGGCAGGTGGATCTCTGAGTTGGCCTGGTCTACAGAGGGAGTTTCAGGACAGCCAGCGCTACACAGAGAAACCCTGCCCTAAAAATAAATAAATAAATAAAAGGAAAAGAAACAAGTTTGAAACTCTTGCATATTATCAGAAGAAACACTAAAGACTGTCCGTTTTGAGAACTAAACCAATTCTACCTTGAGCTTGTTAAGGGTTCCCTTCCTTCAAGGCTGAACCTGAGTACCAGGCATTTCCAGACCTCAGTTTTCCTGCTTATTTCATTCTTACGAAGGCCGGACATGGTGGCTCAGGCCTTTAATCTCAGCACTCTGGGGGCGCAGGCAGGATGATCTCTGTGAGTTCCAAGCCATGCTTCCCCCCACCCCCCAAAAAGGGTTCCCTGACTCACAGAGGACACATTGGCATTATCTTTCTCTCTCTTCTCTCCCTCTCCAGGGTTTCACTATGTCGCTCCCCTGCCACCCAGCACTGTGTAGACCAGAGATCAAAGGCATTGTTATCACAACTGGCCTGGCATGGTTTCTCAAGAGCTACTGTAGGGCAGGAATATATCCCTGCAGGGTGTAGGCAACAGTTCCTTCTGCTTTTACACGGGTGACAGTGACTCCCCGCTTCTATCCCTACTTCTCCCTGTTCTGGTTCGCGCTCTGCATTCCCTCCACATTCTGTCTTGGCTTAATCTCAGCTCAACTGACATGCTCACTGGAACCCCGCTTCTTTCATTCCTTGGGCGATGGGTGGCATTAAAGGATTGCTTCCCTTCTTGCCTGGGATTCAGGTTTTCTCACCCACTCCTTCACTCCGTTTGGTGTGGCTGGGACTTCTCAGAAGAGGCTCTGGGCCTTGCCAGTCTTCAGATGTGGCTGGTGTCTTCCCAGACTTGGGTCACTGAACCACTTGCTAGGGCCATAGGAGCATCCAAAGGAAGAAATGTTCCCGTTTTGTGCTCAGAGACCCTTACTATCACACTGTCATTGAAACTACCCTTGGGAAGATGGGGACAAAGTCTACTCACCCCAATTAGGGAACCAATGACAGGCCAAAATAAGGAAACCATAAGACAAAGTGCTAAATGGTCTTATTAATAAAAAACCTAGAGCCAGATAGTGGGGTTAAAACTGGGAGATCAGAAAAGCAAAAAGAAGCCAGGCATGTTCTTACCACTTGGAGAGCCTCAGCCAAAGAGACCTACTTCCTGTATACCCACACCTATATGCCGTTCTGTTCTGCCAACCCATTTCCTCTCTCTGCCAGCTACATCACTTCTACTTCCTGTCTGTCTGTACAGACCTTCAGACCATTAAGGTTAGTGCTAGGATTATAGGTATGTACCACCAACACCTGGCTCTGTTCCCAGTGTGGCCTTGAACTCACAGAAATCCAGACGGATCTCTGCCTTCCAAGTGATAGGATTAAAGGCGTGTGCTACCATTGCCTGACCTCTGTTTGCTATAGTGGCTGACTTTTTCCTCTGATCCTCAGATAAACTTTATTGGGGTACACAGATAAAATATCACCACAACCCCCCCAAGTCCATGGTAGTGAACCAGTGAGCTTTATTGGTGTTACTTACAGGGTGTTATTTATTGGGGTTACTTACCTACTTATGGGTGAGGGGTTACCATAGGAGCAGAAATGACCCAAAAGACAGCTGCATCATGAAAGCCCACTGTGTCACAAAAGCTGTAACCCCAGAGTCCCCTGTACAATTTGCAGGCAGCTCTATGGTTGGAGAATGTCTGTTTCAGGCAGTGCAGCTCATCTGAGAATGCCTCTCCGCAGTCCATACAGCATCTGTCCATACACTTGGGAGGGAGGGGCCTAGTGTGCCTGGTGGGTTTTAGGGACTTCCTGAAGCCTTTGAGTTGAATGGAATGCTTCACATGCCTTTAGGACATGGGGTGTTCCTGAGGAAAAGGGGTCACTGGGTCATAGCAAACTCTACCAGAGCTCCATCTTCACTGTTTCTCTCTCCTGGAGAGATGGTTCTAGATCTGGAAGTAGAGAAGAGACCGTGCTTGAGCATGCGGATGATAACCCCATCAAAATGGAGGCTGTTGGAGTTGCTGTGAGCGTGCCTGGGGTTACCACACTTTGCTTTGAGTGTTGGTGATCCGAGCTCAAGTCCCCATGCCCGGGTAGCAGGCGCGTTGGCTTGAGAGCCATTTTTCCCAGCCCCTAACTTGGGGTTGGTTTGTTTTGAAAAAACAAACAAACAAAAAAAAAAAGCAAGCAAACAAACAAAAAACCTCACTGTATACCCCTGATTGGCAGATCTGTGAATTCAAGGCTGGGATTAAAGGCCCTCACCACAGCCAGCCAGCTGGTGTATCCCGCCCCCTTCATCCTCCCTTTTGGTGTTTGGCTTTCTATGGACCAGCTCTGAGCAATAATTCACTCAGGAAGTAAAATATAAAGTGAAGTGTGTTCAGAGTGTCCAAAATTTGCCTCAAGAGTAAATTGGAGTAAATGTAAATTTTAAAATTAGCATTATTCCTCATGACTTAGAAGTTATTTTTATTCTAGTATATTCTATAATATTTAATATTTATTTTATATTACACATTAATTATACAAAAATTATAATAAACAAGTATATTTTAAAGTCAATGTTTCAAAGCTTAAAATCAAGCCAGAAATGGTGGCTCACACCTGATATTGCAGCCCTGAGAGGTGGAGGCAGGAGGATTGCCATGAGTTTGAGGCCAGCCTGATCTACAAAGTGAGTTCTAGGCCAGGCCATCTCAACAAAATAAGATCAGAGTTATTCTGGTTCACATTTACCCATTCAGTCATCCAATCATTTATTTATTTTAAATTTATTTTTGTGCACATGTGTGCCTGAGTGTGTGTATGCACCCCATGTATGCAGGAGCCTTGGAGGTCAGAAGAGGTTTCCAGCCCCCTAGAACTGGAGTTACTGGAGTTATAGACGGTCGTGACTCATCCTGTGGGTGCTGGGAACTGAACGTAGGTTCTCTGCAAAAGCAGTAATCACTCTTAAGCACTGAACTATCTCTCCAGCCCCCATCCATTCACTTAAACACAGGCTTTCTCATAGCCCAGGCTGGCCTTAGCGCTCTTATCTCCCCTGCTTGAGTTCTGGGATTACAGCTGTGTGCATCGTAACATCTGGCTTTGAATAACATTGTTGTAATTCGACTTGGTGAAAAATGAAATGATTGCAATTTTAGCGTTATGAAACCGAAGGCTGGGGCACAATGACAGTGTAAAGTTTATTTATATATGGAATGATTCCCACCATCATGCTAGTTAGCCGCTTATGATTAGCTGAAGCAAGCATATGGCTATCTACCTTTATTTCCAGTTGATTTGCTGAAGAATTTTCAGGTCAGTATTCTTTTTTTTTGTTTTTTTGAGACAGGGTTTCTCTGTGTAGTTTTGGTGCCTGTCCTGGAACTCACTCTGTAGACCAGGCTGGCCTTGAACTCACAGAGATCCGCCTGGCTCTGCCTTGCGAGTGCTGGGATTAAAGGCGTGCGCCACCACCGCCCAGCCAGGTCAGTATTCTTTATATAATTATGTTATATATATATGTTATATACACACAACATAATTATTGATTCTTTGGGAATTTCACATCATGCACCCCAATCCCACTCACCTCCCAACCCCTCCATATCCTTCCCCACCCCTGTAACATTCCCCCCCAAGAAAACCAACCCCCCCAAAATCAATTAAAAACAAAAGAAGACAAACAAGAAACCCACCCTGCTCCTCCGTTTTTCCAACATTTCTTCATTCACCCCAGTGGGTCCTTCGGTGTGTCCCGCAGTATACCCTTTTGTCCAGTCAGCCCCACTCACAAAATGTTCATTGCCTCTGGCACGCCATCATCACTGGACCCTCACCGAAACTCCTCTCAGATACCCTGCTGTTGCCCCGAGTCATGGAGATCCTGCGGTTATTGCGAAGGACCAGTCCCTGCACTCACTCCAGTGACATAGACGGGTAGATGTTAGGGTGGGCCAACCCGAGGCCCAGGATGTGGGTCTGGATGAGCGCTGAGCTGGTTGGTCTGGGCCACTGGGACTGCCCCCCTCAGTCAAGGGACAGAGCCAGCTCTCCTAGGCCTATGCCATCGGGGCCAGCTCTCCCACGCACATGGGGAAGGGTGGGGTGGGGCCAGCTCTCCCACGCACATGGGGAAGGGTGGGGTGGGGCCAGCTCTCCTGCTGCAGTGTCCAGCCAGGGGCAAAGCTACCTATCTATCCCAGGGCCAGTGAGGATTTCAACACGCATGGTTCCTATGACTCCTTGTGGCAACACGGACCATGGACATCATCACAGACCCCAGCTACAGCAGGAAAATGGACCCAGACACGGTCCTTGCAGCTCGGGCCCAGATGTCACCATGGCCCCAGTGGCAGCACAGGCCCTGAGACTCCAATATGGTTTCAGGTTGCTATCCAGACCCTGGGCATCCACACAACCCTTGACGGTAACAGGAGCCACAGACATCAACTCAGCCCCTGGCTGCTGCTGGGCCACGGACCCAGACATGGCCCTACGCAGCACCCGGTGCCCCAACAACACCATGGCCCCTTCTGGTAGTGCAGGCCACCCAGATCGGCATGGCCCTGGTGGTGGACTAGCCCTCAGACAACAACATGGTCACAGGTTGCAGCCTAGCCCCTGGGCATCCGTGTGGCCCTTAGTGTTACCATGGGTCACAGACATCAGCACAGATCCTGGCTGTGGTAGGACCACAGACTCAGACACGGTCCTTGGTAGCAGCCCGGCCCAGATGTTACCATGGCCCCAGGCAGCATTACAGGCCACTCAGATTGGCATGGACTTTGGCAGCACCACGGGTCACAGACCCCAGCTGTGATAGCACCATGATCAGGTCAGTATTCTTTTAATCTTGCTTAAATAGCATTCAATGTCCACACAGTGAGTGAAGAAGTTATCTCACACTTCATTGTAGGACCGGTCCAGCCCTGCTGTGTGCTCAGTCCCCTCCCCACCCTCCCCTACCAGCTGCAGTACTGATGCTCATCTGACTAGAACTCAGCTTCCAGCAGCCCTAACTACCAGCCACACTGTAGTCTGAACCAGGCTGTAACTTCTCCAGGCAAGGACACTGGCTATTCATGTTAATTGACTCTACACAACAGAACCGAACAAAAATGTGTGGACGATGGTGATACTAGAAATGATGTTCTGATCACATCATTTCATCTTTGTGTGTGTGTTTGAGACAAGGTCTCTCTGCATAGCCCTGGCTGTCCTGGAACTCATCATGTAGACCAGGCTGGCCTTGAACTCACAGAGATCTGCCTGCCCCTGCCCCCGAGTGCTGGGATTAAAGGCGTGTGCCATTATCTACTTTTATTTTCACATGTATATGGGAAGGGGGGCCACGTGCTCATGGAGGTCAGAGGACAATTATGAGAGTCACTGCTCCCCTCCCACCATGTGGGTCTCAAGGGATCAAACTTGGGGTTGTCAGGCTTGGCAGCAAGGGCTTTACCCAGAGCCACCTCGATGCCTCCAGCAACCATTCTCGTGATGGAGGAGGGTACCAGTCAACATCTTCCTTATCATCAGCTCAGATGAGTGAGTGAGTTGCTCTCTGTGCAGATGCTTCATAAATGGGGTGGGGATTCCGTGCTTAATAACTGTTATGTCATCTCCCCTGCCCTGATCAGGGATTGGCCCATTGTAGGAGTTTTCCTTTCCTGGAGTCGCTTGAAAATAAACACACTGAGGCTTATATTAATTACAAATGATCGGCCAATAGCTCAGGCTTATTACTAACTAGCTCTTACATTTTAAGTTAACCCATATTCCTTATTTACACTCTGTCACGTGGCGGTACCTTTATTAGCATGGCACGTTCATCTCCTGCTCCCTCTGCATCTGGCTGGTGACTCCTCTCTGCATCTGGCTGGTGACTCCTCTGACTCTGCCCTTCCTCTCCCAGGATTCTCTCTGTGTCAGGCTGTCTCACCTAATTTCTTCCTGCCCAGCTATCAGCCAATCAGCTTTTTATTAACAATGAAAACAATACATATTTACAGTATACAAAGATTGTTCCACAGTAGCCCATTTCTAAGGTCTTCTAACTGAATAACTCAGTAACTGAGCTATCCATATCCCTTGCTCCAGCTACCAGCTGGTTTGCTCCCTGCTCCTCTCGTTAGAGGAGTCTGTCTTTGGTATCCCTAATGGCCAGTCCTACAGTTTGTGTTGCCCACAGCCAATCTGTTTTGTTTATTGGGTTTCCTGTTCCTCAAACTTCTAAGTGGAACACTGCAGATAGTTCTTGAAGTAGTGGAGAGCTAGCTTGAATTGGACCTGAGCATTGGTGTTGGCCCGGTATGTGTTATAAGACTTCTCCATGGCAGCCATCTCTGGATCCTTCTGTGGTTCCGGTGGCTGGTGCTGTACAGTCACCTCTGGGCACGAGCCCACCAACAGGCTCCCCAGCCCATCAACAAAGAACTCTGCAAAGAGAGGAGGAACGGGAGACAAAGGGAGCTGCAGTCAGCCAGGCTTCCACAGCCACGCTTGAGGGAGCACCTGGTTCCTAACCACAGGGAAGGCCGGCATCTTGTGGAGCCGCACACTTGGCTCCAGAGAGTCCTGGAGTTGGAAGGGAAGAAACAGATAACCTCGTTTCCCCATTAGGAGTGTGAGCAGAGGTTCCAACGGGTTCCATTAAATGGTACTGTGAGTTCTGGAGTGGAAGCGGGAGGGGGGGGGTAAGTCACCAGGTGCAGTTTTAGGTGGCGGAGACTTTCTGAGAGAAGAATGTGAAGCAGGGTCACGAAGAGTAAAGGACAGAGCTTGGGGAAAGGAAGTGGGGTGTCTCCAATGGGCAGAGGCAGCCTAGGGGAGACACAGAGAGGTGAGGGCGGCAAGAGGGACCATGAGCTCCATAGTCTGGGGGCGGAAGGGGAAGGAGATCCCTGGTGTAGTGAGAAGGGGTTTCCGAGGAGGGCCCCTCCCCACTCCCTGCCTCACCCCTCCAAACCTCGCACCTGAGTGAGCCACTCGTTGTAGGCGAGGATCGAAACCAACTCTTCGGAGTTGTTCTGTGTGAGCCAAGAAGAAGTTTACGACACCGCTGGTCACCACGCATCTGGGGAAGCCATCGAGGGCCTGGAACCCTCCCCACCTCTGGTGAAGACAGCCCCCTTGCTCGCTCTGCTCCAACAACAGCCTGAACTGGAATGCATTTCCCTGCACGCTGCCACCAACCTAGTCAGCAAACAGAAACCGGGGCCTGAGCAGGGTCAGAAGTGATCCTTCTAGGAAGCCTCACTGGACTGCCTCCAGTAGAAGTTGCAGTCTGTGGATCTAGCCTCCAAAGGACCCTCGGTGGCTCTGCCATGTGGCCACAGCTCTTCTCATACTGCTGCTGGGTCCTTTGGATCATTGAATCTCCATCTCCACAAGCACATACAAATGTGTATACACATATGTACATACTTGCTTTGTAGCTCAGGCTGGCCTTGAACTCCCAAGTTCTGCTTCCACCTCCCAAGTGCTGGGATCGCAGGCATGCACCACCACACACAGCTAATATTTGTATCTTTAGGGTTTGTTGTTATTGTTGTCTTTGAGATAAGGTCTTATTCTGTAGACCAGGCTGGCCTCAAACTCACAGAGATCCGCCTGGCTCTGCCTCCCGAGTGCTGGGATTAAAGGCGTGCACCACCACCGCCCGGCTCCATTTGTATTTTTATATTTAAAACAAATGTTGTGGAGGATGTAGAGATGTCTCAGAGGTTAAGAGCACTTGTTCTTGCCGAGGACCTGAGTTATGTTCCTAGCCAGCACCCACAGGGCAGCTCACACCCATCTGTAACTCCAGTTCTAGGGGATCCAACACCCACTTTTGGCCTTTGTGAGTACCAGGCACATTCATGGTGAACAGATATAGATGCAGGCAAAACAACTCTACACATAAAATAAAAATAAATCTAAAAAGAATTTTTTTCTCAATTTTTTTATTTTTTTATTTTTTTATTTTTTTTGGTTTTTCAAGACAGGGTTTCTCTGTGTAGCTTTGCGCCTTTTCCTGGAACTCACTTGGTAGCCCAGGCTGGCCTCAAACTCACAGAGATCCGCCTGGCTCTGCCTCCCGAGTGCTGGGATTAAAGGCGTGCGCCACCACCGCCCGGCAAAAGAATATTTTTAAATGTTATGACTGAACAAGAACACAGTTCTCTTAAACTTCATATAGTCCAGAAAAGAATTAGAAACGACATATAAACATGCTGGTTTTTTTTTTTAAAGATGTATTTATTTATTATGTATACAGTGCTCTGTCTGCATGTATGCCTGCAGGCCAGTAGAGGGAGCCAGATCTCATTACAGATGGTTGTGATCCACCATATGGGTGCTGAGAATTGAACTCAGGACCTCTGGAAGAACAGCCAGTGTTCTTAGCCTCTGAGCCATCTCTCCAGCCCCAACATGCTGTTTTAAAAACAGAACAATTGTGAACTTTTTAGCGTGGGGTACAAAACTTGCTCAAAGAGAGCAATCAAGGGGTCAAAAGCAGAACTCACGTGCTCTCGAGGCGAGCTGTGAACCCCTCTCCTGCCTCATCTTTCCCCTCTGCTCCTCCCTCAGACACTGACATTCCTACGTAGCTAGAAGATTCTCCAGTCCTGCCTGGGCCCTGCGGTCCCATGGCCTGCTTATAAAATAATCACACAGAGGCTTAATATTGTTTATAATTGCTTGGCCATTAGCTCAGGCTTACTACTAACTATCTCTTACACTTAAACTCAGCCCATTTCTGTTAATCTATATGTTGCCACGTGTTCCGTGGCTTTACCTGTGTGCCATTACATGCTGTTCCTGGACAGTGGGCTGGCATCTCCTCACTCAGCCTTCCTCTTCCCAGAATTCTCTTTGTCTGCTTATCCCACCTATCCTTCCTGCCTGGCTACTGGCCAATCAGCATTTTATTTATCAACCAATCAGAGCAACACATTTACAGCATACAGAGTGATATCACCCCATCATTCCTATTTTCTCCATCTCTCCTCATCACTACAGACTGCAGCTGGCTGAGCTTGGCCATTGTCCCTTACCACATCCAGTTCCGTTTTCTCCAGGACATCCACCAGTACCTCAATCTTGGTTTTGTTGTCGAAGAGAAAGTCATCATCCACCCAGAGGACATATTTAGTGTTCACCTGTGAGATGGCCAGGTTCCTACCAGCAAACCAGCCCTGCAGGTGGCATGGGTTGAATCAGCAATTGTCATCTGGGGGTAGGGTTTCCTGAGTTCTCAGTGGCCAGGCTGCCTCCTATCATGGGGGATGCTGGAATCGGTGAGGATTCCATAGTTCAGACAGGCCAACAACTGCTGGGTCAAAGAAGTCGGTGCCTCAGGGAAACATGGCAGGGACAGTGACCTTCTGAGGTCATGACAGACCACTGATTCAGAGACTGAGACAAAGGGTGGGAAGTCCCTCTTTGGTCCAGTGGCCTCTGGGAACAGACTGGAGCCCCTTCTTCCTCCTGGGAGATGTTGGTTTGGGGAACATCTGTTACCAAGGATAACTTTCCCTTTTCTATCCTTGGGGGAAGATGGGAAGGAAAGAGGGAGGAGAAGAAAGAGGCCTTAACGGGGAGGGTAGCTTGGCGCAGTCACAGGGAACAGAAGTCTGTTGTTACCCCTGCACACCACAATCAGATGTCAGCTCCCGTAAGTCACTTATAAGAACCCCATCAATTTCCACACCAAACGGGTGAAGATGGAGTAAACTAACACTTAGTTAATGTGGAAACGTGAGATTGATACCATTTCCCTCTGCATGTGAACAGAGAAGCCCGGCCCCTCTTACCACAGGACGCTGCTCCCTAGAGGAGACTATGAATGCAGCTGAAGCTGGGGCTCTCCTGTTTTGGAAGCTAGGTGTCCCCAGGCTGAGGGAACGTACCTTCCCGAAGGGCATGGAGTAATACTCCACGTAGTCATCTTTAATTTCCAGGGGCTCCTTGCTGTCATCGGCCACAATCACCGTTAAGTCTGGGTAATATTTTCGAATACTCTGCAGCAGGATCTTAAGCTTGTGGGGACGGAGGAAAGTCTTGGTGGCAATGGTCACCAGGTTCCTGAGCTTCCTCTCTAGAGAAAAATTTAAAAGTGGATGCTGGAACTGGACTCTGGATTTGCTCTGTTCAGATGGGTTTTGCTTTGCTTTGTTTTCTGCCAGGCCAGGGACTGAACCTAGGGTCTCATGCATGCTAAGCAAGCATTTAACAACTGAGCTACACTGATGGCTTCTTTCTCCTCTGACCCGGTCAGCGTTGGGGACCTCAGGCCTTCTGTACACAGGAAGTGCTTAATTAGAGTTTGTCAGCTGCACTGGGAAATAAAGACATTATAATGTACAATGGTGGTCTTTCTTTGGACCACCAGCTCCCATATAATGACACAGAGACTTTTTATTAATTATGAAAGCTTGCCAGTCATTGATGGCCCACACCTTTGATCCCAGCACTCAGGAGGCAGAGGCAGGCGGATCTCTGTGAGTTTGAGGCCAGCCTGGTCTACAGAGCAAGATCTCGGACAGGCACCAAAACAATACAGAGAAACCCTGTCTCAAAAAAAAAAAAAAAAAAGAGACAAAAGAAACAAGCAAACAAAACAACAACAAAAATAATGAAAGCTTGGCCTTAGCTTAGGCTTGCTTCCAACTAGCTCTTTTTTTTTTTTTTTTTTTTTTTTGGTTTTTCAAGACAGGGTTTCTCTGTGTATCGAACTCACAGAGATCCGCCTGGCTCTGCCTCCCAAGTGCTGGGATTAAAGGCTGTGCGCCACCACCGCCTGGCCCAACTAGCTCCTATAACTTAAATTAATCTGTTTCTATTAATCTACATTCTGCCATATGGCTTGTTACCTCTCTTCAGTACTGTAAGGCTGACTTCCTCCGCATCAAGCTGGCAAATCTTCCCCCCACCCCCACCCCACCCCCACACACTCAGATTCTTCCCCCTAAGTTCCTCTCTCTCCCCAGAAGTTCCACCTATCCTCTCTTGTTTGGCTATTGGACATTCAGCTATTTATTAAACCAATCAGAAGATGTCTTATGTAGGTGAGGTAGAACAGAGACACATATTCACACAGTGTATTCGACTATCCCACAACAGTACAAGGTTACCCAACTGGGTGAAATCTTTTCACCCCTGCTTGGCTTTACCATGCCAATTTCCTGCTGTCTGATTCTTCATTTTCTGTTTCTCTGTTAGCAACCCCTTGTGTCCTGCTTCCATCTAAATACTAGAAGTCACTTAAGGGGTTCCAGAGGAAAGGTTCTCAAGCCTAGGAAGAGAAGAAGCGGTCTAAAGGACTCAAGACCTACCCTTGCCATCACTTCTAGGAAGAGCTCCCTAGGAGAAGTCCCCTGGCCTCTGTCTCAGGAAGGCACAGTTAGAAAGAAGTCTACCTGAAGACCAGAGGACCTGGAACAGGTTGGTCACTTTAAAACATGTGATTCATAAAAATAAACAAATTAAAAAACCCACACAGCTTGGAGAGGCTGGGGAGATGTTCAGTGGTTGAAACACTTGCCACTCAAATGTGAAGTCCCCCCAAGTTCATATCCACAGAACCCTCATATATGCTGGTGGAGTGTGGTGACATGCCTGTAAATCCAGCCTCAGAAGATGGATTCAGGCAATCCCAGAGTAAGCTGGCCAGGGAGAGAGTGGCTTTGACAGACAGACCCTCTTTCAATAAATGAGGTGGGACAGTCGTGGAGGATGATTCCAGACATTAACCTTGGATCTCCGCACGCACATCACATGCTCGTGTACACATGTTCATGTGAGCCACCTATACACATCTGTGCTGACACACATGTACACATGTACACACACAAGTACAACATATGTACACATAAAAATGGAAAAAGGAAAAAAGCAAAAAGCTTGGCAAAGAGAAAAGAGTCAGTTTTTCCACGGAAAAGATACAAACAGCTGGAGCAGTGAGCACCAGGTTCAGTTCACAGTACCTACCTGGTGCCTCACAACCACTTGTAACTGCCCTCTTCTGGCCTCCATGGGCACTAACTGAGCACATGGTGCACATACATATATGTAAGCAAACACACACACACACACACACACACACACACACACACACACACACACAAATACATTTAAAACAAAAGATCTGCCGGGTAGTGGTGGTGGTGCACACCTCTAACCCCAGCACTTGGGAGGCAAAGGTAGGTAGGTGGGTCTTTGAGTTTGAAGGCAGCCTGGTCTACAGAGCAAGTTCCAAGATAGCCAGGGCTACAAAGAGAAACCTTGTCTGGGGGGGGGGGAGATTCAATATTCATTCATAATAAAAATTCTTAGCATGGAAATGGAAAATTGAAAGCAGAAAGGTAAATAATAATGGAAACAGAAGGAAGAAGTGAGGGTTCTTACCCCGAAACACCTGCCACACAGCAACATGAATGGCACAATGCTAGAATGTTCCTAAAGCCAGGAAAACTGCCTGCTACTATTATTCAACATCATGGTGGAGACTGTAGCCAAATATAACATGACATTGCTGTGAAGTGACACCATGACCAAGGCAACTTATAAAAAAAAGCATTTAATTCGGAGGCTTGCTTATAGTTTCAGAGGGTTAGTTCACGACCATCATGGCAGGGAGCATGGCAGCAGGCAGGCAGGCATGGTACTGGAGCAGTAGCTGAGAACTTACATCCTGACCCACAAGTTGCAGGCAGAGAGAGAGAGAGAGAGAGCTCTGAGACTGGGCTTGGCACAGGCTTTTGAAAACTCAAAGTCCAACCCCAGTGACACACCTCCTCCAAGGCCACACCTCGTAATCCTTCCTAAACAGTTCCACCAACTAGGGACCAAACACTCAAATACATGAGCCTATGGAGGCCATTCTCATTTAAACCAGCACACCAAGAGAAAGAAACAATTGTAAAAATTGGGAAGAGATGATCCTCCTCATCGTTTGTCTAAGGAGGATGCATGTTTCAAAAGTCACTGAGAAATGAGCTGAGATTCATTCCCGCCACACACACACCTCACCAAACTGTGGCATGCTCCCACCACCATGAATCCTTCTGAGATCGTTAAGTGTGATTGTCAAGTTGATAGAATTTGAAAACATCTAGGTGTTTCCAGACAAGTTTAACTGCGGTAGGAAAATCCACCCTGAACGAGTGTCACTATTCCATAGGCTGTGGCCCTGGACTGCATGAGAAGCAGAAAGAAGGTGGACACTGGTGTTTACTCCTTTCTGCTCCTCTAGTGCAGGCACAGGTGACTGACTGCCTCGCACTCCTACACATACCTTCCTTGCTGGGACGGACTGAACGCTCAACCTATGAGCCAAATGAACCCTTTCTCCCTTAAGCTGCTGTTGTATTTTGTAACAGCAATGAGAAAAATGACCTTTAAAGCCATTAGCCAAAATAAATCTTTCCTTCCTTTTGAGTGGGGGGAGGGAGAGAGAGAGATATCAAGCACTAGGAATTGTGGCCCACACCTGCAATCCCAGCACTTGGGAGGCAGAGGCTGGAGGATGGTGAGGTCAAGACCAGCCTAGACTGTGTACCAATACCCAATCTCACAAAACAAAGAGCAAAATCACTAAAAGAACAAATGTTTACAGACTCAACATTAAAAAAAAAAAAGTCACTCGGGACCGGGGTGACGGCTTGGTGGACGAAGCAAAGCACCTGTTGCACAAACATGAGGTTGTGAGTTCAAATCCCCAGAATCCATGTCAAGCTGTGCTCAGTGGCCATACCTGTAATTCCAGTGCTCCCAAGGTGAGATGGGAGGTGGAGACAGGAGGATAGCAAACAAAAATAAGACACAGCTTCAAATAAGGTGGAAGGCAAGGATCACACCTGAGATTGTCCTCTGAACTTCATATTCCCACTCTGGCTTGGCTGTGTGTGCATGCGTGTGTGTGTGTGTGTGTGTGTGTGTGTGTGTGTGTGTGTGTACACAATCACTAATTGCCTGTAATCTCACCACTAACAAGGTTGAGTCCAGAGGATTACCAGGCTGGTCTGGAATATGGAAGAAGGGATGAAAACGTGACTCTGTTGGTAGAGTGCCTGCCTAACACACCCATATTTCTAGGTTTGATCCCTAGTCACTGCGCATGTTGGTGCATGCGTAAAATTCCAGCGCTTGGGGAAGTGAGGCAGGAAGCTCAGAAGTTCAATAGTATTCTCATTCCCAACTCTATACATAGTTTGAGATCACCCTGGGCCACAATGAGATCTTGTCTCAAAAAAGGGCTGAGGTGATTGGAGAGATGTCTTAGCAGGTAAGAGCATGCAGAGGACCAGAGTTTGGTTCCCAGCATCCACATCAGGTGGCTCACAACCACCTATACCGCCAGCTCTAAGGAGATCCAACCTCTGGCCTTTGTGGGCACCCATACACGTGTGTGCACACACACAATTAAAAATAATAAACATGAATTATAAAGAAAAAATGATCCCTCTGTCTTAGTTATTTTTCAAGTGCTGTGAAGAGACACCATGACCAGAGCAGCTTATACATAAATCATTTACCTAGGGGCTTGCTTACAGTTTCAGAAGGTGAATCCATGACTGTGGTAGTTTGAATGTAATTGGCCCCCATAAGCTCATAGCGAGTGGCACTATTGGGAGGTGTGGCTTTTTTGGAGTAGGTATGACCTTGTAGGAGGAAGTGTGTCACTGTGGAGGTGAGCTTTGAGGTCTCATATATGCTCAAGCCACATCCAGTATCTCAGTTCACTTCCTATTGCCTGCATAAGATGCATGACTCTCAGCTACCTCTCCAGCTTCATGTCTGCCTGCATGCCACCATGTCCCACCATGCTGATAATGGACTGAACCTCTGAACTGTAAGTCACCCAATTAAATGTTTTCCTTTATAAGAGTTGCTGTGGTCATGGTGTCTCTTCATAACAATAGAAACCCTAACTAAGGCAATGACCATCATGACTGGGAGCAAGACAGCAAGCAGGCAGGCATGGCACTTTAGAAGTAGCTGAGAGCTTACATATTTTTTTAAAGATTTATTTAATTTTATGTGCATTGGTATTTTGTTTGCATGTGTCTATGTGAGGTTGTTGGATCCCCTGGAACTAGAGTTACAGACAGTTGTGAGCTGCCATGTGGGTGCTGGGAATTGAACCCAGGTCCTCTGGAAGAGCAGCCAGTGCTGTTAACCTTGAGCCATCTCTCCAGACCATTGTATTCACAAGTGGAAGCAGAAAGAAAATGAGACTAGGTCTGACATGCACATTTGAAGCCTCAAAGCCCACTCCCAGTGACACACTTCCTCCAACAAAGCCACACCTGCTAATCCTTCCCAAAACAGTTCCACCAACTAGGGACCAAGCATTCAAATATGTGAGTCTATGGGAGCCCTTGTTATTCAAAGCACCACACCCTCTGACCTTCACCCAGCCTGATGAAATCCTTGAGTCCCAAGGACAAGAAGCTTACCAGGTCCAGGGTCATACAACTTGGGTACAATAGGTTGGTTGATGGTCACTGGAAACTTGGCCACTGAGGACATGGACTCCAAACTCACTGGAAGGAAAAGAAAGGTAAGAGCCCAGGTAGTGTGACTTCTGATGAGACCCTGCTGCCCTGAGGAAGCCAATGAAGCCAGCAGCTGCAGGGAGAGTCCCAGTTGGGAGGAGACTGAGGACCCATGCAGCAGGCTGGGCATCCTGGCTCCTGCCTGTGCATTCCTGGGGCAATAAGGACATGCTGCTGGAATGGGCTGGAGATTCAAGGATCTGGATTAAGTTTGATTCTGCCAAGAGCTATCTGAAATAAGTCCCTCCCTCAGTTTCTCCAATGACAAGACCAAGACAGCATTGTCCACTGCACCTTGTCACAAGGGTCATTTTCTGAAGGGTGGAGGATGCGCACTATAACTATGGAAATAATCTGAGACATCCAATCCTCCTGAGTCCACCTCCCACATGTTAGGGTTTTAGGCATAGCACCCCCATGCCCAGTTTTAAGTAGTGCTGGGGCTCGAACCAAGGGCTCTGTGTATGCTAGGCAAATCCTCTACCAACTAAGCTAAATTGTTATTTGCTCATATTGCATTTTCCCCCTGTTACTGTGCTATGCCAGCTACTCAGAAAAGAAAAGAAAAAAGAAAGAAAGACGAGGATACTTTCAACTGATGTAGATAGGAACTGAGGCTGTCCTGAGGGTGACGAGATTTGTTCTCCCAGGAGTTTCTCTAATGGGGGTGTGGAGAGAGACAAGGTCCCAAGGGGAACTGGGAACATCCTCTCTTTCCAGGAGTGCTCAGGACAAGGTATTGATGCACAGGCTGGTCGGGCTGGTTGCCTTCTCAACGGAAGCTGAGGCAGCTTTAGAAGCTGCAGAGAGGTCATCAAAGCAGGTAAAGGTGCTTGCTGCCAAATCCGGTGACCTGAGTTTGGTCCCTGGATCTCTCCTTCTCACACAGTAGAAGGAGAGAACCAACCTTTACAAGGTGTTGTCCAACATCCATATGCCCGCTGTGGCATGTCCATGCCCCCCAATAAACAACTGAATGGAATTTAAATAAAGACAAATAAATATAAAAGTTACAGAGAATGGCTAACAGAACTAGGTAAAGTTGGCCAAGCATAGGGATGTACGCCTATAATCCAGCATTATGGAGGCTGAGGTATAGGAACTGATTATTTGAGGCCAGCTCAGGATACACAACAAGATCCTGCTGCAACAAATGAACAGACAAGTAAACAAACAAACAAAAATAAGCTGAGTGTGGTGGTACACACCTACAATCCCCAAACTTGAGAAATGAGGACACGAAGACCTGGAGTTCAAGACCAGCCAGCCACAACTACATAAGAGAGTTTGGGATATCCTGGGCTACATGAGAGCCTGTCTCAAGAAACAACTAGGCTAGGGGTGTAACTCAGTTGGTAAAGTGCTTGTGTACCACACAGGACATCCTGGCTTTGATTCCCAGCATTGCATAAATCTTATTGGAGGTGCCTGTCTATCATGCCAGCACACAGGAGGTGGAAACGGAAGGGGCACAAGCTCAGAGTTCGATGTCAGCCTGGGATCTCTGAGACCCTCTATCAAGCAAAACAAAATTCCATCAACTATAGAAAGAATCGGATGGTGCTAAGGTTCGGATCAGTGTCCCCAAAGGTCCACATAGTATAGGTATAGGCCACTGTGGTGACACTGGGGGCTGGAGCCCTTAGGAACTACAGTCTGATGGGAAATGTTCAGGTCCCCGTGGGCATGCCTTTAAGGTAACAGCAGGGTCCACTTCCCATCTCTTCTGTTCCTGTCTGCTTCCCAGCTTGAGATAAGAGGCGATATTTTATCATACAGCTCTACCGTACTATGCTGCCGCGCCACTAGCCAATAGCAAAAGGGCCAGCTTACCATGGACTGGAGCCTCCAAACCTGTGAGCCAGAGGAACTCTTTCCTTCTCTGTGTGATCCCAAGTATTAGCTAGTGACAGGACAATGACTTGGTGTCTGCCATACGCAAGGCGAGCAGTGTCAATGACCTTTCTCAAGTCACTCCATGGGGTCAGTAGCAACAGGGGACACTATTGGGGGCTATAAATAGGAAAGTAAATGTCTAGGCTTAGAATCTGGCACACAGGAAGAATCTTTGGAGCAGGCTGGCTTCACGGAGGAGGAAGGTTTTGAGAGGGATTTGGTGCTTTGTTCCAGCCCCCTCAGCATTTTGCAGTCGGAAGACAGATTCTCACCCATGTCCACCTTGTGAAGCTGGTACACCTTGCTGGTGTATGTCACATGCTGAAGGATGAAATTCAGGAGCTTCTGGTCACTGGTGGAAATGGTCAGCTGCTTCTGGCCTCTGCCCTGCACCACACTGTCTGGGACATCAGCAAGGGTGTTTAGTGTCCCCAGAGAAGCTCTCAGGGTGACCTGGGGGTAGCATTAAGAGTACTCATATTATTGTGTGGCTGCCAGTTACCCCCATCCATCTCTAGAGGTTCTTTGTCCTATCCAATGAAACGTTATAGTCTCCCAACCTCCAAACCCCGATTCTAAGCGCTGGGGATGGAGAAAAAGCCATTCACAGGAAAGGCAAGTACCGAGGATGACCAGCAGGGGGCAGAGCACCCAGATGGGAGAGACCCATCAAGAGCTGGGACAGGATAAGGCTGGTTGTAAAGGGAGTAGATGCTTCTTCAGCTATGGCCCTCTCCCTCACCTCCAAGACCTAGAGACTCATGGATTTAAAGGACTCATTTCTGCAAACATCTTTATCTTTGGGTTTATGGGACACTGTTCAAGACTTTTAAATTATTCTCCTCTTTCTCCTCCTTCCTCCTCCTCTTCATCTTCCTCCTCCTCATGCCCCACCCCCTCCCTCTGAGGTCTTACTGTGTTGCTCAGACCATCCTTGAACTCCAGGGCTCAAAAGATCTCCCTGCCTCCTGCCACTACCTCCCTAGTAGCTGGGGTCACAGATGGGGTCACAGATGGGGCCACTTTTGCCACTATTGATTACTGTTTGTCAATCACTCTGCCTCCTCTTCCCTCCGACATTCAATACGAGTTTCCCAGGACTTGGTTCTGGGTCTTTTTCTCTTATTGTAGCCAGAGGATTTTTATCCATCATCCATTTTCAAGTGGTTTCAAAATGTTTATCTCAGCACAGCTTGGTGGCACATGTCTTCAGTCCCAGCACTCTGATCTGTGAGACTGAAGCTAGCCTGGTCTACATAGCGAATTCCCGGCAGTCAGGATGAGGTAATGAGAGACCTTGCCTCAGAAAAAAATAGCGAGACAAAATGTTTGTCCCTGGCTCATCCCCCTGCCTTCACCCTGGGTGGTGGCTTGAATGAGAACAGCTCCCAAAGGCTCATAGGTTTGCATATTTGGTCCCCAGTTGGTGGAACTGTTCGGGAAGGATTAGGAGGTGTGGTCTTGCTGGAGGCAAGGCTTTGAGACTTCAAAAGTCTCCTACCGCCAGGCAGTGGTGGCACACGCCTTTAATCCCAGCACTTGGGAGGCAGAGCCAGGCGGATCTCTGTGAGTTCGAGGACAGCCTGGTCTACAAAATGACCCTGTCTCAAAAAAACAAAAAGGAAAAAAATAAAACAAAAAAACAAAAAAAAACCCCAAAAACAAAAACAAAAACAAATACAGAGCAAGTAAGGCAAAAAAATAAAAAATAAAAAAAAATGTACAGTTTGAAGAGAAAAAGAGCAAGCCAGTGAGCAGTGTCCTTCCACGGCTTCTGCTTTCTGCTCCTGCCTTGACTTTTGACGATGCACTGTGATGTGGAACCATATCGGAAATAAGCTCTTTTCTCCCCAAGATGCTTTTGGATGTGGTGTTTAGCACAGCAATAGAAACCCTAACCAAGACACCCTGCCAGGAAGGCTCGCATGCAACTCAAACGTAGTATATTAAAAACTAAACCACTGGGCTGGAGAGGTGGGTCAGCTGTACAATCATGGGAAACAGAATATGAGGCCCGGGACCCACATGACAAGGTGGGCATTCTGTGAAAGCCTGTAACTCCAGCTCTGAGAGATCACATGGCTTTTCCGGCCTCCGTGCATATGTACATGCACGCACACACAGACACACAGACACACACACAGACACACAGACACACACAGACACAGACACACACACACACACACACACACACACACACACACAGACACACACACACAGACACAGACACACACACACACACACAGACACACACACACAGACACACACACACACAGACACAGACACACACACACACACAGACACACACAGACACACACAGACACAGACACAGACACACACACACACACACACACACACACACACACACACAGTATTAGCCAGGCATGATGACCTGAGTTCAGTTCTCAGTACCAAAAAATAAATAAACAACCGAACAAACAAACAAACAAACAAAATGTGCTAAATCATTTCATTACTAATAGAAACCGCTGTTGTAAGCCCATCACCCCCTCTCACCCAGTGTAGAAGGCACTTGCTTCCATTCCAGCTCTCAGGTGCCCAAAGAGTGGCTTTTTTTTTTTTTTTTTAAGACAGGGTTGGCTGTCCTGGAACTCGGAGTGCTGGATTAAAAAGGTGTGGGCCACCACCACCAGCCAAGAGTGGCCCTTCTTGCTCGGCTACACCGGCAGCCCACATGGGAGCAAGTTCTGCCCATTAGTTCTACCTAACGATGCTGCAGCTGGAAGCAAGCTTCTCTCCTCCCCACAACCCTAAGGGCTCCCTCCACTCTTTTCTCTGGTGTCTGCAATAGCCAGGCATCTTTGTGGGAAACCGACTGGCTGGGTGGTACCACTGCTCCTGCCGAAAACTCGGGCCACTCAACGGATAATTCTCTGAGAAGCAAGTTCATAGACCATGAGGGTAAGAAGCATTCAGCCACACCCACACCATAACCAGGCACAGACAAGCACATAATAGAAGGGGCTAGAGGCATGGCTCAGTGGTAGAGCATTTGCCCTGCATGTGTGAGGGTTTAGATTTCATCCCCAGCACACTCACAAATACATGAATCACAGTTATGAGAAAAATGATGGGGATAGGATGGGAGGGCTTGTGTGGGGGACAGAGGAGGCCTCTGAGGACACAGAGCAACTCATTCACCCCCGCTCCACCCTCCAATCAGTCTCTGGGGATGAAGGATGCAGATCCCACTTAGAGCCGAGACGGCACAGCGGGTAAGAACACTTGTGTAAGTATCAGAACCTGGATTTGAGTGCCCAGTTCCCACATAAAAAAGTCAGGCAACCCCCAAAACCGAAGAAAATAAATAATGAGGCTGGAGGGTCGTGGGGGCTGGCTAGCTGTCAGTCTCGCCAAAACACAGTGAGCTCCCCAGAGTCTCAAGGGAGCAGGGTGGAGACCCTATAGGGGAGGACAGCTTCTCCGGCCTCCACACTCTTCCCTGTGTACGTACATCTGCACACACACTCCCAGCCTCATTTCCCAGGGCCCTTTTGCAGGTCCTGGATGAGACTATACCTCACCCATCAGACATCCCACCCTAAGACCTCAACCCAGAGCTGCGCTGGGAGGGGGCGAGGCAGAGCACCCCGGGGAAGGCGGAGCACCCTATACTTTTGTTGTCAGAGGCCACACAGGCAGCAGCCGTGGAGGCGGCGGCCGCTTCTGCCTAAAGCAAAACAACCACGGTGATGGCTGTGAGCTCTGGGTAGCTTTGGAAGTACTCCCTGCAGCCACGCCAGTGACTGCAAATCCATGTGTGATTATGGCTAATCAATAGGGCTTGGCTGAAGGCTGAGATCAGCCATAGCTGTGGGGCAGTGCCAAAAGCGCTGGGCTGGGGACTCTTACCTCATAGACTGGGGCATCCGGCCCTTCATACCGGAGGCCTGAAAGACACAGGAGGGACCCAAAAAACAAGTCTGAGAGAACACTGACACCCCCTAGTACACTTCCCTACCCGACTCCCACATACATCTGGAGAGCCCACCAAGTGTCATTTTCTATCAGACAGTTGACCTACCCCAGTCCCCATTCCCAGGGCTGTGGGATGGCTCCATGGTCTCAAACCCACACGGACCTAAGGCTTCCTGTGCTCACCCTCAGCTTTGGGTTCTGTGAACTCACACAGTCCCTTCCAGATGGCCCTGCTACTGAAGGGAAAGCAACAATGGAGTATGGTGATGTTTTGTTTGTGCTCTAAAAAGTAAAGCTTGTGCCGGGCGCTGGTGGCACACGCCTTTAAGCCCAGCACCTGGGAGGAGGAAACAGGAAGTGATATGGCTGGGTGGAGACAGGAGCTCCGGCTTTTCAGGCTGAGGATTCCTAGAGCTAAGAAGTCTTTCTAGTGGCTGGCTCCTTTATTTCTCTGATCTCCAGGCAAGTTTTATTTGTTAGAGCACAAACAAAATATCACCACAATGGAGACATAATGAATGACCCTTAGACGAATCTGGGGAGAGTCATACTCTCAGAAGAAGAAGTATAACTTGCCAGGAGGTGGGAGAGGGGATGTGATGGCTAAAGCTAATTATCAACCTGGCAGAATCTAGAATCACCTGGGAGAAGGACATCTGGGCATGTCTGTAAGGTAACGAGAAGACCCACCCACTGTTAGGCGGCACCATTCCCTAGGCAGGGGATTCTGGACTGTGTGAATGGATAAAATAAGCTGAACACTGACCTGCCTGCACCTGTCTGTTGCCCTCTTCTACTGACTGGCCACACACATAATATGACTAGCTGCTTCAGGCTCCTGACGCCTTGATTTCCCCACCATGACAGTCTGTAAACTGGAACTACCAGGTAAAATAAACCTTTCTCCCCTGAATTGCTTTTTTTGTCAGGGTGTTTATCAAAGCAAAATTAAGACAAGGGAGTTATTGGTAAATGATTATAACGTTTCAGTGTGTGTGTAGAGTACACATTGCAGTAGAGTGCTTGCCTAGCATGCACAATGCCTTGAGTTTGATCCCCGGCACCACAAAACCCTGGGCATGGCTGTGCAAGCATGCATTCCCAGTACTCAGGTAGTAGAGGAGGGAGGGTCATAAGTTCAAGGCCATTATCTTACATAGTGACATGTGGATTTGGAGGCCAGGCAAAAACAAGTATGTATCTGAGCAAAGTGACCGTTGAGTGCTCTGTTCTAAAGGAGACATCTCTACACCATCCCCTCTGAGGATCAGGAAACCTCACAGAAGAGGAGGGGGGAAAGCCTGAGAGTCAGAAGGTGGAGAGCAGTTCTGTACAATGCCGTCTTCGGGATAGGATGTGGCCTTTTTTGTCACGGACTCACAGCAGCTGTGGTTACCTGCACAAGACCCAGCCCATCAAGGATGGAGGAAGAGCTCATGAGGCCACACCCATCTGTGAGAAGCTATCCGCAGTTAATGGTTGGACAAGGGGAGATAGTTTCTTCAGTGGTATAGCTGCTCGAATAGTAGTACGTGACACCAATCCTACAAGCACACCATACTCTTGCAAGCAATCCTAATAAACTCATTGGGTCATATTTATTTATTTTTAATTTTATAATTAATTTTTTTATTTCATATGTATGAGTGTATTTTGCCTACATGTATGTATGTGCAGGGTTTTGGTTTTGCTTTTTCGAGACAGGGTTCTCTGTGTAGTTTTGGTGCCTGTCCTGGATCTCGCTCTGTAGACCAGGCTGGCCTCAAACTCACACAGATCCACCTGGTTCTGTCTTCTGAGTGCTGGGATTAAAGGGGTGCGCCACCACCGCCTGGCTTGTCAGAATATTTTATCTACATAACAGGAAACAGACAAACAACAAAATGACCCTCCAAGGCTCTCAAATTATTTGTGACAGTGCTCCTTGAAACTACTAAGCGGGTTAAGCAATTTAATACTATTTCATTCAAAATAAAAAACACACAACAAAGCCGGGCAGTGGTGGCGCACGCCTTTAATCCCAGCACTCGGGAGGCAGAGCCAGGCGGATCTCTGTGAGTTCGAGGCCAGCCTGGGCTACCAAGTGAGTCCCAGGAAAGGCGCAAAGCCACACAGAGAAACCCTGTCTCGAAAAACCAAAAAAAAAAAAAAAACCACACACACACAACAAACAAACCGGAGAGATGGCTCAGCAGTTAGGAGTGCTCGCTACACAATCATAAGGATCTGAGTTCAGGTCCCACAAATGCCTGTTATCTTAGATCTGAGGGGTGCAGAGACAGGAGGATTGCTGGCACTTGCTGACTTCCAGCCTAGCAGAGAATTATGAACTCCAGAAAACCTGCCTCAAAAGGAAAAGGCAGAGGTAACAGAAGGCATCACTAACACGGTCTTCTGGCCTCCATACACATCTACATGTATTCATGTACATATATACTCACACAGACACACAGAGATGCATAAATACTAAGTATTTTTAGATAAACAAAAATCAAGCAAATGTGTGTCTGTGTGGTTTTGTTTTTGTTTGTTTGTTTTGTTTTGTTTCTTGAGACAGGGTTTCTCTGTGTAGTTTTGGTGCCTGTCCTGGATCTCACTCTGTAGCCCAGGCTGGCCTCAAACTTACAGAGATCCGCCTGGCTCTGCCTCCTGAGTGCTGGGATTAAAGGTGTGTGCCACTGCCGCCACCCAGCGATGTTTTTTTGTTTGTTTGTTTGTTTTATAAACGAGTTACCCAAAATGTAAAATCATTTGTAAATGGCTACACAAAATCATTACCAGGGTTAAGGGTATAACTCACTGGCATGGTACTTGTCTAGAAAGCCTTGGGTTCAACCAACAGTGCTCTCCCTCCGGGCAAGATTTATTAGTTATCTCACAGGATGTAATTAAGTGTGACTTCAGCTTGAAGGGAAGGCTGGCAAGCAGTAGAGGAGGAGGTTTAGCTGTCACTGGGCCAAGGGGGCTGCTTCTCCTTCCCCTTGTTCCGTCGGGAAGGCTCGGCCACAGATCTGGTACCTGCCTGCCTTCTGTCCCGGGCACTCACTCTCATCTCCACCTGTTAGCAGTGTGAGTTTGGATAATTTGGGTCTCGCTCACGGAGACTCGCTGGATCCCGTGTGCCACTGTCACCCAGCTCAACTCAGGTCTTTTCCATGGCTCATGGCAGGGGCTGTTTGCCTCTGGATGCCAAGAGCCCATAGCAAGGAAGGCATTCACCAGATGGTCCGGAGCCCACCCACCACTTCTGCGGGGAAAATGCGCATATTGCTTGCGGTGTCTCCTGGCCTTGCTGCACTTGGCTTTGAAAAAGCAGGCGATGGAGAGGCAGGGGGATGCATAAAGACCCCATGAAGGGCTAGTTTTCTTTTTGTTTTGTCTTTATTGTTTAATCTTATTTGCTTTAATTTGGGGTGCTTGGTATGGAGGTGTGGGGCTAAAACTGTGTAGCCTCAAATTCCTGATCCTCCTGCCTCAGTCTCCTGATGTGTGAGTACTGGTGTGTGCTGCCACCCTGAGCTTGGAAAGGAATTTAATTGTTATTTCAGTTTACATTTTAAATTTTTTTATTTTGTGCATAGGGAGTGTGTGTGTGTGTGTGGAGGGGTACATGCATGCCATGGTTCATGTGGGCAGGTTAGGAGCCTGAGGAAGCTGGCTTTCTACCATGTGGGTCCTGAGTATGGACCTCAGGTGGCAGCCCTGGCACGGGCACCTTGCCCTGCCGAACCACTCCCTCTTCCTGCCCTACGAGGGAGTTGAACCAACATAAGTATTCTTTTCAGAACATCCTCCCTGGAGATAGGCTCATCAATTCGCTCTTGGTGCTAGAGGACCTTTGAAAGCCAATTATTCCTTAAGATCCCCCCCAGAGGCCCACAGAACTCCAACTTCCATGTTACCTTAGAGCCACAGGGAATCTGCAGCTACAAAGAGAGATTCCAGGTTGTGTAATCAGGGAGTCTAACAGAATGAAATCCTGTGAGGGCCCACAGAGGTTCTCTAGTGAGACCTTACTCAGGGTCAGAGAATCTGGGCTTGCTTTACCCAGCAGGGCTGCATAATGGGATGATTTGGCCACAGGCGTGGTTACCAGGTGTTCTGAAGGGTCTACACTTGGCTGTATGTTGTGCTTTGATCTTGAAAGGGGGAGGTCTTTTGCCTCACCCCTTGGCATTGTATAAAAAGCCCTTTGGAGCCAGGCGGTGGTGGCGCACGCCTTTAATCCCAGCACTCGGGAGGCAGAGCCAGGCGGATCTCTGTGAGTTCGAGGCCAGCCTGGGCTACCGAGTGAGTTCCAGGAGAGGCGCAAAGCTACACAGAGAAACCCTGTCTCGAAAAACCAAAAAAAAAAAAAGCCCTTTGGAATAAACCTCAAGGCGAGTAGGTATTGACCCAGGGCCCTCCCGAAGCTATCCTGTGTCTCTCTCTTATTGTCTCCTTTTATCTTTCTATCTAATACTTCCTCATTCCTCTCTCCTCCCCACAAGAACCCTTCGAAAGGTGGGAGCTGGTTTCCCACGGACTCCCACAAAGTCCCACAAGCTTCCTGCGTTGTGCCAAGTGCTCAAGGACACCCAGTGAATGACTGGCTGCAGCCTTTTAGGACACAGGTGTACCTACCTGGGATGAGAATTGTGTGCAGGGGAATCACCTCCACTCCATGGACTGGGTATCCAAAGGGGAGATTGGGTGGAGCCAGCAGAGGTGGTGGGCGAGGCAGCCCTTTTCTTCGGGAGATAGCAAGAATGAGTCAGTGTACAACAAAACACATTTTAAAAATCACCATCATCATCAGCAAGAACAAGTGAAATTATCACCTGCACATACATACAATTTAAAATAATAAAAAGTAAATCTTGATGAAAGAATATCTGCATCCCTGACAGACCAGTTACATTTGCCTGCTTCCTGAGGTGGAATATGTCTATGCCAGAAACAAGTATCATAGACTTCAATGCAAGCAGGGATCAAGGTTCACGTTCAGTTACAACCAACTAGCACTGCATAAGAAGTATTTCTCTAAAACCTCTCTGCTTTTAGTTACCTTTAAAGGGGCTGTCACAAGTGACTCCATCTTATTGTTCTGAGACAAGTCTTGCCATGAAGCCTAGGTTATTCTTAAACTTATAATCCACCTGTTCTCGGCTTCCCACATTTTGGGATTACAGGTAAGTACTACCCTGCCCAGCATGTACAAAATCCCCTTTAAGAAAAACCAGCCAGAACTTATTTTAATTCAACCAACAGTCTTGGTGTCCATCCTTTGTGTCTGAAAAGGAAGGACTGGGGCTGTGGCAGAGCGTTTGCCTGGCACATGCAAGGATCTGGGTTTGATTTCCAGCACCACGGGAAAGAACTGGAGGTGGGGCATGCAGTGCTTGCCTAGCTTATAAGAGGCCCTAGGTTCAGTGTCCAGCACCATCAAAAGATAAAAAGTGACCCAGTCAGGCTGGAGAGATGGCTCAGCGGTTAAGAGCACTGGCTGCTCTTCCAGAGGTCCTGAGTTCCATTCCCAGCAACCACATGGTGGCTCACACAACCATCTATAGTGGGATCTGATGCCCTCTTCTAGTATGTTGGTAGACATACAGAGCACTCATAAATAAAAAGTGACACTCGCCGGGCGGTGGTGGCATGCCTTTAATCCCAGCACTCGGGAGGCAGAGCCAGGCGGATCTCTGTGAGTTCGAGGCCAGCCTGGGATACCAAGTGAGTCCCAGGAAAGGTGCAAAGCTACACAGAGAAACCCTGTCTCGAAAAACCAAAAGAAAAAAAAAAAAAGTGACACTCTACTCAGACCTGGCAGACGGTATGTTCCCAGCATCATCACCTTCTGTGCTGGGCTGGGCACCTCGCGGCTGCGCCACCACCATGACTGAGCGAGCGGTGTTGAGCTCGGTCTTCCTTTTTCTCTACTGATTTTATTGAAATGTTTTATGTGCACAAAACCCTCCAGATCTCCCTTGGAGGACTCTATTCTCTACTGTCTTCCTCTCTGTATTCCCGATGGTTCCTCCCAGGGGCCCCGAAGGAGGGGGAGGTCCAGACTTTTTTTTTAGGGGTCCTCACTCCCTTAAGCACTTGGAGTGGGTGTTCGTTCTCCCTGGTGACCCCGAGAGCCCCCAGAGCCTGCATCACCTCCTCTGAAAGTGTTCAAATTCCGCCTGTCTCCTGGCAGTCACAGCTGGGAGGTCATTCTGGCTATAAGCACCCTGAAAATTGTATTTTCTTCGCAGCTGGCCAGAGTCACAGTCGCACTGGTTTTTAGGAAAGAGCCTAAAACATACAAGAGACACAGATACACGTGGATGGTTGAAGGGAGTGAGGGGACCTTAGCCCTAATCTTGTGTGACACTCACCCTGAAAGTCTCTTTTCCTACGTGGCTCTCCTAACTTTGGGGGTGGAGGGCTCACAGAGACAGCTGGAGGCAGGCAGGAGGGAGGGTGAAGGGAAGGACTGAAGAGCCTCCTCTCTCTTTTCTTTCTTTTCCCTTCCCCCTTAGAGACGAGCTCTTGTCTATGTGGCACAGACTGGCCTCAAACCCATGGCAAACACCCTACCTCAGTCTTGAGTGTACCACCATGCCCAAGAGCCCTCTCTTGAATTATCTCCTCCACCTAGCTTCTTTAAACCCCAGAGCCATGGGCACTTCAGTTGGCAGTAAGTCCCAGTAGGGCAGACGCCAAGAGGCAACATCTTCCCCCTGAGGTTGTATGGTTTCTGGGTGCTGTGGAGGACAGAGACTGCATTCCACAGACCATGCCTGGTCTCTGAGAGTCACTTTAGTAATCAGTATCTGTTCAGAACTGCCCATAAGGCCTAGGGCCCCAGGGAGAAGCAGGGAAGAGACCCAGAGTCTCACCAGATGCCTTCGTAGGTAAAGAGGTTCCTCAAGTGCTTCTCAGGTAGAAGCTTCAGCACTGAGCCACCCGGCCCAGGCTTCGGGAACTCTGGCTTGAAGCTGCTGTGCACTGCTTGAAAGGACACACTTTTGGATATAAACAGAAGAACAGCAAGTCCTAGGATCATCATGAGTGAGATCTTGAGGAGCCACAGAAATCTGGAGCTGGCAGAACACACAGAGAAAAAGCAAACTGCATTAAAAATGTTTGACCTCAAGGAGCTGGGACGATAGTCAGAGACGCTGCACACGAGGACCTGAGTTCAGTCTCTGGCACCCACATAAAAAGCTGGGTACGGACTGGTAGAGGGCTCCGTGGGTAAAAGAGGACTTGATTGCCAGGACCCACAGTGGGAGGACTGGACCAGCTCCCACAAACTGTCCTCTGACATCCACACCTCAGCCATGGCATCTGCACATATACATTCACATGCACATTCAATAATAATCATCTAATTTGTTTTGTTTGAGACAGGGTCTCATCATATAACCCTGGCTGGCCTGGAGTTAACTGTGTAGATCATTCTGGCCTTGAATTCATAGAGATCTGCCCGCCTCTGTCTCTCATGCTGGGACTAAAGGGGTACGCCACCACTCTTGGATTAATAATTAACTTTTAAAAGTTGGGTACGTTGGTACGTGCTTGCAATCCCAAGATACTCAGGATAACAATGGAGGGTCTTGGGGCCTCACTGGCCAGCCAGTCTCGCCTAATGGTGAGTTCCAGGCCAGTGAGAGGCTCTCTTAAGGAAGGTGAAAGGGATTTCTAAGGACAACTCAAAAACAGAGAAGGAAGGAATAACAAAGGACTTGGGGAGATTAAGGGATGGGCAAAACAATCTCAGAATGGGGGGGGGGTGCACAGAAGCTCATGTATTGGCCACTTCTGTGTCAAGTCGATTAAAAGATTTGCAGAAAGCATCTGAAGTGGGCTCTCTTGGCCCCCCGGTTTCAGAAGTTCAGCCAGTCATTGCAGAGGCAGCCCCAAGGGGGTTCCTCACACCACAGCACAACACGAAGTTGGGAAAGGGGAAATCTAGAACTCTGGGTTTGTCTTTTTATTTTTTTTTATTTATTTTTATTTTTATTTTATTTTATTTTATTTTTTTGGTTTTTCGAGACAGGGTTTCTCTGTGTAGTTTTGTGCCTTTCCTGGAACTCACTTGGTAGTCCAGGCTGGCCTTGAACTCACAGAGATCCGCCTGGCTCTGCCTCCCGAGTGCTGGGATTAAAGGCGTGCGCCACCACCGCCGGGCCCCTTTTTATTTTTTTTTAACTTGTTGCCCCAGGCCCAAGGGACAGTACCACCTACATCAGAGTAGGTCTTTGTTTGTGCTGGGACCCTCTTCCTAGGGAGACTAGAGCAAACACCTGTTCACTCTAAATGGAAAATAACAACAGACCAGCGTAAGGATCACACCGAAGTCCAACCTGGCGAATCAACGACTCTATCGGGAAAATGAGTGAGAGGTTTCTCACAGGAGAAGAGACAACCGAAGGGAGCTGTATCACCAAAGAGTGGACCCCAACATGGGTCAAAACTCATGAAAGTTACAACCCTGGAGCTCTCTGTAGAACTTGACGGCAGCTCTCCGGGTCTGAGCGTCTCCTCCAGCCAGCTCCGAAGCTGGTGGAAAAGCCCCTCCCCCAGCAGCTGCTTGCTGCCTTCATAGTCTTGGGAGGGCCCTGAATATCTTGTGGGTTTTTTTTTTTTTTGAGGGGGGGAGGGTAATAAAAACAATCTCACAGCATTTATTGTCACATGATAATAACATAAAACAATATGAATAAATGTTTCGGACTGTGCTCCCAACAGAAGACACCTTTACTGTACTTCTTCCTCAACTTCTCAATGCTTGCCAGTTTCTAGTTGGAAACACTTTGGAGCAGAGTAATACTGTCTCCTTTCAGTACGATCCGACCCAGATGTTTCCTTGACTCTGTTTTAGCGTGACTTTCTCCTGCATCATCTAATACGAGGTCCATGTACTCATCAAAGCCAATAATACAATCCCCTATCCCCATATTCATTTGCTCATACAGTCAGACCTGAATCCAAGACCTATTTTGCAAGTATCTGAAGATGAGGTTGAAGAGCTGCACCACCACCTTCTGCACCTTCTGGCTCTGGCCACGGTACGCCATGGTGGAAGTCACAAGACCACACGAGTAGGAAGGCGCCTCAGAAAGCCATCTTGTTCTGTTGCTTTGTTTGTTTGTTTGCTTTTGTTTTTAGGAACTCTTGAGACTTGAGTTGTTTATTTTTTGAGTGCGCCGCCCACCTTTCTGGAGGGGATGTTTTAACTCAGAACTTCCTGAGCCTTAAATCCTCTCTGGAAATAGCTTCACCGACTATCTTAGTTAGGGCTTTGTGTATGGTTTTTATTTGTGTGTGTGTGTGTGTGTGTGTGTGTGTGTGTGTGTGTGTGTGTGTGTAGTTTTCCAAGACAGGGTTTCTCTGTGTAGCCCTGGTTGTCCTGGAACTCACTCTGTAGCCCAGGCTGGCCTCGAACTCAGAGATCAGCCTGCCTCTGCCTCCCGAGTGCTGGGATTAAAAGTGTGAGCCACCACACAGCCTGGCTCAGGCAGGGTTTTGTTGCTGTGAATAGATGCCATGACCACAGCAACTCTTATAAAAGAAAACATTTAATTTGTAAAAGAGTCTCTATGTAGTCCCACCTTAAGCTTTATTGTGCACCTGGAATTGGACTGGTTGTTGTCTGAAAACCTTTCCCAAATTGTACTGTGTTTTCAGTATGCTGAACAACGAACCTCCTGGCATTAGCCTCCCCGAAGTCTGATCCAGGCTGACAAGTCAGTCCGCACCAGGTTTTTCGTTCTCATCTCTGAGGTATGACACCTGCTGGGACTCCTTCCTTATGAGACCTCCATCTTGTCTTTGTCTCTGTTCTGTGGCTGTGAAGAGACACCATGACTGAGGTAGCTCTTCTAAGAGAAAGCGTTTCACTGGGACCCGCGTACAGTTTCAGAGGTCAGTCCATTATCACCACAGCAGAAGGCATGGTGGCGTGCGGGCAGACGTGGTGCTGGAGACGTAGCTGAGAACTACATCCTGATTTGCTGGCCAAGAGACTCTGGGCTTGGCATGGGCTCTTGAAACCTCAAAGCCCACCCCCAGTGACACACTTCCTCCAGCAAGGCCACACCTCCCAACCCTTTAAAATATAGTGCCACTCCCTGGTGACCAAGTATTCAAATACATGAGCCTATAGGGGAACATTCTTTAATTTTTTTATATTTTGCTTATTTTGAGACAGGGTCTATGTAGCACTGGTTGTCCCAGAACTCTCTCTGTAGACCAGGCTAGTCCTGAACTCACAGAAATCTGCCTGCTTTTACCTCCCGGGTACTGGGATTAAAGGTGTGCACCACCACGCCCAGCTCTTCATCGATTTCTTAGCTTCTTTTTTTTTTTTTTTTTTTTTTTTTTTTTTGGTTTTCCGAGACAGGGTTTCTCTGTGTAGTTTTGCGCTTTTCCTGGAACTCGCTTTGGAGACCAGGCTGGCCTCGAACTCACAGAGATCCGCCTGCCTCTGCCTCCCAAGTGCTGGGACTAAAGGCGTGCGCCACCACCGCCCGGCGATTTCTTAGCTTCTTAAAAATTATTATTTATTTTGTAAGGGGGTTTCATTAGTGTGCATGTGCTATGACACATATGTGGAAGTCAGGAGACAATTTTTGGGGGTGAGTTCTCTTTTTCTACCGTGTGGGACTCGGAGGTGGGACTCAGTTTGTCTCTCTGGGTAGCAAGAACCTTTACATGTGGAGCCATGTTCATGACACTTGGAGTTTTCCTTTAAAAAACAGAAACAGGCCGACCTCAAACTCACTGTCTAGCCAACGACGATCTTAATTTCTTGTCCTTCGGCCCCCACCCCCTCGCCCAAGTGCTGGAACTACAGGTGTACAACACTGCTTTAAATTTAAATTCCCGGATGTGTAGTTTTGGTAATGCTATGGATGGATCAGATCTCCAGGCTTTGTGTTTGTCTGGCAAACATTTTACCACTGAGTTACACTTTCACTCCCAAGTTCTTAGACTTCTGATTCCCCAGATCTGACTCGAGCTAAGGAAACGTCCTGAGGTATAATAATTAACAGAGATTGTTCTAGCAGGAGATTACTAATAAAGGTTTAATTTTTACCGGGTAAGTGCAAAGTTTGTCCTTCTAAAACAGGCCAGCCTGTGTTTCCATGCCAGGTGGTTGAAATAATGAGTCTGTTGTTTGGGTTGGATGTATTTAAGAAATGTCCAAGAAAGGTCCAGAATGCAACTTATAAAGTCAATATCAAAATAAAGACCCTGGGCGGGTTGGTGGTTGACATTGTGTCCCTCCGGTTCCTATGCCACTGACACAGTTTGCTTTTGAATGAGCAGAAACTGAGAACAGCTGAAGCCTGAGCCCTGGATAGCGCTTCCTCTTGTTCCCACACAGGAAGGTAATATTATTATGATGATGATGATGTTTTTCAACTTTTTATAACCTTTATTGCATTTTTCTTTGACAAGTTCATGCATGCACAAAGAGCATTCTGATCACTGTAATTCTCCTTCTCTAATCTCCCTCCAGCTGTCAGTCAATGTCATCCTGTGTCTCTTGCTTTAGAAACTCACTCTTAAGATTTATTTTTTAATTGCGTGTGCATGTGTATGCCTGTGTGTGTGTGTGTGTGTGTGTGTGAGTGCCCATGGAGTCCAGATAAGGGCATTGGATCCCCTGGAGCTGGAGTTCCAGGCAGTTGTGAGCCACCCACCATGGTTACTGGGAACTGAACCCAGATCTTCTACACAGTAGCATGGGTTCTTAATCGCTGAGCCATCTCTCCAGCCCTAACATTATTTTTGGGCACCTTGTCACCACCATCCTCTCCTGAGTCATGACTGTACAGAAACACCTTTAGTAGAAGAGATGGGATATTTACATATGTAACAGAACTTTAAAAAAATCCTGCATAGTGAAAAACATTTCTGACGTAAAGCTGGTGTCTTAGTCAGGGTTACTATTGCTATGATAAAACCAAAAGCAAGCTGGGGAGGAAAGGGTTTGTCCGGCTCACAGTCCCATATCTCTGTTCATCTTCCAAGAAAGTCAGGACAGGAACCAAACAGAACAGGAGCCTGGAGGCAGGAGCTGACGCAGAGGCCATGGAGGGATGCTGCTTAATGGCTTGCTCCACATGGCTTGCTCAGCCTGCTTTTTTATAGAACCTAGGACCACCTACCCAGGGATGGCCCCACCCACAATGGACTGGGCCCTCCAACATCAGTCATTAAGAAAATGCCTTACAGGCTTTCCTACAGCCTGATCCCCCCCCCACACACACACACACAAGACAGGAGTTCTCTGAGTAGCCCTGGCTGTCCTGGAACTCGCTCTGTAGACCAGGCTAGCCTCAAACTCAGAAATCTGTCTGCCTCTGCCTCCCAAGTGCTGGGATCAAAAGTGTGCACCACCACTGCCTGGCTAAAAGATGTGTAGTGCACAAGAGGACAGTTGTTGACATCGACCTTGAACCTTCACATGCACACACACACACACACACACACACACACACTTCACACAAACAGAGAGATTTTTACATTAAATTAAAAAGAAGAAAGGGGGGTTGGAGAGATGGCTCAGTGGTTAAGGGCACTGACTGCTCTTCCAGAGGACCTGAGTTCAATTCCCAGCAGCCACACGGAGCTCTCCACTGCCTGTAAAACTGCAATTCCAGGAGTTCCGACACCTTCACACAGACACACATGCAGGTAACAACACCAGTGCACATACAAATTTTAAAAATTCAATGAAGTAAATCTTTAGAAGTGAACTTAAAAAGAAGAGGAGGGCTGGGCGGTGGTGGCGCATGCCTTTAATCCCAGCACTCGAGAGGCTGAGGCAGGTGGATTGCTGAGTCTGAGGCCAGATCTACAGACTGAGATCCAGGACAGCCAAGTCCTCGCAGATAAACCCTGTCTCAAAAAAGAAGAAGAAGATGAAGAAGAAGAAGACAAAAAAGAGGAAGAGGAGGTTTAAGTAATGGCATTCTCTCTCTGCTTCCTGACTGCAGGTACAAGGTGACCAACTGCCTCACCCTCCTGCCACCAGTCTTTCCCACGATGGATGTTCCCTCAAGTCCTGAGCAGAAGCCATTTCTCAGGTGCTTTTGTCACAATGAGAACAGTAACTGTTGTCCCCCCCCCACAGCGATGGCAGCACAGTAACTAGTGTGCCCCCCCAGTGATGGCCACACAGTAACTAGTGTGCCCCCCAGTGATGGCCGCACAGTAACTAGTGTGCCCCCCCCACAGCGATGTCTGCACAGTAACTAGTGTGCCCCCCCCACAGCGATGTCTGCACAGTAACTAGTGTGCCCCCCCAGTGATGGCCACACAGTAACTAGTGTGCCCCCCCAGTGATGGCCACACAGTAACTAGTGTGCCCCCCATAGCGATGGCCGCACAGTAACTAGTGTGCCCCCCCAGTGATGGCCACACAGTAACTAGTGTGTCCCCCCAGTGATGGCCGCACAGTAACTAGTGTGCCCCCCCAGCGATGGCCGCACAGTAACTAGTGTGCCCCCCCCAGCGATGGCCGCACAGTAACTAGTGTGCCCCCCAGTGATGGCCGCACAGTAACTAGTGTGCCTCCCCCACAGCGATGTCCGCACAGTAACTAGTGTGCCCCCCCACAGCGATGGCCGCACAGTAACTAGTGTGCCCCCCCAGTGATGTGCCCCCCCAGTGATGGCCACACAGTAACTAGTGTGCCCCCCTCAGCGATGGCCACACAGTAACTAGTGTGCCCCCCCCAGCGATGGCCGCACAGTGTAAAGACAGTCTCTTGGGACTCACATTTTTCCCGTGGTTCATCTAAAAGCCTAAGGTGGAATTGGGACCCTCCTCCTCCTCCTCCAATCACAGAGGACCAGACGGTGCACACCATCATACCATAGACGGCAGTTTCAAAAGCTGGATCCTCTCCTCTCCCACTCCCACACAAAATCCGTGTCGAGATATCAGAGGGCACTAAGACAATGGGAAAAATAATGAGCAATAATAATAATAAGAG
This sequence comes from Peromyscus eremicus, assembly GCF_949786415.1. NCBI lineage: Eukaryota > Metazoa > Chordata > Mammalia > Rodentia > Cricetidae > Peromyscus > Peromyscus eremicus. The sequence continues at coordinate 78,416,807 of NC_081423.1, forward strand.
CAGCTCTCCCTGGAAGCAGTCTGAGGTAACCTGTGAAAATAGTTCATTATTGTCCTGCCAGGTGTGACGGTTCACGAATTTAATCCCAGCATTCCCTAAGCAGAGGCAGAAAGATCTCGGTGAGTTCCTGGCCAACAAAGCTGAATTAGTGAGACCCCCACCTCAAAAATTAAAAGAAAGAAAGAGGGTTGGGGATTTAGCTCAGTGGTAGAGCGCTTGCCTAGCAAGTGCAAGGCCCTGGGTTCGATCCTCAGCTCAAAAAAAAAAAAAAAAAAAAAAAGAAAAGAAAAGAAAAGAAAAAGAAAGAAAGAAAGGGGAAAAGAGAGAGAGACAGAGAGAAAATCACTACTTTTTTTTTTTTTTTTTTTTGAGACAATGACTTTCTATGTAGCCCTGGCTGGCCTGGAACTCTCTATGTAAATCATGGCTAGCCTCAAATTCACAGAGATTGGCCTGCTTCTGCCTCCCAGAGTGCCAGCATTAAAGATGTATGTCACCTCTCAGAGTACCTGTCTGTAAAACTGTTTCCACCTTCAAGGATATTGTAATATGACTCTCTTCCTCCGGGCATATTTTGGAGCAGAGATTCTTTGGTTGGTAGTGATGCTGTTGATAGTTTTAAGTAGAAGCAGCCAAGGCATGATCACAGGACCGGCTGTTGCTATGGCAGCCATTACATCCTGCTCTCTCTCAGCGGCAAGTAAGCTTGGGAGATGCTAGAATACATAGGAGATAGATGATGGACTGGAAATGGGGCTCCACAGTGTGGCTCCCATCGGGTCATCATCCACAATGGGGTGCAATTTTGCACTAATGCAGTTGAGGTCACCCATGCTCCTATAAGTAACCCCTCATTCATGCCCTGTCTGTAAGTCCCCCAAACTCATTGGTTCGTTTGGTTGTGCCTTGGTGGAATCATACTCCCATCTGTCTTTGGTGCTGAACCCGGAGTGAACAGACACTTGTTCACATCTTCCCAGAAGTGAACAAACACGTATACTCACAAAACCACCAAGTATCCGAAACAGGCATCGACAGCCATTCCAGAGTTAAAGCGGAAGCATGGGCAGTAGATGCGACAGGCCGAATGGCGGCTAGACATAGGGTCCAAAATGAGTGCTGAGCGCTACTGCAGTGGGCTGGACAGGCACTGACGGGCTTGGAGGTCAGTGAAGATGGACCCTCCTCTCAGCTCTGGATCCACCTCCCGTTTCAATGGCAACTCTCGAAAGGGAAGAATCACCTTTGCCCCTCCTTAGGGTTTAAACAGCCAAATGGGGGAGGGGGTGGGTATCAAGGTTCCACTGAGTCCCATTAAGTTACTTCCTCCTAGTCAAAAAGAATGAAATATGAATTCTATTTGGCCTTGGCTAGAAAGCTGGAATTCTGACCTACCCCAAAGATCAGAACATTAGATACCATTGTTCCCTTCCGTAATTATTAATACAACCGGGCCTATCGATCACCTGGCTAGGAGACTCCCCTCCCCCGCAAAAGCTGATTCACTTGAAGACATGTTCAGGAAATGGAAGGAATAATTATCCCCTTTAGGAGATCATGTACTGTTATGTCCAGGAGCCCTTCCCCCAACGCAGATGTAGATCGGCACAGCTAAGTCTTTGAGCTTTCCCTACTCAGTTTTTGTTTGTTTGTTTTGCGTAAGGAAGGGTCGCCAACATGCATGCCTCAGTCTATGTGTGGAGGTCAGAGGACAACTTTCAAGAGTCAGCTCTCGGGGTTGGGGCTTTAGCTCAGTGGTAGAGCGCTTGCCTAGCAAGTGCAAGGCCCTGGGTTCAGTCCTCAGCTCTGGGGGAGTGGGGAAGAAGAGTCAGGTCTCTCCTTCCACCATGTGGGTTCCAGAGACTGAACTCAGGATGTCAGGCTCAGGACAAGTGCCTTTACCCACTGAGCCATCTTGCTGGTCCCTCTTTTAAGTCTTAGCTTTTCCTTTTGCTCCTTCTATCTCTTTGGATACCAGCCATAACCTAAACCTTCCTGTCCTGATGCACCTGAACTTTCTCTGAACATCCTCCAGCCCACAGAAGCTGCTTACCGACCTCTATTGCTAAACATGCCTGCTTTCTTGGATCCTACATCCAAACACATAAGCTTCTCACTTTCTGCCCACTGCTCTCTTCCTGGCAGCCACTAAGATCTATAACTTCCCTGCTCTGCTGATTTTCTCTCAAACGCTAATAAAACAGCTTTTAGTTTCCTTCAGAGTAGATTTTAAAATTCCTTTATTAGCAAGAACAAGAACCTACGAAAAGGGACTCCAGTTCCCTGGTTACAGCAGATATTTAAGAACAGATGGGCCAGGCCCTGGTAACGGACGCCTTTAATCCTAGCACTTGGGAGGCAGAGGCAGTCAGATCTATGAGGTGGAGGCCAGCCTGGTCTACAGAGCAAGTTCTAGGACAGCCAGGGCTACACAGAGAAACCCTGTGTCAAAACACAAAACAAACAAAAGAACCCAGGTCGGGTGGGAAGAGCTGGCTCAGGTCAAGAGCTCACACAGCTCTGCAGAGGACCTAAGGCTGACTCCCTGCACCCAACCACCTGGACTCCAGCTCCAAAAGATTTAACGCCTCCTCTGGACTCCATGGGTACCTGTATGGTGATATTTTATCTGTGCACCCCAATAAAGCTTATCTGAGGATCAGAGGAAAGAGCCAGCCACTATAGTAAACATAGAAGTCAGGCAATGGTAGCACATGCCTTTAATCCTAGCATTTGGGAGGCAGGGATCCATGCAGATCTCTGTGAGTTCAAGGCCACACTGGGAACAGAGCCAGGCGTGGTGGCACACACCTTTAATCCCAGCAGTAACCATAGAGTTCTGGAGGTCTGGACAGACAGACAGGAAGTGACAGAGCTGGGCAGAAAGAGGAAGTGATGTAGCTGTAGCTGGGTGGAGAGAGGAAGTAAGATGGCAGGGACAGAAAGGCATATAGGCGTTGGGTATACAGGAAGTAGGTCTCCCTTGGCTGAGGAGTTCTGAGGGTAAGAATGTGGCTGGCTTCTTTCTGCTTCTGTGATCTCTCAGTTTTAACCCCACTATCTGGCTCCAGGTTTTTTATTACTAAGACCATTTAGTAATTTGTCTTACATACCTGCACTCATATGCACACATCTAGACACACACACACACACACACACACACACACACACACACACAAAATATATATATATATATATAAATAATTTTTAAAAATTAAGATTAAAAAAGGAAGATTCCAGAAGCTGTTAAGATTGCTTCATGGAGCCGGGCGGTGGTGGCACACGCCTTTAATCCCAGCACTCGGGAGGCAGAGCCAGGCGGATCTCTGTGAGTTCGAGGCCAGCCTGGGCTACCAAGTGAGTTCCAGGAAAAGGCGCAAAGCTACACAGAGAAACCCTGTCTCGAAAAACCAAAAAAAAAAAAAAAAAAAAAAAAAAGATTGCTTCATGGTTAGAGCACTTCTTCTCACAGAGGACCTGTGTTCATTTCCCGGTACCCATTTGGTGGCTCATAACTGTCCATGACTCCATTTCCATGGGAGTCTTCTGGCCTCCACTGCCACCAGGTGCACATGGGGTACACACACATACATACCTGCAGGCAGAAAAAAACCACCCATACACATGAGCATAAATAAATCTTTAAGAACACAGACAAAGCCAGGCGTGGTGGTGCACACCTTTAATCCCAGCACTTGAGAGGCAGAGGCAGGTGGATCTTTGTGAGTTCAAGGCCAGCCTGATCTACAGAGCGAGTTCCAGGAAAGCTGGGGCCACACAGTGAAACCCTGTCTAAAAAAACAAAAAACAGAAACAAACAAACAAAACACAAACAATACCACTGCACTTCAAGTTGGGTACAGATTCTCTGGACAGTGAACTCATCCAGGTGAACGGAGTGCTCAAACTGTGTGACCTACTGACAGCTCATAGGCAGACTGACCCATACAGGAGCTCCCCTGCCTCATACAGTTGATCCTTACCGTCCTAAGCCAGAAGAAGGTATTACACAGGGGGAAAAGATGACCTCAGAGAAATGAGAACTTATGATGTGGGATTAAAGGTAGCATAAAGTAAAACGTAAAAACAAACGAACAACCTGCCTTTCAAACCATAAAAGATGCAAAAATCCTTTGGGGTAATTCCCTCTGAGGAAGTCCATATGACCTTTGAGGGTATCTAACCTTCTCCCTGAGGACCCTTATTTTCATTGTATGCTTAAATCTATGTTAAGATGCTTCCCTAATAAAATCCATCTCTGCTTTGAAAATTAAGTCCTATAGGGTCCCAAGTAAAAACGCCCAACAACTTGAGTTCAATGCTGTAACCCATGCAAAAATCCACATGCTGTGGCGCACATCTGGGATCCCAGAGCTTCTAAAGCAGGATGGGAAGTGCAGACCGGGAACCAGCCGAAGGCTTAAGGGCCAGCTGACCTGGAGCGTTCTGTGCAGCAACAGAACCTGAGCAGAAGGAGAACTCCTGCCTCAAAAACAAAGTGGACACTGAGAACCGATTCCTGAAAGCTGTCCAGAGACCGCATGTGCACACCCTGGAGCATGCAGGCCTGTGTGCACATGCACGCACACTCACACAACTAATAAATAAAAATTTTCAGTCCTGTGGAGAAGGGAGCGTTTTGCCCTGAGCTCAAGGGAGTCTGGCTAGTATTGGTATTGGTGTAAGGCTGTCAGGTAACCAAGTCACCAGAGCTCCGCACACCAGAGGTCAACACTGGGTCATGCATGTCTCACTAGTTTACAGACAGCAGGTGAGTGGGAAAGTGAAAGAAGTCTGTTGAACAGCAAGGGACAGAGAGACAGAAACAGAGACGTGAAAGGACCCTGAGCAGAATGCAAAGCCTCCGGGACCTGGGTCGGGGTTGGAGCTGCTGGGCACAAAGAGTCTCAGGTCTTGGTTGCCTTTGTCCGGTTGTTTGGGGTTTAGAAAAGGGCTTTACAAGGCAGGAAGGGACCGTCAGTCGACACCGTCAGCAGTCTGCCTATGGTTTTTCCAGGAAGCAGGATGCAGTCAGCTGTGGTTATCAAGTGGGCGCATCAAAGGCAACCTGAGTCCTCGGCTCACTGTGTAACTGGTCTCCGAGGTGTCTTTGGTCTCCACCTCGAGTTAGCCACAGTTTTGTGTAGCCCTTTCTCACACTGGCTTTTGTGATCAGCAAGCACGCACATAATCTTATCAGTTTCTGCAACTAGGTAAGAAAAGCCATGTGGCTTTGGCCTTGGTGCCTGTCTCAGATGATTTGCTCTGAGGAGGAAGTCATTAGGTCTCAAACTGAGACTGAGGTGCCTGCTTAACACATCAAAGCAGACTCTGGCTGCCAGGTTCTCCTAGCATCCCTTAGTCTGGCCCTCCTGGCTGGCACACCTTGTCCCCTACTCTAAATTTCTCCAGTCCAGGGGTTGGGCTGCCCTTCCCTCAGCTGCCCTTCCCTGTATAATCCATATATAAACCATTTTGGTTATCCTTTCATCTACCCTTTACCCTTCTGGCCTCTTGGTCTGGCTCCTCTCCCCTCTTTCCTCCCCTCTGCTGTGGAAGAATCCTTCTGTACACTGTGTGAATACATGTCGCTATGATTGGTTTAATAAACAAGCTGACTGGCCAGTTGCCGAACAGAATAAAGTTAGACAGGAAAGCCAAACCGAGAATGATGGGATGAGAAAGGGCAGAGTCAGTGGAGTTGCCAGCCAAATGGAGAACAAATCGGACACACTAAATGGGTTAGAGGTAAAAGCCACGAGCCTCAGGCAGCACATAGATTAATAGAAATGAGTTAAGTCGTAAGACCTAGTTAATAACAGACCTGAGCTTTTGACCAAGCATTTATAATTTTATATTAAGTCTCCAAATCAGTTATTTGGGAAGCAGCTGCTGGTTATTTGGGAACAGGCAGGTTGGGACAGGAAATTTCCACCTTACAAATGGCACCCACCATCTGGTACAGATCAACACAAGACTTGTAAAAGCTTTTAAAAAGGTTCTAAACACACAAAAACAGAGCTAAACTTGACTTCCTAGTCTTGTGTCTCTCATGCCAGCCACAGTACAGAGACGCATCTCCTGGCAGCTGCCAGTACCACGCCATGAGCTAAGCCACATGGCAGGTTCCCGAAGTCTCTCACATGAGAAAGGCCAGAAAGACAGTGTTCTCAGTTAATATGCCTCCTAGACAACCTGCTGGTAATAGATTTGGGTAAGCAACAGCGTTGTTAGAGATTAAGGTAGAGTGATGACTTATGAGCTAGCTGAACTGTGGAAAAATGAGAGAAGTTAAAAACTACAGGGCAAAGCTCAAGGCAAGAAGCAGTGGTGCAAAGAGGCGTCTCCAGCCACTGCCTGTGGGCTTAAGCTGCAAGCTCCACCAGCATGCTGCATGTGGAGGTTTGGGGATTTTGCTCATGTAGACGGAAAAGGTTACAGATACACAGTAAAGACAGATTCAGACAGAAGAAACCTCTAAATGGGTTACATCGTGTTTAAAAATATATGCAGGCTTAGGAGAGAAAATAAAAGGGTAGAGAAAGTCCTTAAAAAAGAAATGGGGGGGGGGTTGGGGATTTAGCTCAGTGGTAGAGACTTGCCTAGCAAGCGAAAGGCCCTGGGTTCGGTCCTCAGCTGGGGCAGGGAGGAGAAGTAGAGTAATAAAAAATATAATAAGCCTCATAAAGATGGGAAATACACAGAGAGTCTGGATCCTGTATGTTATTGTGTTGTCTGAATTTTTTGGCTGCTAGGAGACACTGAATTATAAAAACTGCTAGAATAAACCAACCTATATATTTTAAAAATATCTTAACTTCAAAATTTAAGTCAAAAGATATGTTACTTTGAGGGAAAGATTATGCTTTTGTTTCCACAGGAAATGAGAGTCTATGGATCCATTCCAGGTTAAGGAAAATCAGGCTTGATTGAGGAAGACCCCTTAAAAAATCTGACTACAAACATAAAGAAATAAACCTAGAACTACAAGACACATAATGTATATTTTACCTGCTCAAACATAAAACAAAAAAAATCACCTTTGGCTGACTTACATACAATGCACAGACTATACTTGTACTAATGCAGATATGTATCTTTAAAAGTTTATATATTTTCAGAGCAAGGGGACCAAACACCAATAAAAATGGATGGCCCAAGTGATCCAGCATTTCAAAATGCCTCTGTTACAGTCTCCTCAAAATTCTGCATCCAGAACAGCTTCAAGGCTGCTGGTTGAGAGGATAGAGCCTCACAGAATACTCCAGTCAGGACTTGACCATAACCTTGAATTTTATCAGGGTCCCCCAAAGATTACCAGAGCCCCCAATCAACAGGAAGTAGTCTGGAGAACTACATCCACATTCCCCCAAAATAGGTTATAGACGTTTATTATCATTTAAGGGGAGTTGGTTACAAGTTGCTATTGGTAATGGTCAGGAAAAAAGCTGAACAAAGGAGATTAGATTCAAAGATCTCATTCTAAAAAGAAAAAGAAGGGACTATAGAAATGATGGGATAAAAGGTTAGATTACTGAATCTACTTTTAAACCAAAAAAGCAACTATTAGTCTATTTTTTTTTTTTTTTTGGAGACAGGGTTTCTTTGTGTAGCTTTGGAGCCCATCCTGAAACTTGCTTTGTAGACCAGGCTGGCCTTGAACTCACAGAGATCTGCCTGCCTCCACCTCCCGAGTGTTGGGATTAAAGGTGTGCGCCACCGCCACCCGGTACAACTATTAGTCTTAAATATATACATTGGTATGGATTTTGGCTTATTGATATAAATTTAAAGTTAATTTTGTTATACTGTATAAATATTTCTACTTGTTGAAGGTACTGTGTTTATGGAGCTCATTTAAAAATGTAATATGTAATTAAGAAATACAGATTAATAGCCATCTATAATAGTCAAACTTAATAGTCATGTTAGGTATGTTTTCAAAGTCATACATGGATATATTTAGATAGATAAATGGTCTTCAAACACATCAAAAACCTACAGAATATGGCATTTAATATCTACTTCAGAGAAGATGATGGGCATCAAAGAACCTCTGTATGGAGTTTGCTTTCTTTATGGCAAAAGCTAGCCATTTTGGAAAAAATATGCCCTTACCTCAACTTCTGACAATATACTGTCCAAACTGAACCAGCAGGATGCAAGAAAGGTGACTGCTGAGCTTTGCCAAGACAAGGTAGGACAGTCCTTTACAGTTCTCTGCTTGACAGGAAAGTCTGTCAGATATGCTAGGCCTGTAGGCCAGAGTTGGATGCTCCAACATTGCAGAGGAAATTTGGGCAGCCTGATGTTCCTGCCATTAGGTAACATTTCATCCTTCTAGGATATTTGATAGAGTTAAAAACTAAATTGTTAAACTTATAGTTTTCCTTAGTTATGATAGAAATCAAATTAGGTATAAAACTTTAGACTCATCAAGATAAGATAGATAATAGAGTATTTTCTCTAATTTTGCAAATAAAAAATAGACTGGATATTGTAACTGTAATTCATACTTAATAACTGGTTTTTTGGGGTGTTTTGATTTTTAATTTGTTTTTATATTATGTGCATTGGTGTTTTGCCTGCATGTATGTCTGTGTGAGGGTGTCAGGTCCCCTGGAACTGGAGTTACAGACAATTGTGAGCTGCCACGTGGGTGCTGGGAATTGAACCTGGGTTCTGTGGAAGAGCAGTCAGTGCTCTTAACCACTGAGCCATCTCTCCAGCCCCTTGATAACTGTTTTGTAGTATATAATTTTACTATGTTAAAGTTAAAACCTTCCTTTTTAATTAGACAAAAAGGGGAAATGCTGTGGAATAACCCTTCTGTACACTGTGTGAATATATGTCGCTATGATTGGTCTAATACACAAGCTGACTGGCCAATAGCTGAACAGGATAAAGTTAGGCAGGAAAGCCAAACTAAGGATGATGGGATGAGGAAGGGCGGAGTCAGTGGAGTCACCAGCCAGATGGAGAACAAGTCGGACACACTAAATGGGTTAGAGGTAAAAGCCACAAGCCTTATGACTTCACATAGATTAATAGAAATGAGTTAGTTGTAAGATCCAGTTATAACAAGCCTGAGCTATTAGCCAAGCACTTATATTAAGTCCCCAAGTCAGTTATTTGGGAGCAGGCAGTCAGGACAGCAAAACTCTGCCTACACCTCTCCTCATATGGCTCAGTCTGGTCATATTCACTCTGGACTCTGCCCGGTATCTCTGCCTCTGGTGATGCTCTCTCTTTTATCTAGAGTAAACTTTCTCCTCCACCATGTCTAGGAGCAGTCATGTCCTTCCTTTTTAATTTCTTCTTTTCCTTCAGAAGCTAGCTTCCATACAGTGAATTGGCAGAGTCCCACCTGAAGAAGGTCTGCAGCCTCTAGCCACAGCAATGAGCTAGGAAGTGGACACTGGAGCCTTATTCGAGCTTTAGACTAATCATACTCAATATTTTCATTAAAATATGTTTAAATCTGAGCGTGTCAGGGCATACCTGTAATCCCAGAACTCAAGAGGCTGAGGAAGGAGAGTTTGAGACCAGCCTAGGCTATATAACACGTCTTTAAAATAAATAAATGAAATTGTGATAACATTTAGGTTTATGATTGATTGGTTGATTGATTATATTGATTGTGGTACTAGAACTCAAACCCCCACACTCAGCCCTGTCACTTTTGGTGAATTCTTAAGCATCTTTAAACGGTCTCAGCTTTAATTCACAACTTGTCATGTAGCAGTAATATACCCCAAGTGAACCATGGCTTTGGGGGGTTTGTTATTATTGCTTCCTATGTCTTTTTCATGTTTGGTTTGAGACAGGGTCCCCCTATGTAGCTCTGGCTGTCCTAAAACTCTCTATGTAGGCCAGGCTGGCCTTAAACTCACAGAGATCCATCTGTCTCTGCCTCCCCAGTGCTGGAATTAAAGAAGAGAGTGTGTGTGTATGTGTGTGTGTGTGTGTGTGTGTGTGTGTGTGTGTCTCTGTGTGTGTGTGTGTGTGTGTGTGTGTGTCTGTGTCTGTGTGTGTGTGCATGCACGCACAGGTGCACAGGCATGATGGGGTGGGGCACACGTGCAAGTGGGGAGATCAGAGGACAACTTCACGCAGTTAGTTCTCTCCTCTCACCTTTACGTGGTTCCAGGGTTCAAACCCAGGCCCCTCAGGCTTGTGGTACAAGTGCCTTCATCCACTGAGCCAGCTCACAGGCCCTTTAATTTGGGGAATTTTCATTTTTGCACAAGGAGTCATTTATCCCAGAAAGGTAGGACTTTCTGGGCGAGTGCCTACTGCTCATCTTCAGGTGAGCACTGTATCTTTAAGAACTTCTCTAACGTGGAATTTAATCTGCGGAACTCAGTTGGGTACTTGACTCCCAGCATCCACCTGGGATGCTAGGTCGTGGGAGGTTCAGTGTTAGGTCTCAGGCTGTCCATACATCCAGAAATGAGCTCAACCAACCTTCCTCAGGAACTTGTGACACCCCTTCCCTGTGAGTCTGCTTCCCTCCAAGCTGGTGTGAAACATGCACTAAAACCACGATTTTGAAGATGAAACCTGAGTTTCATTCTATCTGAGGAATTTTTTTTTTCTTTTTGGTTTTTCAAGACAGGGTTTCTCTGTGTATCTTTGATTGTTTGGGAACTCACTCAGAAGACCAGGCTAGACTTGAACTCACAAGGATACGCCTGCCTCTACCTCCCGAGTTCTGGGATTAAAGCCATGCGCCACCACCACCTGACTGCTACTTGAGGTTTTAATTGATGCTTAAAATTTAAAACACCATGAGGCAGAAGGACCGGGCCAGCCTGGGCTACAAGTGAGTGTGAAATCCCAGACAAAGCTACATAAACAGTGTCTCAAAGAACAAACGAATAGAAGCCAGGTGGTGGTGCCACACAGCTTTAATCCCAGGAAGAGGCAAGCAGATCTCTGAGTTTGAGGCCAGCCAGGTCTACAGAGTGAGTTCCAGGACAGCCAGGGCTACACAGAGAAACCCTGTCTCAAAAAACACAAGCAACAACAAAAAACAAACAAACAAACAAACAAAAACTTAAAATGTTGAAACAGAGCCAACTGCCAAGTATAATATGGCATGTGTGTTTCTTGGTGGTAGGTTTTTGTTTTGGATTTTGTTTTAGGTGTGGGATGACGCTGTAGCTCAGCAGTAGGGCACACACTTAATATTCCTAAGGAGCTGGAGCCAATACCCAGCACCACCAAACACTGCTTGGAAAGTGTAATTTTTGTTTTTTTTTTTTTGTTTTTTTTTTTGTTTTTTTCGAGACAGGGTTTCTCTGTATAGCTTTTTGCGCCTCTCCTGGAACTCACTTGGTAGCCCAGGCTGGCCTCGAACTCACAGAGATCCGCCTGGCTCTGCCTCCCGAGTGCTGGGATTAAAGGCATGCGCCACCACCCCCCGGCTGGAAAGTGTAATACTGTATCAAGTATGAACTAAGCATTTAGCTTACCAAGTCCCTCCCCTTTCCTAAAATAGAGCATGAACTCAGGTCCTCATGCAAACTACAAGCATTCTACCACCGAGCTACATCCCTGGCCTTTGTTAATCCTTTACTTCCTACAGATTCCATACAATTTGAAAAACTTCCAAAAGCATACCTTCTCAGTTGCCCTGAAACCAAAGAAAAACTGGGAGGATGCTCAGCAGATGGTAGAAGCCCCTGCTGCGGGACCCTGACAACCGAGTTTGACCCCAGAACCCACATAAAAAGCTGAATGTAGCTGGGGTGGTGGGGTGGCAGTGGTCTCGGCAGGAGAGGAGGCCACCTTTAATCCTAGCACATGGAGGCAGAGTCAGGTGGATCTCTGTGAGTTCAAGGACAGCCTTGTCTACACAGCTAGTTCCAGGGCTACACAGAGAAACCTCATGCTCCCCAACCCACCTCAAATAAAGAAATGTGTTGTTCAAGTTCCAAGGGAGGAAAATGTAATGTTGGAATGAAAGTCTTGCCCAGGACATCTGATTTGATGTTGATGTCAAATACACTACAGTTAACCACTTCTCCAAGATGTTGGGACTTGAGTATTTCCAGGACCTAGTAGGACACCCAGCACATAGTAGGGAGCATCCAACATCTGGCTTTGGCTTTTGTTTTTTATCTTTTTTTAAGTCTGTGTGTGTGTGTGTGTGTGTGTGTGTGTGTGTGTGTGTGTGTGTTTCAGATCCTCTTGGAGCTGGAGTCACAGGTGCTTAGGGCCTGCTAGACATTAGTGCTGGGACTCGAACACAGTGCCTCTGCAAGAGCATTGTGTGTTTTTAACTACTGACCCATCTCTCCATCCCCCAACAATTGTCAAATGAAATGTCCCAAATAACCAAAATCCACAGGATGGAGGTAAACTCCAGTCAACTCCTTCCAGCATGGTCCGGGGACACTTTCTCCCTCAGTCTCCAATGTAAAATGGAGAGAGATATCAGCACTTCCTTCTCCATGGGCCTTGTCAGGAGCACAGCTGACTCACCCTAAGTAAATGCCGCATAGGGAAGAAATGGATCTCTCCATGCTGGTCTCCTGATGCTTCCCTCATCATCAGGCTTTTCTGTCCACTTACAGAGCCAGCTCCTGAGTGTTCTATGGGGTATAGAATGAATTGAACTTTTAACCCCCTTTGCAGACAGGATCTCACGTAGCTGGCCTCAAACTCACAGTGCAGCAAAAAAAATGACATTGAACTGCTGGAATTACTACAGACATACACCGCCACACTGGTTTTTGAAATGCATGTAAAAATTAACATGTATTCAGTGCAGTTTATGGGACAATAATGTCTCTTTGAGTTGGTAGGGTATGTTGAGGGGAGCTACCGCTTTTCAGGGGCTAGAAGAGATAGATGTTGGTTTCCCCAGGACCACACTGGCCAGCACCAAGCAGTAGAAACAGGAAAATAGCACACAGCATGAATTAAGATGGTAGATCTAGCTGGGCGGTGGTGGTGCAGGCCTTTAATCCCAGCACTGGGAGGCAGAAGCAGGCTGATCTCTGTGAGTTCGAGGCCAGCCTGGGCTACAGAGTGAGTTCCAGGATAGGCTCCAAAACTACACAGATAAACCCTGTCTCAAAAAAACAAAACAAAGCCGGGCGGTGGTGGCGCACGCCTTTAATCCCAGCACTCGGGAGGCAGAGCCAGGCGGATCTCTGTGAGTTCGAGGCCAGCCTGGACTACCAAGTGAGTTCCAGGAAAGGCGCAAAGCTACACAGAGAAACCCTGTCTCGAAAAACCAAAAAAAAAAAAAAAAAACAAAAAACAAAAACAAAACAAACAAACAAAAAGATTGTAGATCTAGAAGCAAAATTCTAGCTTTTCATAAATGAAGGAAAAACGAAGTTTGCCAAACATCTGCCAGCCTTAAATTCATTGGCATCATTCATGTTGACTGAGCCCGTTAAATGACCCCAGCTTCTGCCTTCCCCCTGAAGTCCTCAGCAGTGGGCAAAGGTACACGAGAGATCTGCCTTCCCCCCACTTCCTGCATCTTTTGTGGAACCTGTGCTTTAAAAAAAAAAAAAAAAAAAAAATATCCCGGCATGTGCATAGTAGGCAAGGGCCATACCACTGAGCAACACCTCCTCAGCCCATTTTAAAGTTGTGAGACAGGATCTCCCCATCTAGCCTCCCAGGTAGTTGGGACTGAGCCCAAGGCTTCTGGAGTGTCAGGCAGCCCTCCAACAACCGAGCTACATCTCCCTTAACTGCATTTGCATTTGGAAAAAAAAAACGGAGAAAATAACCTTGGACCTGAATTTATAGAAATGCGCTTCCCCCTGCCTCCCGAGTGTTGGGATTAAGGCGCGTGCCACCATCGCCCGGCCACAACACTCTTTCTAATCCTTCTATGTAATTTGTAAAAAACGAATCGAACACGTCCAAGGACATTTTTTCCTGCGTTCATTATTAAGTCAACCTTCCAGCATCTTCAGCGTGCGGTGCTGTGGTGCAGGCTCACTGAGGTACAGCTGAGCACCTCACTCCAGACCCCAACATTCTGAAACCCTTGCGTCTGCGAAGGTGGCAATGGAACTCTCTGAAAAGGACTCAGGGACCAAGGCTCCTGAACTTGCCTGAGCCCGCATCCGACCGCTAAATACCAGAACTCAGTCAGATAGGCGCCTAGTCTCTGCTCAGGGCTTCAGGGCTTCCAGCTGTGCGCCCGGCACCCCCAAGGCACCACCCCACGCTCAGACCTGCCCTCGGCGTGTTTTTGACCGTGGAACAGCCTCCAGGTCGGATTTTCCCACGGGAAACCCGGTCCCCTGTTTGCACCGGAGCAGCAGCGGAGACAGGGGGCGTGCGGGGGTCTCCATCCAAGGTTGCACGCACCGTACCCGGAGGCTGCTGCCACCCACGCGAGGACTCCCGGGGCTCCGCCCGCCACCTGCCCTCTGCCGGCGCACTGCCGCCCCCGCACCGGTTTCTCCCCAGCATCGCGCACTCCTGTTTCTCGGGCCGGGGACACTTACTAGCTGGAAGTCATCGCGGATTGCTCCAGCCACCTCTCTGCCGACTGCACAGCTGTTTGTGTCCCAACCCGAGAGCTGCGGGGACCGTGCCCGCCCACATCCCACGCCCCCGCCCAGGAGCTGGATCTTGCCTGGCGTCCACGCTGCGCTCCAATAGTTTAGTCATTGTTCGGGTTGGTCCATTGTGACTGTGCGCGCCGGGGTCTCAGCCCCGCGAACTGCGGTGGTCCCTGCGGCCACCACCGCCCCAGCCTTTCCTACTAGAAGAGTTGCGAGCTCAGGTCTTCATAAACTACGACATCCCCAAGGACAGTTCTGAGGCTCGCTTTTCAGATGAAGATATTGAGGCAAGGTGGGGGTAACCAAACTGTAAGTAGAGTTACCCGGCCTTAACCCACTTTGGGTGTATTTTATTTCCCTGGGGTTCAGTGGTAAGAATGCAAGCCACCTCTGCTCTACCCGCAGGCCAGTCCACCGCATTTCCTTGGTGGGCACGTCTTTCTGAGGGAAATTGAATGGATTCGGCATTTCCCCCAAACTCCAGGATAGACTAGAACGGGGTGAAGTTGGGCAAAGTCCCAGGGCTTTCCCCTTCAGAAGCAAAGGCGTCAGCGTACTTGTGTTCTCGCTCCAGGGTCGTCCTCCCGGATGCGGGGCGGGTCCTCGCACCGAGTGGTTAACCTGGGTGCACTCCGCTCGATAGTTGCGCAACGCCTCCCTGGATCATCAATCTTTTCTGTCCACGCTACAGTCTTTTCTGTCCACCTACATCTTCCTGACCCCTCCGCCCCTACCTGCCCTTCCACAGCTCAAATTTCAGTTCCTTCTAACTTGCCTTACCTCCATCTTCCCCTGACTCCACTGAAAATCGTCGTGACAAGACCCAGGAAAGTAAAGCTGCAACCTAGTCCAATCCCCCTGACAAGGACCTACCCTGCCTCAAGATGCCTTTGTGCTTGGTAACAAAAAAAAAAAAAAAAAAAAAAAAAAGAATTTCACACGAAATTGTTCCGTATTTGCATTTGTGAAAGCCTTTTCGAAAGGCGTTGGGGGTGGTTTTCGAGGGGCCCTTCTCGAATGAGACTGTACTGTTTTATTCTGACCCAGCCAAATTGCATGCCAAAGGCTAGTTTCACTTAGACAGGATCGCATGGGATCCCCTGTGAACACGCGGTGTGTATGCATTTCATCATATCTTGCTGCGTCGCAAAAAGGAAGTAAGGTTAAAAAAAAAAAAGTAATCCCAAATACGCAACCAGTTAGGAACAATACAGTTATAAATACGCAAAAACAGGTGTCTGGAGTACACCTGTAACCCCAGCGCGTGGACGGTAGAGGCAGGAGGATCAGAGAATTCAAGGTCACAGGGACCTGTCCTCCTGTCTCCTTTTCTCCAGCACTGGGATTACAAGCGTGCACCCACCACACTTGGCATTTCCCTGTGGACTCAGGTCCTCTACAAGAGCATTCTTAACATTGAGCCATCCCTCCAGCCCCTGGAAAACGCTTTTAAACAAGAAATTTTAAACAGCTTCTCAAGTCTGACGCGTGAACTCTTGGAATTGTGGGGGCAGACAAGGTGATTCTGAATACTACGGAAGTAGAGAAACTCAGTGATTTAACTATAGACAGGGTTTCTCTGTGTAGCCTTGGCTGTTTTGGAATTAGCTCTGTAGACCAGACTGGCCTTGATCTCACAGAGATCCACCTGCCTCTGCCTCTCAGGTGCTGGGATTAAAGGCGTACACCACTGCCTGGCGTATGACACCTATTGACTGATGTGTGTTGAACTACCTTTGCATCCATAGAATGGAACCAGCTTGATTATGCACCACAAGACCAGTTTTACATAACAATGGTAACTGAACCCAGGGCTTCTTCTTGTATGCCAAAAAAGCACTCTGTCAACTGACCTACAACTCCAGCATCTCTCTAATTTTTTTTTTGGGGGGGGGGTTGGTTTTTCAAGAGTGGAATTCTATGTGTACGTTTGGCTGTCCTGGAACTTACTTTGTGTACCAGGCTGGCCTTGAACTCACAGAGATCCATCTGCTTCTGCCTCCCTTCCTGCATTCTCTCTGATTTCTAATTTTTGGTTTTTGTTTGTTTGTTTGTTTTAAGGCAAGGCTTCTCTGTGTAGCCCTGGCTGTCCTGGAACTGACTCTGTAGCCCAGGCTGGCCTTGAACTCACAGAGATCCGCCTGGCTCTGCCTCCCGAGTGCAGGATTAAAGGCGCGTGCCACTGTCCGGCTTCCTTCCCCCCCCCCTTTTTTTTTTTAACCCTGACTCATCTATGGAAACAGCCCCTCACCCACTGTCTTACCCCCACCGTCTGTATGCCTATATTGGGAAGGCAGAGGACGAATGTCTTTTTTGAACAGGTCTGTCTTTGGGAGGTACTGACATGACGTGAAGGACAGAAGCAAAGGACAAGGAGTATGAGGTATTAGTCTTAAGCAAACAGGTTTGTTTGAACGTTAAGGATTCTTCAGGTGAGGCCTCGTCAGAATAAAGAAGTCAACACTCTCTAGGAGTAGGTTCAACTTTTGACACCGGACATTTATTGTCTTAAGAACTTTATTGTTTATGCACTCAAGGTAACCTGAGGAGCAAAGAAGACAGATGGAAATAGAGGCTGTCAACTGTCTTTGTCCTGGTTTGGTGACTGGACAAGGAAAATTGGTACTGGTTGGATGACCTTGTGTCTATGTTCTATTTTTTTTTTTTCCAAGACAGGTTTCTCTGTGTAGCTTTGCGCCTTTCCTGGATCTCACTCTGTAGACCAGGCTGGCCTCGAACTCACAGAGATCCGCCTGGCTCTGCCTCCCGAGTGCTGGGATTAAAGGCGTGCGCCACCACCGCCCAGCATGTCTATGTTCTATTCTTCCTCTTTTATGTTCTTGAAAAATACTCATGGGGCAGGCAATGAGCTTCATGCCCCTGGACCTGGTTAGGTCACATTTCAAGGATTTTCAACATTTGGTGCATTGAATCGAGAGTCTGGAATTAATTCGCAGTGCGGGAAACTAACGATCTTTTCCAGTAATACTGACTGCCCGTATAGCCATGTTGTATGATATTTTGTTTGTGTTCTGGCAAATAAAGCTTGCTTGGAGTCAGAGGGCGGAGCTAGTCACTAGTTAACCATAGAGGTCTGGAGGTCTGTACAGAGAGGAAGAAGTGATTTTGGACTAGGGGAACAGAAGAAGAAGGAAGTGACTGTGAGTGCTCTCCTGCTTCTCTGATCTTTCTGGTTTTACCCCTATATCTGACTCTTGATTTTTACTGATAAGATTAATTAGATTTATTCTTCATAGCCACTGCTTCCCCCTTCCTTCCTAAGCCAAATTCTTAACTGTTGATACAATTTATAGCCTTGTGAGGTCCTTGCCACTGCCTACTCTCCCACCTTAACCGTTTCCTGTCCTGCCACAGCCTAAGAAACTGCTTAATTAAACCAGCTTATATAGTTTAAAAAGTCTTGACTTAAAATAAAAGTCAAAAAATATGTCTAGAAAAATTATGCTTGTGTTTTCACAGGAAAGAAAAATATATGGTTTTTGGTCATTCAGACTCAGTGGGTTATAAATATTTGTCATCATTTAGTTATTAAAAACCAATAACTGAACCCAGGGCTTCTTCATGTATGCCAAAAAAGCACTCTGTCAACTGAGGTACAACTCCAGCATCTCTCTGATTTTTTGGGGGAGGGCGGGGGAGGTGGGGAATTGGTTTTTTTAAAGAGGGGAGTTCTGTGTGTAGTTTTGGCTGTCCTGGAACTTACTTTGTGTACGAGGCTGGCCTTGAACTCACAGAGATCCATCTTCTGCCTCTGCCTCCCTTCCTGCATTCTCTCTGATTTCTGATTTTTGGGTTTTTGTTTGTTTGTTTTAAGACAAGGCTTCTCTGTGTAGCCTTGGCTGTCCTGGAACTCATTCTGTAGACCAGATTGGCCTTGAACTCATCGATTTTACCTGCTTCTGCCTCCGATTTAAAGTTGTTTTTGTTATAATATTTGTTTCTACTCTTGCTTAAGATACTGTACCTATACAATATTCTAAACTACTAAAAAAAAAACAAAAAAGACTTTGATAAAAGGTTTCATGTTATAAAAAAAAAATGCTGGTGATTCTTCACTACAAAATGTTTATGTTAGAAATGGGATCATGTTCTTTAAAGGGGAGAAGAGAACTGAGGTCCCATGTCAGATTTATTTAAAAATATAATATATAATTAAAAATTCAAGTTAATAATCAATCATTATATTACAGCCCTCTGAGTTACAGGGTTCTATATGATTGGCCTTCTATGAAATGGCAGGGCTAAAGCTCTTAGCTATTGAAAATTTCATTGAGAAGTCCAAACATGTTTCTTTTTTGTTTGTTTATTTATTTACTTTTTTGAGGCAGGATTTCTCTGTATAAGAGTCCTGGCTGTACTGGAATTCACTTTGTAGACCAGGCTGGCCTTGAACTAACTGAGACCCCCATGCCTCTGCCTCCCAAGTGCTGGGATTAAAGGAGTGTGCCACCACCGCCAGGCTCAAATATGTTCCTTAAAAATTGTTAATATCTCATCAATGGTCTATAAAAACTACAGTCTAGCTGCTCCTGTAATGTCTAAGGATATACTTATGTCTACCAATTAAAAAATAGTTATAAGATAAAAGCAAAACAGGACCTGAGAGGTCCTTTTGACTAATACATCTACAAGGTAACATGATGGCCTGATTGTTGTTACCAAACTTAGGTATATTTTCAAGATTAAGCCTAGGTTTGTTTAGCTCAGATATATTTAATAGATACTGGTCCTCAGATCTATCAAAGATCTGATGAATATGGTATTTAAATTATTTAATAAAAATCTTACTGCAACAGACAGAGACTCGCAGCTCCTAACGACTCCCAAGGTTTCCAAAGAAGATAT
This sequence comes from Peromyscus eremicus, assembly GCF_949786415.1. Lineage (NCBI taxonomy): Eukaryota > Metazoa > Chordata > Mammalia > Rodentia > Cricetidae > Peromyscus > Peromyscus eremicus. The sequence goes on from NC_081423.1 coordinate 78,436,219, forward strand.
GGAACAACAGGATGATGTCACCTGGATTGTTGATGATAACACTGACCACTGGGAAAGATGCCCCATTGTAATACCTGCTGCCAAGACCTGGCCCAAACTATAGACAAACAAGACAGAGAAAACAAGATCAGTCTTCCCCAGGTTCCTCTTCCATAGGAAAAACTCTCACGTTATAGATCTGGAGCTGAAGACTGATGCAGTTCTGGTATCTCTGCCTCCAACATTATAGAGACTACAGGAGCCCGGGATGGCTGCCTAGATAATGGACCAGTATGTCATTTTTAATAATTTGGAAGCTTCTTGGTCTGTCCTTCTGCTTACTCAGGTATAATTTATCCTTCTCAGATCTCTGATGGTATTGATGGCTAGGCTAACTATAACTTTGTCAGCTTATCAGCATCAGACAACCAGATTATTCTACAAGGTAAATAGGTAGCTTGTTAGCTCATTTTATATGTAAAAATCAAGCCTTGCTTTTTCTAAAGCTACTAGGTTTCCTATAGAGAAAAAATAAACAGGTTTCAAATGTAACCTTCTACTAAAGGAACGTGATTTAAAATGACTGTTCTCAATAATTACTTATGTCTCTGATAAATAATTAAATTAAAAAAACAGAAGTCTATATATATTCTGATGATCTGAGATTTATAAAAGTCTGAAAATATGAAAGCTTAAATAAATTCTGAGGGCCTCAAAAATGATTTAAGACATAAATACAAGTTACAAAGGTATAAATAAATGATTTAAGGTATAGACAATGCTTCAGATTTCTTACCCCTTCTATGATATTGTTATATTAAGATTTCAAAATTCAGAGTTTAACATTAATAGAATTCTGATAAGCTAGTAGAGCAATGACTGCTTACTGTTTAAGTCACAAGCTCAAAATTTTAGATTTCTTTTGGTTGTTTTCTAAATATAGATTTAAAGATACTTCTTTCTCATCAGGCCAAAGACATCTCTGTCCAATCTACATCTGACTCTCTGGACAAAAAAAAAAAATGTAAATGCTCTTTAACCCAAATCATAAGGCTTAGATCCACCTGTCATAGGTTAAATAAAAAATTTCAAATATAAGTTTTTTTTTTAAGTTCCTAATTATGACTTCTGTCTCTAGTCTATATCTTTCTCAGCAGATTTCCACTTGGCTGACAGACACATCCAAGCATCAGCTGCTGACTACACCCTATTCCAAATGGCCATGAGCCCTGAACTTGCTGAGAGCTGATGCTGTGGGATGTTCTGTATGCTCCGAATGTGTTGCTCTGATTGGTAAATAAAGTGCTGATTGGCCAGTAGCCAGGCAGGAAGTATAGGCGGGACAAAGAGAGAAGTCTGGGAAGTGGAAAGCTGAGTTAGGAGACGCTGCCAGCTGCCACCATGAGAAGTGAGATGTGAAGCACCGGTAAACCACAAGCCACGAGGCAACTTATAGATTAATAGAAATGGGTTAATTTAAGATATAAGAACTAGATAGCAAGAAGCCTGAGCCATTAGGCCAAACAGTTTAAATAATATAAGCGTCTGTGTGTTTATTTGAGTCTGAGTGGCTGCCAGCCTGGGCAGGACTGGCTACAAACTGATATTGACCAATGAAGTCAATGTAAATGGTGTCTCTTCAGCTGGTCAATGAACCAGATGCTTTTTTTTTTTTTTGGTTTTTTGAGACAGTGTTTCTCTGTGTAGCTTTGCGCCTTTTCCTGGAACTCACTTGGTAGCCCAGGCTGGCCTCGAACTCACAGAGATCCGCCTGGCTCTGCCTCCCGAGTGCTGGGATTAAAGGCATGCGCCACCACCGCCCAGCTGAACCAGATGCTTTTAAATTCTCTCCTTGCCTTTGACTTGTTGGGCCTCATAAGGCCTGGGCATGAGGCCCAGTGTAACTTCCCGAGCCTAGCTCGAGTTTGGCGACCTGTCCTGGGACATGACTTCTGCATATGAGTGACTCAGCACTACCCAACCTAGAATCGCCTCTGCCTAGTAACTGCTGAGATGGCATCATCTCATTGGCCCGTTATCCTCACCCCATCCCCCCCATCACTCCAACCTATATAAGTTCACTCCTGATGCAATAAAGCGAGTTCATGCTTCGACAAGACTCCCAGTTTGTTTCTCTCTGGTCTGGGATGTCTGACACTCATCATCCAGCTCAGCCCCAGGGACAGACCGGCTGGATTGGTCCTGCCTTTGCCCTACCTGTCTGTCAGACCGACAGACTTGTACCCCATGTGAGGAATAGAAGAACACTGACGAGCCAATCGGTCTATGGGTGAATGTACCCCCATAAGAGATGGAGCAGTCTTCTTCTAAACTAAATCCTGCCTTGGAATCCCTGCAAACACTGCTAAAGAGCAGGGGTCTCAACCTCTCTGATGGACTTACCTCATTAAGATCGCCCCATCGTTGCCTGATGGCCATCTTTTCCAATGGGACACCTGGGATAGAATAGAAACCCTGATTCACAGGGCCCAGGTTGACAGAGGAGAGATTCCTCCTCTGGGAGCTATCCCATTGTTACAGCCTTAAAAGGCTGCTTTCCACCAAGGCCCATTAAGGAGAAACAGTCAGTGGATACTTCGGAAAACTCTTAAGAGGGGAGATATAAGTCCAGAGCCCTACAAGGAGAAGGGGCCTGTAGAGAGACCTCAAGGAGAGGAGACGGAGCCCAGGGAGGAAAGAGACATAAAAATTCAAGCCATGGGTTGGGGATTTAGCTCAGTGGTAGAGCACTTGCCTAGCAAGTGCAAGGTCCTAGGTTCGATCCTCAGCTCAAAAAAAAAAAAAAAAAAATTCAAGCCACACCCAAACCAAAACCCCTGAGTCATCCTGGCTCATCTGCCTCATTGTACCCATCTCTTGATCCCTTTGATGCCACTCCCTGGCCTTCAAAGGGCCCCTCAACATCCACTCTTCCTACCAATCCATTCCTCACCCCCTCTGTCCCGAATCCCATCCCCCCCATCCGCCTGCATCTCCGCCCTACTCTGGGTGGGGCGTGGCCCCAGGATATGTGACTGGCCTCTTTCCTGTTAATATTAACCCCAGTGGCAATCACCCACTTGCCTGGTATCCCTGGGAGGCTCAGGACCTTAAGGACCTTAAAAAGGCCGTTTCAGAGGACAGGCCAAATTCCCTTGGGCTGAGACTATCCTTCTGGGTCTGGTTCATCAAGCCTTGACCACTGGGGATTGGAAGGCCCTCTCCAAAGCAGTCCTCTCTGGACCTCTCTACTTGAAATGGGATGCCTTCTATCTAGAGAAATGCAGGGTCCAGGCAGAGAAAAATCAAGCGGCCAAACCTCAAATCCCTATCACCTTTGGGATGCTGTCCGGTACCTCCGACCAGTACTTGACTGGCCTCCAGCAGGCCGCCATCCCTGCCCCCTGTCAAGATCAAGTTAGGGCACTTGGGATAGCTGCTTGGAAAAAATGGATGAAGGCCCCACGGAGGCTCCTGTACCCAGGGTCCATCAGAGATCAGGTGAGGACTTAGTGACCTTTGTTGAAAGGGTCAATAAGAGTCTCCAGAGAAAGTTTCCTCTCGGGGAGCTGAGGGATAAATTTGTTAAAATGTTGGTGTGGGACGGCATGAACACTGATCGTAAGCTTGCCTTTGCTGGATTAAGGGATCAGGAAATTAGCAAATGGATTGTGACCTCCCTCCCGAGATGTTGGCTCTACTTCTCACCAGGCCCCAACCATGGCCATAGCCATGCAGGTGGCTAATAGGGAACAGATGACACCTTTAGTCAATGCCCTCCAGCAAGTCTCCATGGGGGAAAAATGGTCCTGCTCCGGGTGTGGGGAGGAAGGCCATTTTAAAAGAGAATGTCCTAACCATGCTAAGGGTGCCTCCATGGCTCCTCCCCAATCAGGCCTGCCCCACACCCCATGCCCCAGGTATAAGAAGGGGTTCCACTGGGCAAAAGACTGTAGATCTAAATTTAAAGGCAACCTCCAAGGGACGCCTTTAAACTCCCCCAGGGGTGATCCCCAGCCCCGTTAAATAAGGGGAAAGAGGTGGTCAAAGCCCACTGGACCGTACCCTTGGTGCCTGGATTAAGGCCCAAGATGACCCTAACCATTGAAGGAAAAACCTTTAATTTTATCATAGACACTGGGGCTGACTGCACGATCATCCGGTCATCCAAAAGGAGGAAGTCCCCTCCTCCTGGTGGTTGGTTCCCAGACCCACGTGCTTGGCATGGGGAGACATTCTATGTCATGGGAGACAGCTAATTGGTTGTCCTGGACCGACCCAGACGGAAATCACAGGGAGGTGTGTCCCCTTGTGGTTCCTGGTATAACTGACAACCTTATTGGCCAGGACATCCTTGGGGAAGCTGAGGCCTTTATCACCACAGACCATAAGGCCCCTTATCAGGACATGCTTGACACTAAAGAGTACCAACAGCAGTTTGAGGAGGGGCAGGAAACACACCCCAATTATAGGGATGATCCTTATTTTGAGAAGCTCAGATGAGACTTTTCCTGGGTTCACCCCCAATTCTAAAGGCCACTACTCGCCCCCTGGTGCCAAAGATTCAGTGGACACCTGGGGAACCTGTTTGGGTTGAGCAGAGGCGTCTACCATCCTTTAAATTACAACAGCTTGCAAGATGAGGTGGCTGTGGCTTGTTCTGCTTCTCTGATCTTCCAGCATTCACCCCCGCCCGCCCCAAAAAATTACAACAGCTTGATGCTCTCGTTAAACAACAATTGTCCTTGGGGCATGTGCGGCCGTCCACCAGCCCCTGGAACTCTCCTGGCTAATGGTTTTTGGAGATTCCTACATGAAATGATCCCATTTGGGACCCCCCAAAGGGGACTTCCCTGGATACCTGCCATCCCTAATACCTATTATCTGACTATTATTGATATTAAGGATTGTTTTTTTTCTCCATTCCATTACATCCAGATGATATGGAGAAGTTTGCATTCTCCCTGCCCTCTACCAGTTTCTGGGGCCCAGACTTAAGGTTCGAGTGGACAGTTTTGCCCCAGGGGATGGCTAACAGCCCCCTATGTGTCAGTACTTTATGTCACATATTTTTTCCTCCCTAATGGGATGCTCCAACATTTTATTTTATATTTACATGGATGATATTATTCTTGGAAGCCCCACTTTGATGGGCCTTCAGGACCTCACCACTAATTGCCTTACCATCTTGAAAGATCATAATTTTAGGGTGGCTCCAGATAAAGTACAGTCCATTCCCCCCTTTAAAATTCTGGGCACTCTCCTGTCTCAGTTTCCTCAGCTAAACCCCAGTTGCTTATTCAAGAGACCTATACCTTCTTAACTCAGCTTCAAAAGATTCTGGGAGAGGTAGATTGCTGAGGCCATGGATCTCCGTGCCCACAGAACAGTTAACCCCTGTAAATGAACTCCTTAAGGGCCTTGACCTTTCATCCCAGATTACCTTATACCCCCATCATTTACAAATCTTGCAACAGGTTCAACAAGCCATTGATACAGGCCTTAAGGAGATTTGACCCTGACCTGCCTGTCTCCCTGTGTATTTTTCCTGTGGAAACCTTATGCACTGTGCTGTTAATACAAGAGGGGGAGTCCATTCATTGGGTTCACTTCTCGGTGGGTGGAGCCCCCCAGGTTTACTCTCTGACTAACCAGGTAGCTAATTGCATTATTAAGGGCAGGGATATTTCTGTCAGGATGTTTGACACAGAACCTCATTCTGTTATTGTTCCATTTAAAATTACTGACTTTACCTGGCTTCAAAGAAATAATAGCAGGATTGCCATAGCCTTTGAGGGGTTTCCGGGGAAGGTTGATTGCCATTATGGCCTTCATAAATGGATGAGTTCTTTCTCCTGTCTGGAGTGGAGGCCCCCTAGAATTTTTCTGCCCCACCCAAACTCCAATTTTCCTATGGTGTTTACCGATGGGGGACATTTGGGGGCCTCCCTAGTTATGTTCCCACCCCTTGGGTGAGGAGAGGAACCTATACCTATAAAAACAATCTCCCGCGAGGTGGAGGGTTCTACACAGTTTAAGGAACTGTTTGCTGTTGTTATGGCATTAGATTCCATATCAGAGTCATTTAATCTATTCTCTGATAGCCTTCATGTTGTAAATCTTCTGCCCAACCTGGTTGAAGCCCATATTAAATTAGATTCCAACCCCATTTCTCCTCTTATGATTCAGACTCGCTCCTTACTTAAACAGAGACTCAATCCCACTTATTTATAACATATTAGAGGCCACCAAAATTTGCCGGGATTTCTTTCCAAAGGAAAAAGCTGGCTGACCATCTGGCTTCTATGCCTCAATGTAATACTGTTAATGAGGTCACAGATTTCCACCTACTTACCCATGTTAACTGGAGAGGCCTAAAATGTAAGTTTCCTCAGGTACCGGTTAAAGATCTCAAAAAAATTGTCCGGACCTGTAAATCTTGTCAGCCCTTCCTTCACATCCCTCTCCTTGGGGAGCAATCCCCAAGGTCTTTGCCCCACTCATCTCTAGCAGATTGATGTCACACATTATTCTCCATTTGGAAAACTTAAATATGTTTTTCTTTCCACAGATGCTTTTCTCCCATGCCTGTTGGGCATCAGCTCATGCCGGGGAAAAATCCAAACATGCTATTAGCCATATGCTTCAATGCTTTGCCACCCTTGGTTTACCCAGCCAAATCAAAACAGATAATGGCCCATGCTTTACTGGCAAAGCCTTTATAAATTTCCTACACACCTGGAAATTTTTTCATTCTACTGGCATCCCCTATAATCCTAGGGGTCAGGCCATCATAGAAAGATTCAACCAAACACTTAAGTCCCAATTACAAAAACAAAAGGGGAGTGTCTATCCCCACATGATCAACTAAGAAAGGCATTATTAACCTTAAATATTTTAAATTTGTCTAAGGAAGATAAATATCTGTCTCCTTTTCAAAAACATTGGTCCTCATCAGTTACCTACAGTACCATTTGGGTCAAGTGGAGGGACCCCTTAACTGGGGCCTGGAGGGGGCCAGACCCACTCCTCACTGCAGAATGAGGGTTTGGATGTGTCTTTCCTCAAAATGAAAAGAGACCCTTCTGGGTACCGGCCAGAGACCTCAAATATTTACCCCAACAAGGGGACAATGATAATGATGGCTCCAGCAAGTTTTCCACCCCAGAGGATAGTCTTTTTGCTTCTTCCTCAGAAACCACTGAAGATGTGGATGCTGTTGTATGCTCTGATGCTGATGTTAATTGTCCAGCCCAATGATGGAGATTTGGTAACCCACATGATGTCAGAGCCATCCTGAACAGATGATAGGGAAGTCCTGTGACTACAATGGGAGAACATCTGAGATTTCATACATAAGCAGGTCTCCCATCAGTCAGTCAGATTGTGGTGCTAAAATTGCCTATAATTTCATTGATACCTCTGGGTCCCAGGTTTCTGGGTCCAACAAGTGGGTATGTGTACAAAGCCTAAAATCATACCCATGGTAAATGGCAAACCTGGGCCCTGCCCCTGCACCTCCTTTTACTGATCCATGCATGCCACCTGCTACACTGTGGTACATGAATGCATTAGAAAGACTGATAATAAGACCTACTGGATTGCCACCAGAAATGGCATTGGCCATTCGAGTATTTGGTTTTGCCATGGAAGGCACCCAGTGGGGAACTGAACCCTGTTTTGGCCATTCTGGTGACCACGTTTGCTGGGAATTGGAGGCCCCCATCGGTTACTCATGGCGGCAGAGTGCAGGACCAGTTGTGGGAATTACAGATCCAAAAGAGAGTGGAACAACTGCTTAAAGCTGAGTTCCCTGAGCTGTTTTACCACCCTTTAGCCCTCCCTGATCAGAAAGGGGATCTTAACCTCGATGCTGATACCCAGGCCATCCTGGAGACATCTCTCTCCACACTTACTCATACCAATCCCTCCCTTGCTGAGAATTGTTGGCTCTGCCTCTGCCCGGGGGCACTGTGACCACTGACATTGCCTGTTAATGTTTCCCATTCCAACTTTATGTTTTTTGAAATTGATGTTTCCTCTACCACCCCCCCACACTGGGCTGTTCCCTACACCGCCTATTAAGGTGCAGCCCCTCCATGTTTTGCCCACTAATTCCTGTCTCTGGGCTCTGCCACAAAATGGTATGGATGCTGTTGATGTGGGCCAGGTCTCCTCTTTCTGTTGTGCTGGCAACCGCACTAGCCACACCCCCTTTAAGCAGGTATGTCCCCCCCCATGGGAATGGTTTTTGTTTTTGTTTTTGTTTTGTTTGTTTGTTTGTTTTGTTTTTTCGAGACAGGGTTTCTCTGTGTAGCTTTGTGCCTTTCCTGGATCTCGCTCTGTAGACCAGGCTGGCCTTGAACTCACAGAGATCTGCCTGGCTCTGCCTCCCGAGTGCTGGGATTAAAGGCGTGCGCCACCTCCACCCGGCTAATTTTTTTGTTTTGTTTTGTTTTTCAAGGAATGGTTTTTGTGTGCAGATGAAGGATGGCTTTTAACTTTCTCCCTGGAACATGGACAGACCTTTGCACTCCTGCCATGCTGATACCAGACGTGGATATCTTCCCTGGTGATGAGGCTCTTCCAGGACCCTCTTTGGACTACACAGGAGGAAGGTCTAAGAGGGCCGTTCAAATGATGCCTCTCCTTGTGGGCCTGGGAGTAACCGCAGGCATGGCCACAGGAGCCGCGGGGAAAGGCCTGTCCTCACATCTTTGTAGGAAATTATCCATTCAGTTAATTGATGATGTAAAGGCCATCCCCAGCACCATTCTTGACCTGCAGAGTCAGTTAGACTCTCTGCCTGAGGTAGTCCTCCAAAATAGGAAGGGGTTAGATCTGTTAACTGTGGAAAAAGGGGGTCTTTGTTTGTTTTTACAGAAAAAATGCTGCTTCTATGCTAACAAGTCAGGGTTTGTCCAGGATAAGTTAAAGAGGCTCCAGAAAGACCTAGAGAGGAGAGGGTGGGAGTTTCAAGACAATCCTCTGTGGACACGCCTTCATGGATTTTTACCCTTCCTACTTCCCCTCCTATGATCCCTTCCCTCTCCTTATTCTCCTTCTCACCATTGGGCCTTGTGTGTTCAATAAGGTCACACAATTTATCCACCAGAGGTTAGAGGCAATTAAGATAAATCAGGTTGAGGTACACTACCAAAGATTGGCCACTCAGGAGTCTGGTCCCTCCCATGGCTGGATATGCTCCTATGAGCGCCCTTCCTCTGCTCTCCACTTGACCAATGACAGGCAAGCTGAGACAACCTAAGACAGGTCATGGAGCGACCCCCACCCCACCCCCATTCACAGACACATGGTACTCAATGACAGGTAAGATCTTCAAGTGTGAGATGACCTAAGACAGGGGCCATGTTTTACAAAAAACAAGGGGGAGGTGTTGGGCCCCATAAGGCCCAGGCATGAGGCCCAGTGTAACTTCCCGAGCCTAGCTGGAGTTTGATGACCTGTCCTGGGACATGACTTCTGCATACGAGTAACTCAGCACTATTCTACCTAGAATCACCTCTGCCTAGTAACTGCTGAGATGGCATCATCTCATTGGCCCGCTATCCTCACCCCATCCCCCCCAATTACCCCAACCTATATAAGTTCACTCCTGATGTAATAAAGCGAGTTCATGCTTTGACAAAACTCCCAGCTCAGTGTGTTTCTCTCCAGTCTGGGCTGTCTGACACTCATCATCCAGTTCAGCCCCAGGGACAGACTGGCTGGATTGGTCCTGCCTTCGCCCTACCTGTTGGTCAGACCAACATTGACTAACATTCTAGCCTTCCAGAACCCTGACAACAATGCCTTAGTTTGATCAGGAAGTAATTACAGAAGAGAATATATTACTCCTTGTTCCCCACCAAAATGAAATGTTAAATCAAAAGGAAACTTCTTGTCATAGGAGATCTGAGATAAAATAATAACTGGTTCCCATTCTCATTTCAGGTTCCTTCTAGATAAGAACTCTGTCAACCATCATGGGGCCTTTGGCCCTTCTGCTTCTGCTAATTGCCCTGTTGGCTCTTACATCATTGATGCCTTAACTAAATGATAATTCTTGTCTGGGTAGCATTAAGCTGATAATGCTAAAATCACAGTATCAGCTCCTAGACCAGTTCCATCTCAAGGATTTGAAATGGAGCCAAGCTGGGGAGGGGGGCTGAATGAAGGGGTTAAAATCTCCTACATTCACAACTGAATTTAGGTTCCAGTTCTCTGAGAAGGGCAAACAGGTGTCTTTTCCAACAAAGGGCCATTTATTTACAAGACCCTCACATTCAGGGTCAAGGGAGAGAACAAACAGAGGGTCTAAGTTGGCCTCATGTTATCTCAAGGACAAACCCAGCAGCCCCCTTCTGAGTCATGTCCAAGCTTATGCAGATGTTTCCAAAAGCAATAAGATTAAACCTCAGCAAATTAAAAATATTCTAATGTAACCACTACATGTTTAAACAATTATGTATGTAGTTGACTCTGAAACTCCTCTTAGCTGTGCTTAAAAGGAGACTGTACGTCCCTCTCAGGATCATTTCCATTTTGCACAGGTGAACGACCCCACATAATAAACTCTTTGTTCTTGCATATTATTTGAGTCAGGAGTCTTCCTTCAGCATTTCCTCAGACCCTACAATATGTTTGAGCAACCTGTTCTGGTTTTCTTTTTTTTTCTTTTCAGGCAGAGTCTCTCTATGTAGTCCAGGCTGTCCTGAAACTCACTATGTAGACCAGGCTGGCCTTGAACTCACAGAGATCCTCCTTCCTCTGTCCCCGGAGTGCCAGGGCTAAAGGCATGCACCACCACACACATCCAGCTGATGCAAATGCAATGTCAATTCACAACGTGCCAATGGAAGTCAGTTAGGGATGGTGAATGTTATCCATCACAAAGATGTCTCCTTCCTTGCTCTTTCCTGTGGTGAAGGGTCGTAGATGACAGCAAAGGGCTTGCACGAACTACTGGGTAATAGAGGAATCTCCTATTCCCTCAGCACCCACCCCTTCCCTTACTGGAAGCTGGAGAAAGAGACACTAGAGTCTGTCACTCTTTGAATTCTGTCACTCCTGGGTCATCCTGCAGCACCTCAGTGTCCGGCTCCTTGATGAAGGGCAAGTTCACCACAGAACACACTTGATGGACCTGAGATGTGACCATGGTCCAGTCTGCAAACCACCCATGCAGTGAGGAGTAAGATCACAGGAAGCAGGCATACTTACCCAGGCCAGGCCAAGAGGCCATGGGGGCCATGGATAGAGACTAGAACAAGTCAGGGATCGAATGCTGGGTCAGAGAGAAAGTCCTTCATCAGCCCGGGGCTGTTTCTAATTGACCAAGGCCCTTTGATGCATGACAGACTATGATGGCCACTCTGTCTCTCCTAAGTTCCTTTAATGGGGGAATGATCAAAACTTTCTTTTCCCCTGTTCCATCTTAGAACACAAACCAAGGGAGATTCCTGGGACTGACACTTCGGAAATAGGCAGGAAGGCTTCAGGGTACCAGAGCACCTACCTACCTCACACAGTCTGGGAAAAGCCTCATCAAAGCACCTTGATCAATATCAGGATGAGGTTTAAATCAGCTGTAAAAGGAGCCCATACGTCTTTAGTCCCAGCTCTTCAGGAGGTTGAAGTGGAGGATTGCTTGAGCCCCAGAGTTCAAGGTCAGCCTGAGCAACATAGTGAGAATTCCAAGTGTGTTGTTAAGTATACCTGGTCCTGCCTGCAACTGTGATCCGCAGAAGTTAACGATCTGGAGACTTTCAGGGTTGAAAAGCCAAATTCTCTCTTCCTTAAGTAAGGAATTGGAAGCATAGACTAAGTTTAAATAATGGCAGCAGTTACCATAAATACAATACCACAAGACAACTCAAATTTAGCATTACCATACAGTCCTAGGCATGTGGTGGTTTGAATGAGAATGTCCTCCAAAGGCTCAGGTGTTTGAACACCTATTCCCCAGCTGGTGGCGCTCTTTGGGTATTTTTAGGAGCAGTGGTCAGAGCTATAGAGTGAGACCCTATCTCAAAAGAAACAAATAAATAAAAGTCGGGCATGGGGAGCACCCCTTTAACCCCAGCACTCAGTAAGCAGAGGCAGGCAGATCTCTGAATTTGAGGCCAGCCTGGTCTATACAGGAAGTTCCAGGACAGCCAGGGCTACACAGAGAAACCCTGTCTGGAAGAAGAAAAAAAAGTTCAAAGTCACCTTTAGTTACATAATGAGTTTGAAGCCAACTGTGACACATTAGACCCCATCTCAGTAACAAAAGTTGCAATGAATTAGTATTTTTCTTGTAGTTGTTACTGTAATGAGCCAACTTAAAACAAACAAACAAACAAACAAACAAACATTAATTTCCTCATAGCTCAGGAGGTTCAAAGTCCAAGACAGGGCAGCCTTGTTCAGCTTCTAGGGAGAACTGGATCTGGATGGAGGATGTATCTCCATGTGGGACTAAGAGATAAGGTCTCAAAACAAGAAGCCAGAGATTAGGATTCTATGATTCCTCCAAAGGGCATGCTCCAAGTTCACCTAAGGAGTTTCTATTGAGTGTCTGAGACATTCTGTATAAGTGTTTTTCTATCCAATACTGCTGCAAGCCGCAGAAAAATGTAATGGAATTCAGTTACTATCACAAAAGCTAGTACTTGGAAAGATCAAGGACTTTTCTGAAGTTCAAGCCATGGCTTAAAAAGTCTTGGTGATATATTAGCTTTTGTATATATATTAGCCAATTCCTGCAATGATTTTCTTGTATTCTGTGTATGCTTCCAAGAACTCATAGCAGTGTATTTTATCTGAAATACCTATCAAAATCCAAGGCCAAACGATCTCCTGAATTAAATTAAAGCTCAGACCCTCCTTTCTTATACTGCCTTAGTGGTATTTATACTAACATTATAGACTCCTAACATTTACCTCACCACCTCTAGGAATGTAGTCTGAGCACATAAATTCTCTTTTTCTGATTATATATTAACTGATTTTAGCTATCTATTGACCTCCTCCTTTACCACTCCCCCTTTGGGTTGTAAAAGAAAGCCTGATGGTCACTGCCTGAGGAAAACTCTTATCTGCCTTTATGACCCTGTAAGAATTCAAGCCTGGTGACCTTGCTTTAGCTAGAGCACTGCTATTGCATGGGTCTATAACTGTAAACCTCAGAGACAGAGAGGATTTTAATTGGAGAACTAGAAGAATGAGATGGAAGATGAGGAAGAGCCAGATGGGGAAGGATGAGATGAGGAAGACCAAGATGGGGCAGAACTAAGATGAGAGAATTAAGATAGAACTTAGAGGGAACAGCAGATAAATATAGAGAGAAATTAGGGAAGAAAGGAGCTAGGCACGAGAACAGAACTGAAGCTGTGTAGGGATGATTTTTATCCCAGAGGAATAAGTAAACGGACTAATTTGCGTGGTTCGTAGCTTCTCTTCTGAGCCCCTGGGAAGAAGATTATTAAGGCAGGACCATAATAATTTTCTAGCCAATACTATAAAACTCGCATTTCCCACAAAGAATTCAAAAATGCTGCATTTTTAGGACAGAAGTACCTGAAGAGGCCAATCCCTTCCTGCTTTCCTTTGCAATGATTGAAAAAAAAGATTCTAACCAAAACTTAACTTTCTGCACACGTGTGTTTTGCTTGTAAGTGTGTCTGTGCACCCATGGATGCCTGGTGTCCACGAAGACCAGAAGAGGGTGTGGGCCCCGCTGGATCTAGAGTTACTGATGGTTTTTTATTAAGTCTCAAACCCTGGGACAAATGGCTGAGGGGCCTGTTGCACATATCAAAGCAGATGCTGGCCACCAGGTTCTCCCAGCATCCCTCAGTCTCTACCTGTTATAGGGTATGGCTGGCATACCCCACCCTGTACCAACCTCCCAGCTCTCCAGCCCAGGGTCTGGGCTGCCCTTCCCCCAGAGGCTCTTCCCAGCCATTTTGGTTACCTGCCTTTCTTTGGTCTGCTTTTACCTTCTGGGCCTCTTGGTCTGGCTCTTCCTTCTCCCCTCCCCCTCTCCTCACCTGGCTCAGGGTCATGTCCACTCTGAACTCTCCCAGTCATCCCTGCCTCTGGCTATGCTCTCCCTTTTATCTACAATAAACTTTCTCCTCCAACATACCTAGGAGCAGCCATGTCCTTTCCTTTTTCTTTCTTTTCATTCAGTTTGAGCAGTCATGCGGGGGCTGGGAATGAAACCAGGGTCCTCTGGAAGAGCAGCCGGTACTCTTAACCACTGAGCCATCTCTCCAGCCCTTGCACTGATTCTTTTTAAACTAGCCAGTTGCAGAAGACTGTAAGGTCAGACCCCAGCCAATGAGGAAAAGACACAGTTTGCACTTTCCTAAGAATAAAAACCAAGTACACTTCCTGCCCCGGTGTGCTTGCTTTTCTAATTTGATGAGCAGTGCACCACCCCCTCCATCCTGCCCATCCACCCTCATCAAGGGTCAAGTTTTGCCTTTGTCAAGACACTTCTGTTTGGGTTGTGGTCTCTTTCCTTTCCACCCCAGCTTGTTTCTAACTGGCCCTCACCTCCTGTGACAGGCACTTAAAAGCTGTTTGTTCTCAAACTTGACCCCATAAGGTTTTATATAATTAGCATGGAAGCCAAGCACCTCTCATCAGTATTTTGAATCCCCAGTATTAGGTTTCTCTGCCGATGCAATAATCAAATAAAGCCGAATTAAAAATCCAGGATTAATGAGTAAAGTATTCCTGGGTGATCTCAGGGGGAAGAAGAAATCACGTGGTAGGTCTATGGACCGGAACTTAAATACCCTATAGTCGTGGTCTTGAGCAGCTCAGGGGAGGAGCCGCTGCTTGGCGGGCTTTCTGAGAGGGAGCAGGTTTGGAATGGGGGAGAGTGAGGCTGGAACAGAGCCTCCAACTTAAACAACTTCTGCCTGCATTTTGTGGCCACTTCCTTGACTCTGGCTCCAGCTCCTGCTTGATTCTACACAGGAGGATAGGCAGGAAGGGGTGTCTGACTACCTGCCTTGTCTCGCTGCCCTGCAAGGCTGAAGGAAAAGAGACAGTATTGTCCTAAAACTGCAATCACTTTGGATTCCAGAAACAACAGAGCACCACAGAACAGACCAGCCCCAGATGAAGGCAAGGCTGCCCCCTAGAGCAGGAGTGATCATCAGGTAGGAACCAGATGGACTGCTCCCCTCAGGGAACAGAAGCAGTGACCTTTTGTGAAATGGTAGGTATTGAACCCAGGGCCTCATGCATGCTAGGCATCACTCTACAACTGAGCAACTTCTGGGTGTTCCTGGAGATTGCCATGTTATTTTACCACCGGAACAGCAGCTGTACCTGAATCTGACTGCCAACAGCTCTGAAATCACTTCTGAGTGCCACCAGAACTGCCTCAGCTGCTTCAGCCAAATGTAGTTTTTAACTAAGTTTCTGTCATTCTATTTACCAATAAAGGGAAAGGAGTCAGATATTGGGGTGAAAATCCAACCAGAGAGGTCAAGAAGCAGCCAGCTGACCTTCCTCCCTAGCTGGTGACCCAGCAAGAAAGAGCTTTTCTTCTGCCGTCCCAAACCAAAAAAGACCCTCCCTACTACTTCCTTTGCATTTTCTGGACTCCTTCTAACTCTCTATGGCTACTTCCTGTCAACCATTTGCTGGCTCTGCCTCTTGACCCAAGGTTTTATTTAATTAATGCAGACTCGGGGTTCACAGTGTGATTAAATTTCCCACAACACTGCCATCCACGTGGTTTTTTGAGAAAAGGCAGGGTTTTTGTCCATTGACCTGGAACTTGTCCATTAGGCTAGGTTGGCCGGTCAGTAAGATCAGGGATCCTCCTGTCTCCGCTCCCCAGTGCTGGGACTGTAAGCGTGTGCCACCACACTCAACTTTGTACCTGGTTTGAGGTCAAACAGATTCCTATGCTTGTGAGTTTTATTGACTGAGCTCTCTCCCAGCCCATTACAGCTCCTTATTGAGAGCTGGGGGGAAAGCTCAACTCACAGAGTATTTGCCTATTCTACTGGAAGCCCTGGGTTTGATCTGCAACACAGCCTAAAGCCCACCACGTGGTCCACACCTCCGATCCCAGCACTCTGGGGGCAGAGGTAGGTAGGTCTCCTCCAGTGCAAAGCCACCGTGGTATACACAGTGAGTCAGTTAGAGCTATGCAGTGAGACCCTGTCTCAAAACAAAATAACAAACACAAAAATCAACAATGCCAGCAAGGTAACTCAGCTGGTTAAGGCTCCTGCTGTAGGGTAAAGGGGCCAGTAAGAGAAAACCCTGGCCCTGGGACCAGAACCAAAGAAACACACCCTACTCCTAACCAATTCAGGAGTTGAAAACCAGCCAATCCCAGAGCATGAAACCAGCCAATCCCTGAGCACAAAATCCAATCTCTGAGCTTGTCCCAAGGTCAAGAATTGAAATCCTACCAATGCCCACCCTGAAAAATCTCCAAAGCCCTGTACTTGTTCATTTTGGGGCTGCCCCTTTGCTACCCTGGCAGAGGCAGCCACTCTTTTAGATTCCTCCCTCCCGATAAATCTCTTGATTAAAGTTTGTGGTACCAACTCTCTTTCTCTGGAGCTGAGCAGGGATGTAACAACTTTCTTTTTTATTTATTTATCATGTATACAGTGTTCTGCCTGCATAGATTGCACTGCTGGCCAGCAGAGCGCGCCAGATCTCATTACAGATGGTTGTGAGCCACCATGTGATAGCTGGGAATTGAACTCAGGACCTCTGGAAGAGCAGCTGGTGCTCTTAACCTCTGAGTCATCTCTCCAGCTCCAAGATGTAATAACTTTCGCTGAAGTAGAGCAGAGCTGTAACGCTCTTGTCAGATCTGAGCAGAACTGCTACATTTCTGTCCATGAAACTCCTCAGAGCTATAACAGCTCTCACCAGCATGGAGCAGGAGCAGAGTAAAATTCTTAACACTTTGGCTGGGAAACTTTCTTTTGCTGGAGCAAAGTGTTATTATCCTCTGGGGAAGCTAAGCAGAGCTGTAACATTTCTCCAGAGCAGAGCTGATCTGTGACAACCTCACTGGGGTTTCAAACTCTCTGCTGGAGCAGAGTCATTAGACTTGCATAGGGAAACCTTTCCAGGACCCAGGACTGTGACACTTTGCTGGGGAAACTATCCCCTAGAGGAACAGAGCTGTAGGCAAACCTTGGCTTCCGAATGCCAGGATACCTTTCCCTTCAGAGCTGCACCACTTACACTTGCTGCCAAGCTTGACAACCTGAGTGGGATCTACAGGATCTCCGCCAAGAGAGAAACAGCTCCCGTAAGTTGTTCTTTGAGCTCCAGATATTCACTGTGGCATGAACACATTAGACATGCATTTACACAAATGCTCACAAGATAAATAAATATAAAACAAACAAAGTAACTTTAAATCCTTCTTATCTAACCACCTTGAAAGATCAGAACTGAGATAAAGATGAACCAGAGCACACCTTAATCAGGACAGCTTTCTGTTTCTGGGGTGTTTGCTTGTTTCATTCACTGTGTAACCTAGGCTGGCCTTGAACTCAGTGTTCCTCTGCCTCAGCCTCTCAAATGCTAGGATTACAGACATCCTTCACCAGGCCCAGCTTAATTCTGCATACCTCTTGCCTCCACTCAAACTCTTCCTCTAAACCTAAAACTCACAGCAAACTTGAAGCCACTGGACCTTCCCATCTGCTCCTCATCATCCTGCATAGTCTCGTCCTCAGGTTCCCCCTTTGCTTGTCCCCCTGATTAGTGTGTTGCAGGAGCGATCAAGCCTACCCTGTAGCCAACACCTCTACCCTAAAGCTCCGGTTATAGTCCTAACATTAATAAACCGAGCACCAACCTTACAGCAAATGAACTTTCTTTCTTTACTTTTTTTTTTTTTGTTTAGATTTATTTTATCTGAGTACTTTGCCCATATGTATGTTTACAAATGTGTGCCTGGTGCCCGTGGAGGTCAGAAGAGGGCATCAGATATCCTGGAACTGGAATTAGGGATGGTTGTGAGCCACCACGTGGGTGCTGGGAACTGAATCTGGGTCCTCTGCAAGAACAGGTGCTCTGGACATGGTGGCCCAGCACTCAGGAGAAAGAGGCAGGAGGATCTCTGAGTTTGAGGCTAGCCTGGTCTACAGAGCCAGTTTCAGGACAGTCAGAGTTACAAAGAAAGCCTGCTTCCGAGGGGAAAACAGCAACATGTACTCTAAACTGCATAGCTGTCTCTCCAGCCATCTTTCTTTTTCTTTTCTTTTCTTCTTCTTCTTCTTTTTTTTTTAGGCAGGGTTTCACTGTGTATCTCAGGCTACCCTGAACACACAGTTCACCACAAACTCCCCTGCCCCCACTGTTAATATTCTGATTCTCCCCTTGAAATCCCACCCCTTGGCACCACCCTGCGTCCTGACATAAAAGCCTCATTCTAAGGAAAAACTCCTCCCCTTCCTTTCTCCTGCTTTTCCTTCACGGAGGTGTGTCCCCCTTGACCTCTCTCTCTCTCTCTCTCTCTCTCTCTCTCTCTCTCTCTCTCCCTCCCTCCCTCTCCCTCTCTCTTTTCCCCTCTTTCCTAGCTTTCCCTTCATTTCTCTATTATGATGAACTAACTCTCCACGTGGCTGCATCATCTGGGTCGTGAATCACTGGCCGCCTCTGCTGCCACACCCACATGGCATGCATCTGCCCAGCATGTTTCTCTGCGTATGCTCACTCAAATCCATAGCCCATAGCCTTTGTGACAACGGTCCATTGACTATCTTGAGCTGTTCATTAGTCCTTGCTGACTCTCTGGGATGCTGGAAGTCAGACTCATCTCATTTCGCTTGCTGGTACCACGGGTCTTTTGGGCTCATACCTTCAGCCCCTGTCCCTATGTGATGATATATGGAGAGGGCCTGTGTCCTCTCAATTCCATGACCCATAGCCTTTGTGACAACGGTCCATTGGCTGTTATCGTTGGCTCTCTATGGCCGTCGGGGAAGCTGGAGGTCAGTCCACTGAGCCTTATACCTCATTGTGGAAAAATGCACCTATGGTCCTCCTGCCCCCACCACTGCTGCTGACCCATGGCATGGGTTCACTCACCTGGAGCTGCTTGCACCATACCACAGCCCAGGGTGGGTCCCTTGGTCCCTTTCTTCTCCTGCCCAGCTGCACTGATACTTCTCTGTCTAATAGACATAGTCTATTTCCTATGTCTGAATGGAAATGTATGATTGATATGGCCATCTATATTTTTTCTGACTGACTTTTAAATGCTTCAATTTATCTGTTCCCTTTTTTTTTTTTTTTTTTTTTTTTTTTTTTGGTATTTCAAGACAGGGTTTCTCTGTGTAGCTTTGCGCCTTTTCTGGAACTCCCTTTGTAGACCAGGCTGGCCTCAAACTCACAGAGATCCACCTGCCTCTGCCTCCCGAGTGCTGGGATTAAAGGCATGCACCACCGCCGCTCAGCCCTGTGCAAATTCATAACACCCACCACAACCCCTGGCACCAAGTACAGGGATTCTATAATCTACCTTGTACCACAATGCCTACCTCACAACGTAACTCCTGGGGTACACACTCTTAACCCTCCTGGGGTACACACCCTTAACCGGTACCTAAACCACAGCACCTCACTGTGTCAATTAGTTTTTGCATCATAACAAACTACCCTAAAACTTAGTGACTTGGAACAAGTTTGTGTCTCGTGATCGTACAACGCTTTTGGTTTGGACTAACTTAGCTGGGGCTGAGGCTGAACGAGCTAAAAGTCTCATCCACACTTTTCGTGGCAGAGCAGTCTGAGGAAGCCTCGGTTGGCATCATTAATGGCTGCTCCATCTAGTCTCTCCTCTTCCAGCAGGTGTCTTCACAAAGACAGAAGGGTTTGAGAGATCAGCAGGAGAGAGCACTCCATACCCCAGGGCTAGGGCTTGAACCTAGGCCTCCCCACCATGCTAGGCAAGCATACTACATGCCCAGCTCCACAAGCCCTTTCAAGTCTTTTATGGTTTAGCTAATGGAGAACAAGGCACCTGGCTACACTCACTGAAAAGTGAGAAACAGACCCCCACTCATATGAGCAAAAAAATCAGTAGCCCTCCATTATACAAATGATAAAAGGGATGAGAAAGAAGTCAGAGAAACATCACCCTTTACAATAGCCACAAATAATATAAAATACCTTGGGATAACACTAACTGAACAAGTGAAGGACCTGTTTGATAAGAACTTTAAGTCTCTAAAGAAAGAAATTGAAGAAGATATCAGAAAATGGAAGGATCTCCCATGCTCATGGATAGGTAGGATTAAAAAGTAAAAACGGCAATCTTACCAAAAGCAATCTACAGATTCAATGCAATCCCCATCAAAATCCCAACACAATTCTTCACAGACTTGGAAAGAACAATACTCAACTTCATATGGAAAAACAAAAGACCTAAGATAGCTAAAAGAATCCTGTATGATAAAGCAACCTCTGGAGGCATCACCATCCCTGACCTCAAGCTCTACTATAGAGCTATAGTAATAAAAACAGCTTGGTACTGGCATAAAAAACCGACATACAGACCAATGGAATAGAATTTAAGACCCTGACATTAATCCACGCACATATGAACACCTGATTTTCGACAAAGAAGACAAAATTGTACCATGGAAAAAAGAAAGCATCTTTAACAAATGGTGCTGGCATAACTGGATGTCAACATGCAGAAGATTGCAAATAGATCCCTATCTGTTGCCATGCACAAAACTCAAGCCCAAGTGGATCAAAGACCTCAACATAAATCCAGTTACACTGAACTTGACAGAAGAGAAAGTAGGAAGTACTCCTTTTTTTTTTTTTTTTTTTTTTTTTTTTTTTTTTTTTTGGTTTGTTTTTGCAAGACAAGGTTTCTCTGTGTAGCCCTGGCTGGCCTGGAACTCACTCTGTAGCCCAGGCTGGCCTCGAACTCACAGAGATCCGCCTGGCTCTGCCTCCCAAGTGCTGGGATTAAAGGCATGTGCCATTACCACCTGTGGGAGCCCGTTCTCAGGTTCCTCGTGGCTTTACCCAGCAGGTCCTCATAGAGGATGATTAGACCACGGGCCTAAGTGCAGGTGTGTGGGATGGTCTGCACTTGGCTGTGCTGGGGGAGGAGGTCTTTTGTTCCACCCCTTGGCATCTCTATAGAAACCCTGGGGCAGAGACAGTCAGGGCCCGTTGGAATAGGTTCCAGGCCCTCTCGAGGCTATCCTTTATTTTCTATCTGTTTATCTCCGTGATATTATATTCTCCGCAATAAATCCTTCTATCTAATATTTCCTGCTACTCGCACTCAAGAAAACTCTGGGGAACTGTGGGGGTGGTTGGGTAAATGCCCCACAGAATGGCACCCGAACAGGGACTAAAGAAAAAAGAAAAAAAAGGGGACTAAAGAAAAAAAGGGGGGGACTAAAAAAAGGGGGACTAAAGACAAATGAACAGGGACTAAAGACAAAGTAATAGGGACTAAAGATAAAGGAAAATAATAGTTTTATTGCAGAGTTTTTGGCGAAAGTGCTGAGTGAGCCCTGCCAGTGGATGAGGCATGCCGGTGTTATGGAATATATATACTTTTTATATATATTGAGAGGCAGGGGTTTTATCCTCGAGAGAAAAGGAAAGCGGACTGGAAGGATGTCCGATGCTGCAGCGAAATTCTCTTCTGTCAAAATTTTCTATCTTCTATCCCTTTCTCAATTTCTATCTGTGAAAAAGTATAAGGCATAGGATAGTAATATAGTGTAGGAAAAACTTAGAAGTGTAAGATTGTGTAGGAAAAAATAAGTAAGGCAACTAGACAGAAAAACTCTTCAATTTTCTAACTTTGGGGGCTATGAATGCAAACTGGGGGGAAAACTTTCTTTGGGCTTTACGGGTAGTAAAAAAGCTCTTTGAGCTTATGGGGAAGAAAAAGTTTCCTAAGGAAGCTTTTGTCCTGGGGACAGCTGAAATGCAAAGTCCAAGCGGCAGGAGAAAGTGATTTCTCCCTGAGGCAAAAATGGGGGTGTAAAAAACCAAAGTTTAAAGTTGGGAAGTTTTGGGAAAAGTAGGTCTTTCTCCTGGGGAAAAAAATCTCAAACTATAAAACTTTTCTTGGAAAATTTTGGAAAAATCTCTCTAAAAAGCTTTAATCTTTCTCAAAAGCTCTCAAAACTTAAAAACTAAAGCCTTTAACTTTCTCAAAAGGGCAAGAATTAGAATCACCTGAAGATATTAGTATGGGGACCACCTGTGATTAGCTCTAAGGGAAAACAGCAAACCTCTTAAGACAGCAAAACCTCTCTAAGTTCTCTTTCAAGCTTTAACAATCCTCCCTGCAATGCAGGAGGCAGGGACAAGTTCCTAAAAACCTCTTCTAAGCTCTGTCTCTTCAAGCCAGTAAAAGACAGTGGGTCAGAGTCCCCTGAGGGAAACGCTTGGGAGAGTGTGGGTAAAGAGCTACAGAGAGCCCAAAAGGGCAGGAAACTTTACCTGAGAAAAGCAAAAAAGCCAAGCTTTTCAGTTACAGCCGAGCTGAGGCATCAAGGGTTTTGTTTCTGAGTGAGCATTTCAGAATGAAAGGGTGCTCCTAATTGTCCTAATGCAAAGATTCCCTGAAGCATTGTATCCTCGCTTTTGAGCAAAAACCCAGAGGCGAATGGCCAGCGTCTCTGAGTTGGAGTGCATTTCGGGGATACTAGGGTTCCTGCAGTGGTAAACTTCCTGGAGCACAGAGCTGAGGCAGGAAGGTGCAGGACCCAGGGGAAGATTGCCAATGAACAAACAAAACTAAAGCCAGTGGGAACAGCACAGTTGCCTGCTTTCCTACAAGTCCCGGGTTGACAGGTCCACAGCTAAAAAAAAAGAAATCTGAGAAAAAAGCTTTTCTATCAGAGTAAGGACCTTTCTGGGAAAACAGTAAAGCTGAACTGTGTCTGAAGCAGTTGTGCTGCAGAGTCAGAATGCTGTCTGGGGAAAGAGCCTAGCCAGGGCAGAACAGAACTATCCAGGAGTAAAGCTTTCTTTTCTGTCAGAGAAAGCATCTCTTTGAGAAAAGCTCTGTTTCAACTAACTCCCTGAGATGAGGGAGTGTAGCCCTGAGGGGTGATTGCCTCTGGCATAAGCTCTGTCCTTGAGCACCCAGACAAACACAACCCACTGGGGGACTGGGCCAGGTGAAAGCCTAATGAAACAAAACGCCTGTTCTAATGGGAGTTTAAAAATGGCAAAAACCTCCCTTGTTAGATTTTCAGTCTGTACGCAAACCACACAGACCCCGAAAACAAAAGGACAAAAAGCCCCTACCTTCAGTAACAGAGAAAGCCACCACTGTAGTGTTGGAAACTGTTTCTGGGGTAGAGGGGATAAACTGAGACCAAACTGGAAACTGTCTGGGAAAAAGACTCCGAAGAAACAGAAGGGACATAATCCTCCCCAGAAAATACATGACCTGTGAAAAGCTGCTAGAATTTGAGGCAGATTTGGGGGGAGAAAAAAAGCCCCTACTTCCAAAGGCAGCTAGCAGAGGTACAGATCCGTAGACAGATACCTGAAGCTCTGCATCTGCGGGGGAAGGAACAAGCAAAATGAGAATAAAATTAGTGGGAGAAAATCTCTCTGAAAGAGCTATGGAAAAGCTGTTGTACATGATCTTGTTTTTCACTGACTGGCTAAGACAAACACAAGCCCCTAGGAAAGTTGCTGTCAGAAATGCCAGCCTCAATGCTGGCTAATGAGGCAAGTGTAGTTCTGATTTGGGGGCCAGTGTCAAATGAAGGAGAGACACCTGTTAAAGCCAGCTGAGGAGAGACCAGAACCCTCCCAATGTCCCATAATTGAAAATGTAAAATGCTTGTTCAAATCTCCCGTTGCAAAAGCAAAAAACTTTGTTCAAACCTCCCGGGCAAGAATTTGTAAGCAAGTCTGGTAAAAGAGAACCAGTTGACTCTCAGACCCGAAAAGAACTATGGGAAATGACTGATGAGAAATTATATAAGGAAAATGATATACGGGACTGATATTATTATGGACTGATATAAGAGAAATGCATTCTGGGAAAGGTAGTTTTTCTGCTAAAGATGGTGACATTGCCCTGAAACACTTTTGTCAGCTCGAAAATGCGTTCATGGTAAACTTAATATACAGCTTTTAAAAAAATAAGGAGGAAAATCGTCTAAGAGTTTAAGTGTCAGTTCCATTGGAAAAATTGAAAGGATATGGAACTAGGTGCTTCATGGTTTGGGGCTCCCTTGGTAAAATGCCTTATTTACCCTAATAGCTGTGCAAATTTGTACGGTAGTTGGATGACAAGAAGCTACCTTTAAGAGCAAACAAGCCACTTTAAAATCCTTAAGAAAACAAGGGAAAGCAGTTTATACACTGAACATTGTCTTAAATATGAAGAAACTTATGTTGAAATTAAAAAAGTTCTTTGCCTTTTGAACAAACTGCCTGCAATGAGTGATTCCTTTGCAAATCTAATTAAGGGGATAAGAAACAGGCATTCAAAAAGAAATGACTGCTTTATAGATGGGAAACAAACTTCAAAAATCTAGCTGTTTTACAAGAGAGTTGCTGAAAGTTCCTTATAAAAGATCAATGCTAAATATTACAGCTGCTAATAACATCAGGAGTTAAAGCTAATAAAGTGAAAATACTAAATACAATTCGGAGCTGTGCCACTTGTGGCTTTACTAGCTCCTTTAGAAAAATACTTTATATCACCTAATAGCTGTGCAGTATTTGGCGAAGAGCTTTACAGCAGCTAAAGACGATAATTTTACCCTCAGCGTGAAGTGAAGATTTTCGGTAGAACAAACCAAAAGTACTGCTGTAATAGAAATGTTTGTCTGAATTGAAGCACTTAGGGGACTATTATGAATTTGGGTGAAGTGACAGCCTCTAGTTAAAAACCGGTTACCGCTGACAGTGCATCTCTGCCGGTTCCGGAACGGCTGAGAGAACTGGCAACTTTGGAGTGTGGCTTCGTCCCGAGAATGTTACAGTCCCCTAGCAACAACTATCACAATTCTATAACAACACTCGCTAAATCCCAGTGCTTTATAGCAAAGCTAACTATAAACTCCAAACTTTAGAAATGATGTACGTACTTTCTGTCTAGTTAAGAGAATCTTTCTAATAGAGATAGTGATAATAATTAAGAGTACGAAGTAGAAAAAGATGAAAATAAGATATGTGAGTTTGTAAAAATTCTCTTGTTAGATCTCTGTTAAGAAATCTTTAGGTGTTTGCTAAGTTAAATATATGCTAATGGTAGCCCTAAATAAGTTTGTAAAATAGATCTATAGAGTTCCTTTAAGAATATAAGCTTGCAAGAAGAATCTAAGGTAGTCCTAAGATATGTAGTAATAAGCTTGTAAGAAGTAAAGATGCTAGTTGTAAATGTAAGTTTAAATAAGAAATAAGATGGAATGAACATAAAAAATACATAAGAAGTAATAAGAAATATATTTGCTAAAGTAGTTCTATAGTTTCCTTAAGGAGTATAAATAAGTAGATATTAATACGTTGTATGTGAGTTTGTAAAAAAGTGTAAATGTTGAATGTGAGTCTAAATGCTTTGCAAGGCAAAAAATGTTATATGTGAGTTTGTGAAAAAGTGTAAATGTTAAGTGTGAGTCTATTAATGTATATGGTGAAAGAACCTGAGACACAGAAGGTAGTGTCCTAGCAGACTGCAAAGTAGGCAGTCTGAGCAGTTTTCAAAAGTTCCAGAAGCCACTAAGAAGCAAGAAGGGCAGACGCCAGAGCCAGCACAACAAGGCATCCGCAGCTGAGATCCGTGGAAAATCGACGCAACACAGAAAAACCTGAGCTAACATCAAAAACGGTGCGGTTTAGAATACTACTGTACCTAAAAAGGTCTCTGGCTTGAGAATAAGTTCAGAGACGCTTGTTTGAACAAAAATTGTTAACTGCAAAAAGTTTTGGTTGAAAAACGTCTCTTCATATTTGGAAGTGAAAGCCTAATACCAGAATTTATTTGTTTGAACTTTTTGAACTTAAAATGAGATAAAACTACAAAAAGATTTTGGTTATGGATTTCTTCATATTTGGAAGGTTCGTACCAGAATTTATCATTTGAATTTTGGGACTTAAGAAATGAAATAAACAATAGAGATTTCATTGCAATGGGACAATTTTGAGTTTACTTATAGTAATGACGTAGGAACTGTTTTCTGGAATTGGGTTAAAAATGGAACTGTTTAAATGAAGAAATTTATTGTTTCTACCTAGAATCAAGATGCAGTTTTGTGTATGTGTATATGCTGGTGATTCATGCATTCTGTGTTAAAAATGCAATTGTTTTGTGGAACTGTTTATGTAAAAATGGAATTACATACAGAACTGGTTTTGTGTTACAAATGGAACTGTTTAAATTGAAAAGTTTGGGTTTTCTAACTAGGCTTGAGATTTTGCTTAAATTATAAAGAAAAGGGGGAGAGTTAATATTCCTTAATCTAATTTCAAAAGTTGTTTGAGGGATTAATGTCATGTTTTTGTTAGTAAGAAATGCAAATGGGGTATATTAAGAGACTACTTTTAAAGTGTAAAGAGTTTTATTAAGAAACTGCTTTTGGGGGGCTGGAGAGATGGCTCAGAGGTTAAGAACACTGGCTGTTCTTCCAGAGGTCCTGAGTTCAATTCCCAGCAACCACATGGTGGCTCACAACCATTTTTTTTTTTTTTTTTTTTTGGTTTTTCGAGACAGGGTTTCTCTGTGTAGCTTTGCGCCTTTCCTGGAACTCACTTGGTAGCCCAGGCTGGCCTCGAACTCACAGAGATCCGCCTGTCTCTGCCTCCCGAGTGCTGGGATTAAAGGCGTGCGCCACCACCGCCCGGCTCACAACCATTTGTAACAAGATCTAGTGCCCTCTCCTGGCATGCAGGCATACATGGAGGCAGAATGTTGTACACATAATAAATAAATAAGTCTCTTAAAAAAAAAAAAAAGAAAAGAAACTGCTTTTGGATGTTTTGCTAAGTTTTGATTGAGAAGATTGCTTTTCAATATGGGTTTGTAGGAATTGTATGAGTTTGAGTTCTTCTAACTAGGTTTTAGATTTTGTTTAAAAAATTATAAAGAAAAGGAGTTACGAGGTTGAATTATGTTTGCAGAAATTATATTTACCCTATTGATATTAATGCACCCTGGTTTTGTGGAGTTAAGGAATATTTAAGTTTGATGTGAATACATCGAAGTTTTTCCTATGTTCTGTTAGCAAGAAAATTCAAATGATTAAGAGTTAAAGTTGTAAGACGGAGAAAATTGTTAACTATATATAGCACCATATATGCTAATTCAAATGGTTCTGTTAAGAGTTTGCTTTGAGTTGTAAGATTGAGAGAATTGTGACTATGTATAGCAATATTTATGTTAACCTGTTAATGGTAATGATGAAGCTAAGGGATTCTTTAAGTTTGTAGTCGCCTTAAGAGGTTTTGGCTTAGAAAGGGCTTGAGTCAGCTAAGACTGCTGTAGTCACCTTGGACCTAATTCAAAAGAGAAATGCCATCTATATCATCCTCTACTCCCATACTGGGAGGTGTAACAGCTATGGAGATTGCTGTAAGCCATTAATAGTTATTTTTTTTTTATATATATTAAGAAAGGGGGACCTGTGGGAGCCCGTTCTAGGGTTCCTCGTGGCTTTACCCAGCAGGTCCGCAAAGAGGATGATTAGACCACGGGCCTAAGTGGAGGTGTGTGGGATGGTCTGCACTTGGCTGTGCTGGGGGAGGAGGTCTTTTGCTTCACCCCTTGGCGTCTCTATAAAAACCCTGGGGCAGAGACAGTCAGGGCCCGTTGGAATAGGTTCCAGGCCCTCTCGAGGCTATCCTTTATTTTCTATCTGTTTATCTCCGCGATATTATATTCTCCGCAATAAATCCTTCTATCTAATATTTCCTGCTGCTCGCACTCAAGAAAACTCTGGGGAACTGTGGGGGTAGTTGGGTAAATGCCCCACAACCACCCGGCCAGAAAGTACTCTTGAACGCATTGGCACAGGAGATCACTTCCTAAATATAACACCAGCAGCACAGACACTGAGAACAACAATTAATAAATGGGACCTCTTGAAACTGAGAAGCTTTGGTAGGGCAAAAGACATGGACAATAAGACAAAAAGACAGCCTACAGAATGGGAAAAGACCTTCACCAACCACACATCTGACAGAGGACTGATCTCCAAATTATATAAAGAACTCAAGAAACTAGACATCAAAATACTGAACAATCCAATTAAAAAATGGGCTAAAGCGCTAAACAGATAATTCTCAAAAGAAGAATCTCAAATGGCTGAAACACATTTAAAGAAATGCTCAACATCCTTAGTCATCAGAGAAATGCAAATCAAAACGACTCTGAGATACCACCTTACACCTGTCAAAATGTCTATGATCAAAAACACTAATGACAGTCTATGTTGGAGAGGATTCGGAGCAAAGGGAACACTCCTCCACTGTTGGTGGGAGTGCAAACTTGTACAACCACTGTGGAAATCAGAATGGTGGTTTCTCAGGAAATTGGGAGTCGATCTACCTCAAGACCCAGCCATACCACTCTTAGGCATATACCCAAGGAATGCTCAATCATACCACAAGGATACATGCTCAACTATGTTCATAGCAGCATTATTCGTAATAGCCAGAACCTGGAAACAACCTAGATGCCCGTCAACTGAAGAATGGATTAAGAAAATGTGGTACATATACACAATGGAGTACTACTCAGCAGAGAAAAACAATGACAGCATGAAATTTGCAGGCAAATGGATGGAACTAGAAAATATCATCCTGAGTGAGGTAACCCAAATCCAGAAGGACAAACATGGTATGTACTCACTCATAACTAGATACTAGATATAAAGCAAAGAACAATCAGACTGCAACCCACAGAACCAGGGAGGCTACCTAGCAGGGGGGACCCTAGGATGACTGTGGCTTATAATAAGTTTTGGTTTTACTCAATCACTGGGCAAGCCTCAGTGAAACATTTCACTGCTAGGATAAGAATTTGTACTGTATCAAGCTGATAACAGAAAAAAATTAAATAAATAAATAAATGAAAAAAAAAGAAATAAACCTAAAAGAACTACAAGACATGTGATATATATTTTACCTGTTCAAGCACATAACAAAAATCATCTTTGACTGACTTGCGTACAATGCACAGTCTATTCTTGTATTAATACAAATATATACATTACCTTAAAGAGTTTATGTGTTTTTTAGCTGGGCGGTGGTGGCGCACGCCTTTAATCCCAGCACTTAGGAGGCAGAGCCAGGCGGATCTCTGTGAGTTCGAGGCCAGCCTGGGCTACCAAGTGAGTTCCAGGAAAGGTGCAAAGCTACACAGAGAAACCCTGTCTCGAAAAAAAAAAAAAAAAAAAAAAAAGAGTTTATGTGTTTTCAGAGCAAGGAGACCAGACATCAACAAAAATGGATGGCCCATGTGATCCAGCATCCAGAACAGTTTCAAGGCTGCTGACTGAGATGACCCAGCCTCACAGAATACTCCATCGAAGACCTAACAATTACTTAGATTTTTCATAAGGTTTATCTAAAGATTACCAGTGCCCCCAAACAACAGGAAATAGTATAGAGAACGACTCCCACATTCCCAAAAGATGGGTTATGGATATTTACTATCATTTAAGGGAGGCTGGTTACAAGATGTTATTGGTTATAGTTTAAAAAAAAAAAAAGATAAACAAAAGAGTTAAATTCAGAGATCTCTTTCTAAAAGAAAAAAGGGGGCATATGCTATATATGGAATAACAGGAAAGAAGGGTAGATTATTGAAGCTAATCCAAAAATAGCTATTAATCTCAAACTATTTTACATTGGTATGGATTTTACTTTATTGATACAAATTTAAAGTTATTTCTGTTATACTGTATGTATGTTTCTATTTTTGTTTGGGGTATTGTGTTTATGCAGCTCATTTAAAAATGTAATGTGGGGCCGGGCGGTGGTGGCGCACGCCTTTAATCCCAGCACTCGGGAGGCAGAGCCAGGCGGATCTCTGTGAGTTCGAGGCCGGCCTGGGCTACCAAGTGAGTTCCAGGAAAGGCGCAAAGCTACACAGAGAAACCCTGTCTCGAAAAAGACAAAACAAAAAAAAAAAAAAAAAAATGTAATGTGGGGGCTGGAGAGATGGCTCAAAGGTTAAGATCACTGGCTGCTCTTTCAGAGGTCCTGAGTTCAATTCCCAGCAACCACATAGTGGCTCACAACCATCTGTGATGAGATCTGGTGCCCTCTTCTGGCCTGCAGGGACACATGCAGGCAGAACACTGTACATAATAAACAAATGCATCTTTAAAAAAGTGAATAAATAAATAAAAATGTAATGTATTATAAAGAAATTACAGATTAGCACTCATCTATAATAGTTAAAAATTATAGTCAGGTATGTTTTCAAGGTCATACATAGATATATTTAGATAGGTTAAATAGGCTTCAAAAACTCCAAAAACATATAAAATTTGGCATTTAATATGTTTAATATCCTAGGCTTTTCATGACAGTAAATTTATTTATTATGTATACCATGTCTTTTAATTATGTTTACAGTGCTTTGTCTGCATATATCCCTGCAGGCCAGAAGAGGGCACCTGATCTCATTACAGATGGTTGTGAGCCACCATGTGGTTACTGGGAATTGAACTCAGGACCTCTGGAAGAGGAGCCAGTGCTCTTAACCTCTGAGCCATCTCTCCAGCCCCCACTACTTGAGGTTTTAATTGATGCTTAAAATTCAAAACACCATGAGGCAGAAGGACCGGGCCAGCCTGGGCTACAAAGAGAGTTTGAAATCCCAAACAGAGCTACATAAACCGTGTCTCAAAGAACAAAAAAATAAGCCAGATGGTGGTGCCACACAGCTTTAATCCCAGGAAGAGGCAAGCAGATCTCTGAGTTTGAGGCCAGCCAGGTCTACAGAGTGAGTTCCAGGACAGCCAGGGAAACACAGAGAGGCCCTGTCTCAAAAACACAAGCAACAACAAAAAACAAACAAACAAACAAACAAAAACTTAAAATGTTGAAACAGAGCCAACTGCCAAGTATAATATAGCATGTGTGTTTCTTGGTGGTAGGTTTTTGTTTTGGATTTTGTTTTAGGTGTGGGATGACGCTGTAGCTCAGCAGTAGGGCACACACTTAATATTCCTAAGGAGCTGGGGCCAATACCCAGCACCACCAAACACTGCTTGGAAAGTGTAATACTGTATCAAGTATGAACTAAGCATTTAGCTTACCAAGTCCCTCCCCTTTCCTAAAATAGAGCATGAACTCAGGTCCTCATGCAAACTACAAGCATTCTACCACCGAGCTACATCCCTGGCCTTTGTTAATCCTTTACTTCCTACGGATTCCATACAATTTGAAAAACTTCCAAAAGCAGACCTTCTCAGTTGCCCTGAAACCAAAGAAAAACTGGGAAGATGGCTTAGCTGGTAGAAGCCCCTGCTGCGGGACCCTGACGACTCGAGTTTAACCCCAGAACCCACATAAAAAGCTGAATGTAGCTGGGGTGGTGGGGTGGCAGTGGCCTCGGCAGGAGAGGAGGCCACCTTTAATCCTAGCACATGGAGGCAGAGTCAGGTGGATCTCTGTGAGTTCAAGGACAGCCTTGTCTACACAGCTAGTTCCAGGGCTACACAGAGAAACCTCATGCTCCCCAACCCACCTCAAATAAAGAAATGTGTTGTTCAAGTTCCAAGGGAGGAAAATGTAATGTTGGAATGAAAGTCTTGCCCAGGACATCTGATTTGATGTTGATGTCAAATACACTACAGTTAACCACTTCTCCAAGAAGTTGGGACTTGAGTATTTCCAGGACCTAGTAGGACACCCAGCACATAGTAGGGAGCATCCAACATCTGGCTTTGGTTTTTGTTTTTTTATGCTCTTTGTTTAAGTGTGTGTGTGTGTGTGTGTGTGTGTGTGTGTGTGTGTTTCAGATCCTCTTGGAGCTGGAGTCACAGGTGCTTAGGGCCTGCTAGACATTAATTAGTGCTGGGACTCGAACACAGTGCCTCTGCAAGAGCATTGTGTGTTTTTAACTACTGACCCATCTCTCCATCCCCCAACAATTGTCAAATGAAATGTCCCAAATAACCAAAATCCACAGGATGGAGGTAAACTCCAGTCAGCTCCTTCCAGCATGGTCCTGGGACACTTTCTCCCTCAGTCTCCAATGTAAAATGGAGAGAGATACCAGCACTTCCTTCTTCATGGGTCTTGTCAGGAGCACAGCTGACTCACCCTAAGTAAATGCTCGTCTCCTGATCCT
The DNA here is from genome assembly GCF_949786415.1 of Peromyscus eremicus. Classification (NCBI taxonomy): domain Eukaryota; kingdom Metazoa; phylum Chordata; class Mammalia; order Rodentia; family Cricetidae; genus Peromyscus; species Peromyscus eremicus. The sequence goes on from NC_081423.1 coordinate 78,468,509, forward strand.
TCCCTGTCACCAGGCTTTTCTGACCACTTACAGAGCCTGCTCCTGACTGTTTGCAGACAGGATCTCACGTAGCTGGCCTCAAACTCACAATTCAGCAAAAATGACCTGACCTGCTGGAATTACTACAGACACACACCGCCACACTGGTTTTTGAAATGCATGTAGAAATTAACATGTATTCAGTGCAGTTTATGGGACAATAATGTCTCTCTGAGTTGGTAGGGTATGTTGAGGGGAGCTATCGCTTTTCAGGGGCTAGAAGAGATAGATGTTGGTTTCCCCAGGACCACACTGGCCAGCACCAAGCAGTAGAAACAGGAAAATAGCACACAGCATGGATTAAGATGGTAGATCTAGA